>NC_091785.1:30300832-30613054 GCF_029378745.1 Bos indicus
CCTTTTGACAAACAAGATCTCTATGACCTTCAACTTTTTGTCCTGCCCTTTTTAAAATAGAAGGGTCCTTACAGATTGACTAACCCAACTGCCTCACTGCAGATGAATTTAAATGTCAAATTCTCTTGAAAAGGCTTAGCATAGTCCTCCAGGCTCATTTCGTGGCTTTTACTACTTTATTTGCACAATGCTCTGTTCATATCTCCTATTATGAAACTTAATCAGGTAGTCTTATAATTATTTGTTTATATGTCTCTTTCTGTCAAATGATTCTGACTGCCTCAAAGGTAGGGATTCTCTTTTGTTCAGTTTGTAACCTTGGTGTCTAGTATTTGACATGTATCAGAAGATGTTAGCTTTAATATTAAGTGAAGGATAAAACTGAAGCATAGTTCAGTGGTCTAGTCAAAGATGTTTTGCTAGTTTGAGGCAAAGCAGTTTGGCAGGAAATGCTTTAAAGAATCTCTTTTCTGCCTTATATTTCTATCATATTAAAAGAAGTATCTGGCTAGCTTAAACATGGCAAAAAGACCAAGAAATGACAGCTTTGAAGATTCTAAAAATAAAACCTTATTTTGACCTTTAGAGCACAGAGTGTATTTTGAGCCATATGTTTTAAATACTAATAAACATGTGGCTTTTATAATTATTTCACCTACTGGAATGTGGTCCTTGGGAGACCCTCATTGGAAATCTAGCAAAAACATTTAAAACTAAAGAGACTCTTTCTTTAAGTAAACTATTTGGAATGGCGCTTTTAAAATCTTTGCGTAAACTTGGTTTAATTCTGTATATCAATTATGACTTATTGATAACCTTATCACCCATAGCATTTCTTTGCTGTGCCTTGTAAATTGTTTAATCTAGTACTTATTTGTCTGTAGTGCTGGTGTAACACTCATAGCTTTTATCGCCTTAATTGTACATAATCTCTGCTGTGTCCAGTGAAGGCTTTTTGTTTCCATTTTACTTACTTAGGTCTAAGGCTTTCTGGCTGGTTTCCTAGTCTCCCTCTCTTAAGGCATGATTCACTCATCCTTTTCTGTCCTCTTCTGGTAGTCCTAATGTCTTTTTTCCTCAGATTAGGTCTTCTTTCTCCCTTCTCTCCTCTTCTTTTTCCCTCCCTCCTTCTCTTCCTTGAGGTTGAAAGGTAATACAGAATTAATCTTTTTTTCCCCAAGATATATTTGTTTTTAAAAGGGGTATTTATCAATATAAATAAATCTCTAATTTAGTGGAATGTGTCAGAGGATGAGTACTAAAGGAAGAATCCAGTTTAATAACCTGTGCTCTATTTCTGAAAAGTGGATCTAACAAAAAAAAGCAAAAATATTGGTAGACACAGGATGATTTAAAGGTGGAGGAGGGAGATGTTTTAGCCAAATAGCAAGAAAGTAACACAAGAATATTGTTAATATTTAAGCCTGTATTGTTATTATACTTTTTAAGGCCCTTCCAAGTTCTATTTAATAGCTCTTTTTTCCAAGACGCTGTTTTTATTTGAAATGTTAAAAAAATTTAACCTAGATTTGACATCTTTTAAAATAAATAGAATTTTGGCTTTACCTTTCATTTGCTTTTCAGTGTAATGAGGAGAGTAATTCACTGTCAAAAGAGTGATTCAATTTTGTTTTCATTCTTAAAAAATATTCGTGAAGCAGTTCGTATTTTTGAAATTTTGCCATTCTAGGTATAATACTTTCACCTCAAAAGTTTTGGGTTTTTTTTGGGGGGGCGGGGCTTAGTTCTAAAATCTTGCATATAAAGCTTCTCTGAGTTAAGTGTTTTTTACTGGAGCAATGCAGGGAGAATTAGAGTAGACGATTTTACATTGTTAGTGAATGATGAGTAATTCCAGATGGCTGTCTTAAAGCCCTAACATTGCTGAAGCCCTGGGTCTGGCCTTGAGGAGACAATTGCAATGAATGCTGAGGTTCATACTTCCAGATTTCAGAGGGTCTGGAGCACAGAGTAGTTTACTCTGGCCCACAGTTATCCCAGGATGCCTGCAGCCTTTAGGTAGTTTTAGAGCTGATAAAGAAATTCAGATTCTTTCTTGGATAGGTCCTGGAGGCTTATTTCTGCCTAAAAGCCTGAGCCTGGTCTAGGTGGTACAGAGCATTTGTTACTGTGTATTCGCCTTGTCTCCCTAGACCTGCAGTGGGTCATCACAGACTCAGGAGGTGGAAGTGAAGTACCTGTAGATGCTTTGCCTTCCTCAGGAGCCTATGGGAATCAGCTCCTGGTAAAATTAATTTTACCTTTGAGTCTTTGAGATTTGAGAATTAGGAATTTACATTGCCCCATTGGCTTATCTTAAAAGTTGGGTCCTTTGCCAGAGAAAAAACCATTCAGTGCAGATTTTAGATTACTTCCTTGCTTTTTCATTTTCTTAATTCAAATTACTGAAGATGTTTTTGAAAGAGTCAACAACTTTAATAGAACTTTAATGGTCAAGTACCTTAGTGCTGACAGCAGGAGAGGCCATTCAACCTTAATAACTGTCATTCCGTTGAAACAAAAGGCTTACTCTTATCCCAACTTTGGCAAATCTAAAAGGACCACATGAGGATGCTGGACTTATAATGCCTTCCTAGGCAGAGCAGAAGTACCCGAGTACCTGTGATAGAAGAGAAGCATGCCCAATGAATGGTAGTAGGTGTCCTCCATATAGAGATTTTCTCATACCTCTGAAGAAAAGGTGAAAATGAGTGTTTGTTGAATACTTATTGTGTTCTCTCACCTTGCAAAACCATTATTTAATCCTGTAAGGTAGGAAAGCAGAAAGAATAGATCAAAGTGTTGTTGAAAACTAACCATTTTGACCTCATAACTACAGTTTGAAACAAGATGATGTGAACACAAAACAGTCTTAATCATGATCCTGTCTGGTTGCAGATAGCCTTTCTCTTCAGTAAGGATTAATAAATACTATGTGTGTTTAAAAAAAAATAAATAAATACTATGTGTGGCATCATGGTAGATAAAGTGACATATAAAATACCCTGTCCTACCATTAAGATTGGGCTTCCCAGGTGACACTAGTGGTAAAAAAAAAAAAAAAGTTAAAAACCCTCCTGCCAGTGCAGGAGACATAAGAGATGCAGGTTTGATCCCTGGGTTGGGAAAAATCTCCTGGAGGAGGGCGTGGCAACTCACGTCAGCATTCTTGCCTGGAGAATCCCATGGTCAGGGGAAACCTGGTGGGCTACAGTCCATGGGGGTCACACAGACTTGGACATCACTGAAGTGACTTAGCACGCATGCACTTACCATTAAGATTAAGGCCACTGTAGTTTGATATAAGTTTCCTCTTTCAGTGTCAGGATTTGGTTAAGTTACCAATGCTGCCTAGAAAGATGCATTTAAAGTGTTTTTTAAACTGAAGATTGAAACCTGTTAAGTAGTCTGTGCAGTCATTTTAGTGAGTCATTTGAAAAAGAAATAGAATAGGATAGGAAATACCAAAGAGCATTGTTTGAAGTAAAGGTAAATGTAGATTTGTGAAACTTGTATATTCTGGGTCATGATGTAAAATGCTATGGTTATAGTCAAACAGAACAGCTACTGCCTGGATAGTCAAGGAGAATGTTTCTTGAGCCATGAAGAAAAGAGAGACTTTGAATTTAAGGAAAGATTAAGGAAAGGGATCAGAGCCATGGAAGCAGGAAGTCATAAGCTTTGTCCAGGAAAAACTGAGTAGACCTTATAGAGTGAAAGAGTTGAGTAAGAGCAAATTTGGAAAATGCAATGGTGGCCACAGGACTGCAAAAAGTCAGTTTTCATTCCAGTTCCAAAGAAAGGCAATGCCAAAGAATGTTCAAACTACCTTACAATTGTGTTCATTTCACATGCTATCAAGATTAACATAGTCATAGTATTAAGTTGAATATCAACAACCTCAGATATGCAGATGATACGACTCTAATGGCAGAAAGTGAAGAGGAACTAAAAACCTCCTGATGAGAGTGAAGAGGAGATAAATGAAAAAGCTGGCTTAAACCTCAACATTCAAAAAATGAAGATCATGGCATCTAGCCCCATCACTTCATGGCAAATAGCTGGAGAAAAAGTGAAAACAGTGATATACTTTATTTTCTTGGGCTCCAGAATCACTGCAGATGGTGACTGCAGTCATGAATTAAAAGAGACTTGCTCCTTGGAAGAAAACCTGTGACGAACCTAGATAGCATATTAAAAAGCAGAGACATCACTTTGCCGACGAAGGTCTGTATAGTCAAAGTTATCGGTTTTCCAGTAGTCATGTACGGATGTGAAAATTGGACCATAGAGAAGGCTGAGCACTGAAGAACTGATGCTTTTGAATCGTGGTTTTGGAGAAGACTCTTGACAGTCCCTTGGACTCTACGGAGATCAAACCAGTCAATCCTAAAGGAAATCAACCCTGAATATTCATTGGAAGGACTGATGCTGAAGCTGAAGTTCCAAAATTTTGGCCACCTGATGCAAAGAGCCAACTCATTGGAAAAGATCCTGGTTCTGGGAAAGATTGAGGGCAGGAGGAGAAGAAAGTGACAAAGGATGAGGTGGTTGGATGGCATCACTGACTCAATGGACATGAGTTTGAGCAAGCTTCGGGAGATGGTGAAGGACAGGGAAGCCTGGCGTGCTGCAGTCATGGGGTCGCAAAGAGTCAGACACGACTGAGCGACTGAACAACAACACAGTCTGTCACATCAGTAGTGGGAAGTGAGGCCAGGCAGGTGCTTTGATATTAGGCTGCAGTGTTACTGAATGTCAAGCAAGGAGTTTGGATTTTATTTTGTTGGTAGTAGTGAGTTTTTGAGGCTTTTGATCAAAGCATACACATATACATGCACACACATGCATGCATGTACATGTGTGCACACTTACACACACATACACTAGTTATGGAAGCAGGGAGACTAGTTTGGATATTTTTGAAATAGCCCAGGTAGGAGAAGGATATAAGAACCAGTATTCAGTTGATGGAATTGGGAATAGAAAGGGAGAGAGAAGACTAAGAAACAATACAAAGAAAAAAGATTATTATTTTCTGTTAACTGGTACTGTTCATTCCTCCTCACATTTCATTCTTTACATACCAGCAAGAGTGATCTTCTTAAAGTATGTGTCAGGTCATGCCATTTCTGTTTACAGTCTTCCACTGGCTTCCTGTTGCAACCAGATAAAATCTATGGTGACAAAGTCCTACCACTCCATCCCTCATCTCATATGGTCTAGGATGACAGTTTTCTTTCTTTTCCTCAAATACACTGTGTTGTTTCTTTCCATCTTATTAGAGCTTTTGTACCTGCTGTTTCTTTTACTTATAAAACCCTTGCTCTACTCCTTTATCATTATTGAGTTCCCAGTTTTCAGGTCGTCTTCTTAGAGAATAGTATGTGCCCACCAGTCACTCTATCCCATTTTGCCTTTTATGTCACTCTACATTTATTTATATCTGTATAAATTATTTATTTGTTTGAGTTATTTGACTTCTTTTGCTAGAATATCAGTTTCAGGAAGACAGGGACTTGGTCTTTTTTACCCTTAGCACAGAGCAGTCATTTAGTAAATGTTCATAGAATGAAAACATGACTATATGTGCTATATATTGAGCATACCTATAATCAATAATATTGCATACTGAATTATGATGACTCAGTCCTGAATATTCATTGAAAGGACTAATGCTGAAGCTGAAACTCCAATACTTTGGCCACCTGATGTGAAGAACTGACTCATTTGAAAAGACCCTGATGCTGGGAAAGATTGAAGGCAGGAAAGAGGGGACGACAGAGGATGAGATGGTTGGATGGCGTTACCAACTCAATGGACATGAGTTTGAGTAAACTCTGGGAGTTGGTGATGGGCAGGGAGGCCTTGGCATGCTGCAGTCCATGGAGTTGCAAAGAATCAGACACGACTAAGCAACTGAACTGAACTGGAAAATAACAATACTTAAAATACTCTCTTATTTAGCTCAAAAGACATATTATTATAATAAAACAGTGTCATAGGAGGTAAATAGAAAACTTAATTCTTAAAGTGTAAATAAATTATATGAAAGAAACTTGATACCTGGTGACATAACAAAGAATGTTTACTGTGCAGAACTTTATTTTGATCATAAGAAGAGAGTCAATACTCTTTTTTAAAAAAGGCTAATTGACTCTTTCAGTTCATTAAGATATCATATTGCACACTAAGAAAAAGACAAGTAATTTTGTAAAGAGTAAACACTTGACAGAGTTCAAGCTCAACTTGTGAGGTCTTTATGCTTTTCTCACTCCAAGAGTTGAAAATCGTTAAGCATTTTTCGAAGTAAAGATTTATATATACTTGGAGACTAGAATATCGTAAATAATTTCAACTTTTTTGTTAGAAGTTTTGATGTATTAGTTATGTTTATCCCAGTGGTTTGGACATGATAAGGAATACAATATATTTTTTAGACTATGTACATGTCCTCATTTGGCATGGACATTTTGACAGAGTGATTTGTTTTGGTCTACTTTATCTTGGAACAGGATATAAGAGTAAACCTTTGACCATTGGATAGGCAGTTGTTTCTTAGTAGTACATCACCTGACTGTTTAGGATTCTATGGCAGGAAGAGCATATCTGAACTGGTTTTAGCTGCATATCTGGGGTGCTTGAATGACACTTGTTTAAAAAGAACATATACTTCTTTGTACAGTGTATACATTCTAGAAAAAATGTATATTTGTTAGGGAAAAAACAAGTTGCAAAATTAGTTTGCCATAACTTTCATTAAAACTTTTTTAATTTATTTATTTTTAATTAATTTATTTTTTGGAGGCTAATTACTCTACAATATTGTATTGGTTTTGCCATATATTGACATGAATCCGCCACGGGTGTACATGTGTTCCCCATCTTGAACCCCCCTCCCACCTCCCTTCCCATCCCATCCCTCTGGGTCATCCGGGCGATCTGGTTGCGACATCTGTCACCCCATTGATCACCAGGGTTGATTCAGCTGATCTGGCTGGCTACGCAGGTATCCCCTTCCTCCCTCACCGCTCCATGTGCGTCCCTCCCGAAGCTGCGTGCTTGGTCGAAGATGATGACCATCCCCAATAGAGGAGGACTGGTCTTCAGTCAAGGGGGTATACGAGTAGCTGCGCTCCCCTGCTAGAACCTCCAAACAAGCTTTCAAGGTCATTAAAAGTCTTAACCTCAACTAATATACCTAAAGAATATTTGCTTGTGCTAAAAATAAGTTATGGAGTTAAGGAAACTAAACCTGTACTGTCAGTTTGAAATATGTAACTACAGCTGGATCAAACATCTACAGTTTTAGATTAGGTCCAATAATTCTGGAACCCTCAGTTTAAATGTTTTTTAGCCTTGGTTTATTACTAAGATAGACATTTTATTATGAAAATACCTTAAAATAACTTCATTAGCCTGATAAAAGGCATTTATGAAAAACCCACAGCTAACATTGTACATAATGGTGAAAGACTAAATTTTTTCCCCTAAGATCAGGAGTAAGACACGTATGTCTCCTCTTTTGGCTTCTACTCAGCATTTACTGGAGATTCTACCCAAGGCATGAAGGTGAGAGCATTCAGATAGGAGAGGAAGAAGTAAAACCATTTCTATTTGCAGATATCATAGTCTTATGTATAGAAAATACTAAAGAATACACATAAAAACTAGAGCTCATTAAAAAATTTAGCAAAGTTGCAGGGCAGGATTGACACACACAAACTAATTGAATTTCTATAGATAAGCAGTGAACAATCTGAAAATGTATTTAAGAAAACAGTTCTATTAACAATAGCATCTAAAAGAATAAAATACCTAGGAATAAACTTAACAAGGGAGGTGAAAGATTTGTACACAGAAGACTACAAAACACTGTTCAAAGAAATTAAAACCTAAATGGATGGAGAGAGACCCTGTGTTTATGGATTGGAAGACTTAATATTGTGGTATGCCTTCTATTGATCTGCAGATTCAATGCAAGCCTTGTCAAATCCCTGCTTCTTTTTTAGCAGGGATTTACAACTAATCCTAAAGTTCATACAGAAATGCATGGTACCCAGAGTGGCCAAAGCTATCTTGAAAAGAACAAAGTGGAAGACTCATACTTCCCAATTTCAAAACACAATAAAACTATGAAACCAGGCAGTGTGGTATTGGCTTAAGTATGCTTATACTTGCAGATAAGCATATACTTATAGATAAGACTTATACATCAATGGGATAGATTCCAGAAATAATTGCTTACATTTATGGTCAATTAATTTTGAAAAAGGGTGCCAAGACAATTCAGTGTCTTTTCAACAAATGGCGCTGACACAACTGGATAGCTACATGTGGAATAATGAAGTTAGATCCCTGTCTCACACTGTATACACAGGTGAACGCTGAATGGATCATAGACCTGAGTCTAGGGCTAAAACTGTAAAATTCTTAGAAGAAAACTTGAGAATAATCTTTGTGACTTTGACCTAGGCAGTAGTTTCTTACATAAGACACCAGCAGTACAAGAAACACAAGAAAAACAGATACATTGGGCTTTATCAAAATTTAAAACATTTGTTCTTCAAAAGGCACCATCAGCAAAATAAAGACAAATTACAGAATGGGAGAAAATACTTACAGAACATATATCTGATAAGAGACTTACATCCAGAATATATAAAGAACTCTTAAAACTAAACAATAAAAAGACAACCCAATATAAAAATTGGCAAAGGATTTGAACTGATATACAAATGGTCAGTAAGTACATGAAAAGATGCTTGACATCAAAATCACTAGGGAAATACAAATCAAAGCTATAAGATACCACTTCACACTCACTAAAGTGGCTAATTGCTCACCAACTTTGTGGTCATCCATTCATCATACCAGTAACCATTGGCTGGGGGAAAGGTCTGAAAAAGTCTACTGACCTCATGATTTGGCACTTAAAAAGTGCTGATTTCATCACTGTCTGATGGCGTTGTACAAATGACTCAACACTTTACAGTTACTTAAGACATGTTATTAACCATAGATAAGTTTCCAAAATATTGTATGCTGCTACTACCTAATGTGCTTTGAGTACTTGGTAATGAGGAAAGATTGAATTCTGCATATAAAAAGAATAAAGATTTTTAAGAGCCCCTAATTAACAATGAAGTCTAACAAAATTAAAATCATATGTTGAAAGAATATAATAATTGTTTCAGTTTCTCTTAAGGATACTAAAATATAACTTGATTGTTTTTGTTAGACTTTGAACTACAAAATTTTAAAAGTGTAGCTGTGGAGGGAAGGAGAAATAGCATTGTCCAGAGACCAGGAAATAGCTACCCATCTAGTTTTCTGATAGGCAAATAAAAATGATGACTATTTCCTCTTTTTAGTCTACAGATGGAAAACTGACACCCTTGTTTTTTAAATTCATGTGTAAGTACTAAAGAAGTTAATTTTATTCTTTGTACTTTTTAGACGGTAGGAGTCCAGTTATAGTACTAAGTTAAAAAAAGTAGAGGACACATATTCAATAGAATTTGACTGTTTATGAAACTATAGAACCAGATAAATATAGAAATTAACATCAAACAGTGTACAGTAACATCATCATTTTTCAGAAAGACATGCAATTGATTCCTTTATTGTTGTGTGCAAGAATATTTTTTAACTTTAGTTTTATAGGGTAGGAATGCTGAAAACTAGAAAAACTAAAAATAGCTGTCAAAGTGCAGAGATAGGCACCTGTTAGAATTGAACGTTATTTGAGATAGAGATGAAGTAATGGGTGGGTTTTTGAGATAAAATTTATGGTTAATAGAGGAAGCATATCCAGGATAAAATTACACATCTAGAATGCAGCCTATGCCATGAAGTCATTGCAGCAGTGTCTAGATAGATTCACAGTTTCTATATTGACCTTTGTCAGAAATAGCTCATTAAGGCTAAGCTGACCCAGGCTGCAAGGTGACAGAGGCTGACTCAGACAAGGATTGCATTCTAGAAACTAAGTATTCTCAGAACTTCAGTTATCCAATTCCTAAAGTTTAAATGAATTCTACAGTGGATACCTGGGAAGAGATGAGATCATCTCTTGGTTTCAGAAATAACCAAGAAATATTATAACTTGAAACTCAGATTCTAAAATTATGTATATAAATATCAGGCTTTAGATAATTGACATGGTATTATAATGAAGGTGTAGTAGCTTTTTATCCAAGTGATTGCAGATTGTGTATCTCAGTGCAACTGTAACTTGTTTAGGAAAACACTTCCTCTAAAACTATGCATTTATCAGTTAAAAAGAATAGTTTAATAGATTTTCCTGATATATTTTAGGTGATACAGTATACAAAAATCTATTTTATATCAATTTTAGAGAATGTTTTTAATCCATAAAATTGACTATACCTTTTACACTGATGTTCATAGTAATTAAACAGCAGCAGAATTTCACTAGATTTAAGGCAGTGTGTTAGTTTGCTAAATTCTTTTGTTGTGTACAGTAATTAATGCTGTGTAAATGCTCTGATAAGTATTGATTTAATAATAGCAATTCAAGTAGTTTTCTTGAGCTGTCGTATTCTTTATGTAAAGAAATTTCAATTTTGGTACAGATTTCAGCACTTAAAGCATGCCAAGAGGTACATCAGTAAGAAATCTTTTTATTACATGAGATACTTCTTTTAGTATCTTCCATTTATTTACTCTAAAAATGAAGAGATTCAGACCATTTGATATGTTTCAGCTGTTGGAGAGAAGAGGATAGTTATTGTACATGCTTATCTTTTTCTGTGCTTAATTCTAGTGAATAATGCCATTTGCAAGTCCCATGGGTCTTAGGATTGAAAAGCTACAGGTCTAAAGAAGAATTCAGTAATAAGAATAGAATTTTCTAATATGGTTACTTGCTAATCAGTTGGTGAAGACAAATATGCTTGGAAAATAATTAATTCAGCCCTGGAACATTATTGCTTATATTCATAGCTTTTAAATCAAGAAAAGTTGAAACTTTATGAGCTAATAAGTATAAATAATTTCTTTATTTTGTTTTATTTAGGGGAAAGCCAATAAAGGAAGGTAGATTTTAATACTAAATGTGATTTAGGAGCTAAATTGTCAAAAAGAATACCTGTACTCTAACACAGATAACTTCTTTGGGAATATTTAATGGATTGGTGTGAAAATTGTACCAGAAGTTAGAGGATAATAATTTTTCTTCTCATCTCTACTACTGGTAGGTTGTAGACATTATGCAAGTTATCTAAATTCTTGTTTTCCTTAGCTGTAAAAAGAAGGAGACTTGGATGATCTCTGATTCCCTTCCTACATGAAAAGTTTTATAGTTCTGTGAATTTTTAAGTTCAATAATTATAGGCCTATTAAAAACTTAAATATTATTCTGCTGTCTCCAAAGCATTTTCCTTGATATGTATATATAATATATATGCACATATATATATGTATGTAAATGCCCCCCCAACACACAGAATTAAAGAGCAGCTGGAAAAATGAGCTTAGAACTGTGTCTCATTCAAACTTCGGTTTTGGCTTAGCTGGTAAAGAATCTGCCTGCAATGCAAGAGACCTGGGTTCAATCCCTGTGTTGGGAAGATCCCCCAGAGAAGGGAAAGGCTATCCACTTCAGGATTCTGGCCTGGAGAATTCCATGGATTGTATAGTCCATAAGGTGGGAAAGAGTTGGATACGACTGAGTGACTTTCACACACATACTTATTTTATATTGAAAAATGGTAGATATTTGTATAAAAGTAGAATTTTCCCTGTAGTAATTCTACATGTAAAAGTAGAATTTACATGTAGAAATTGAATAGTTCTAAGACCTACAAGACTTTATAGAACTAACACCCCAAAAAGATGTCCTTTTCATCAAAGAGGACTGGAATGTAAAAGTAGGAAGTCAAGAAATAACTGGAGTAACAGACAAATTTGGCCTTGGAGTACAAAGTGAAGCAGGGCAAAGGATAACAGAGTTTTGCCAAAGGGCACTGGTCATAGCAAACACCCTCTTCCAACAACACAAGAGAAGAGTCTACACGTGAACATCACCAGATGGTCAATACCAAAATCAGATTGATTATATTCTTTGCAGCCAAAGATGCAGAAGCTCTATACAGTCAGCAGAAATAAGGCTGAGAGCTGACTGTGGCTCAGATCATGAACTCCTTATTGCTAAGTTCAGGCTTAAATTGAAGAAAGTAGGGAAGACCCCTAGACCATTCAGGTATGACCTAAATCAAATCCCTTATGATGATGATACAGTGGAAGTGACGAATAGATTCAAGGGATTAGATCTGATAGACAGAGTGCCTGAAGAACTGTGGATGAAGATTTGTAACATTGTATAGGAGGCAGTGATCAAGACCATCCCCAAGAAAAAGAAATGTAAAAAGGCAAAATGCTTGTCTAGGAGGCCTTGCAAACAGCTGAGAAAAGAAGAGAAGCTAAACAGAAAGGAGAAAAGGAAAGATATACCCATTTGAATGCAGAGTTCCAAAGAATAGCAAAGAGTGATATGAAAGCCTTCCTCAGTGATCAATGCAAAGAAGTAGAGGAAAACAATAGAATGGGAAAGACTAGAGATCTCTTCAAGAAAGTTAGAGATACCAAGGGAACATTTTATGCAAAGATGAGCACAATAAAGAACAGAAATGGTATGGACCTAACAGAAGCAGAAGATATTAAGAAGAGGTGGCAAGAATACACAGAAGAACTATATAAACAAGATCTTCATGACCCAGATAACCACAATGGTGTGATCACTCACCTAGAGCCAGACATCCTGGAATGTGAGGTAAGTGCACCTTAGGAAGCATCACTACGAACAAAGCTAGGGGAGGTGATGAAATTCCAGTTGAGCTATTTCAAATCCTTAAAAGATGATGCTGTAAAAGTGCTGCACTCAGTATTTCAGCAAATTTGGAAAACTCAGCAGTGGCCACTGTACTGGAAAAGGTCAATTTTCATTCCAGTCCCAAAGAAAGGCAATGCCAAAAAATATTCAAATTACTGCACAGTTACACTTCATCTCACACACTAGCAAAGTAATGCTCAAAATTCTCCAAGCCAGGCTTCGATAGTATGTGGACCATGAACTTCCAGATATTCAAGCTGTATTTAGAAAAGGCAAAGGAACCAGAGATCAAATTGCCAACATCCCTTGGACCATCAAAAAAGCAAGAGAGTTTCAGAAAAACATCTACTTCTGCTTTATTGACTATGCCAAAGCCTTTGTGTGGATCACAACAAACTGTGGAAGATTCTTAAAGAGGTGGGAATACAAGACCACCTGACCTGCCTCCTGAGAAATCTGTATGCAGGTCAAGAATCAACAGTTAGAACCAGATGTGGAACAACAGACTGGTTCTAAATTGGGAAAGGAATGCGTCAAGGCTGTATATTGTCACCCTGCTTATCTAACTTCTGTGTGGAGTGCATCATGCGAAATGCCATGCCAGATGAAGCACAAGCTGGAATCAAGATTTCTGGGAGAAATATCAATAACCTCAGATATGCAGATGACACCACCCTTATGGTAGAAAGCGAAGAAGAACTAAAGAGTTCTTGATGAAAGTGAAAGAGGAGAGTGAAAACATTGGCTTTAAACATTTCAAAAACTAAGATCATGGCATCCGGTCCCATCACTTCATGGCAAATAGATGGGGAAACAATGGAAACAGTGAGAGACTTTATTTTGGGGGACTCCAGAATCACTGCAGATGGTGACTGCAGCCATGAAATTAAAAGATGCTTGCTCCTTGGAAGAAAAGCTATGACCAACCTAGACAGCATATTAAAAAGCAGATATTACTTTGCCTACAAAGATCTGCCTAGTCAAAGTTATGGTTTTTCCAGTAGTCATGTATGGATGTGAGTTGGACCATAAGGAAGGCTGAGCGCCAAAGAAATTGATGCTTTTGAACTGTGGTGTTGGAGAAGACTCTTGAGAGTCCCCTGGACAGCAAGGAAATCCAGCTAGTCCATCCTAAAGGAAATCAGTCCTGAATATTCATTGGAAGGACTGATGCTGAAGTTGAAACTCCAATCCTTTGGCCATCTGATGCAAAGAAGTGACTCACTGGAGAAGACCCTGAGGCTGGACAGATTGAAGGCAGGAGGAAAAGGGGAGGACAGGATGATTGATTGGATGGCATCACTGACTCAATGGATATGAGTTTGAGCAAGTTTTGGGCGGGAGTTGGTGATGGACAGGGAAGCCTGGCGTGCTGCAGTCCATGGGGTCACAAAAAGTTGGACACAACTGAGTGATTGAACTGAACTGAGAATTTTCCCTAAGAAGCATATGTGGTTTTTTATGTATAAATAATATAAACACATTCCTCAAAGCTTTATACACACAAATACTAATGAATATTATTGGAGAAAGAAATGCAACTCACTCCAATATTCTTGCTCAGAGAATCCCATGGACAGAAGAGCCTGGCGGGCTATAGTCCATTGGGTAGCGAAGAGTCGGACCCGACTAAGCGACTAATACTACTACTACTAATGAATATTAGGACCTTGTCCCTTTTGAAAAAATACTTATCATTGACTCGCTAAGGAAATGTACCAAGTTAATCTGTAAACATTGATGTGCTAAATCCTAGTTATATATATTTTTTATATTCTCTGATACATTTAGGTTTACATTTGCTCATGCTCCAGAAATCTGGTTTTATGATTATAACTGTATTGTATTGCTGTATCTAATCAGTCATTTAATAGTCTCCAGTGATCATTAAATGAGGGTGCTGTACCAGGAGGAAAACGCATACTATTGTTAGCAGACTCCAGAGGACAGCTTAGCTTATTTAAACCATATATCTCTAAACAATCTGAAGTAGGTCGGTATATTGGGATCTTTCTTCCTTATTGTTTGGACAAAGTAGCTTTTTAATAATGTCCTCACTGCTTTGATAGTCTGCCAAACCCACCCCTAATTTTGGGACATCTCCACAGTTTATTTTTTTCCTCTTCAGAGTTGATGAGGTTTGCTGAAAATCAGAGCTGTGCTGACTAAGTCCAATAGAAATATATGCTGTCTTTAAATGTAACATTCTCACTTCTTATTGTGTCTCCATAGCATTTACCAGTGACTATTCAAACCCTTTTTAAAAAATCCTTTCAGCAGAGTGTGGGGTAAAAACTCAAAGCTGCTGCTGCTGCTGAGTCACTTCAGTCGTGTCCGACTCTGTGCGACCCCATAGACGGCAGCCCACCAGGCTCCCCCGTCCCTGGGATTCTCCAGGCAAGAACACTGGAGTGGGTTGCCATTTCCTTCTCCAATGCATGGAAGTGAAAAGTGAAAGTGAAGTCGCTCAGTCGTATCTGACTCTTAGCGACCCCGTGGACTGCAGCCTACCAGGCTCCTCCGTCCATGTGATTTTCCAGGCAAGAGTACTGGAGTGGGTTGCCATTGCCTTCTCTGCAGGGTCATCAAAATCACATTCTAATTTTCAGATACGACTTTAGTTTCTCCAAAATGTCCTTCTAGTCCAGAAATACCCAGTTCCACTTTTTACTGTCAGATCTAGTTTGTGAACCAAGGGCTAGGACCCATGTCTCTCCATCCTAGTCTAAAGATACTTATAGTATATTTTGTGACTCCCATATCCTCCTTTGCTGAAAATAAGAATGCCTGTTTTGAACTTCTTCATCTTCCTTTTTATTTTCTACCTTTGTGTTTTTAGCTCAAATTCCTTACTCCACCCCTGCCCGCCCTCACCCCCACACGCCCCTTTTGAACGTCTAATACACAGTAAGGTATGAATAAGAATAACAAAAATGTTTATAATAACCCCAAGTTAGAAGTAACATGAATTCTGATTAAAGGGGAAATGGCTAAATAAATGACAAAATGTGTACTTTGTATTGGGTGAAAAGAATGATATAGATTTCTATGTGTATATATGGAGATTTCAAAGACATATTAAATGAAAAAAAAAGCAAATTGAAAAATGGTATTTCCAGTATCTCATTTATGTTCAGTTCAGTTGCTCAGTCATGTCCAGCTCTTTGTGACCCCATAGACTGCAGCATGCCAGGCCTCCCTGTCTATCACCAACTCCCAGAGTTTACTCAAACTCATGTCCATTGAGTCTGTGATGCCATCCAACCATCTCATCCTCTGTCATCCCCTTCTCTTCCCACCTTCAATCTTTCCCAGCATCAGGGTCTTTTTTCAAATGAGTCAGTTCTTCGCATCAGGTGGCTAAATATTGGAGTTTCAGCTTCTGCATTAGTCCTTCCAGTGAATATTCAGGACTGATTTCCTTTAGGTTGGACTGATGTTAATAACAATTAAATGTATAAATACATAGGAAAGATACATGTCAAACTGAAACACTTGTTGCCTCTGAGGAAGGGAGTGACAAACAAGGAGAAGCTATCTTGTTGATTTTGTTAGAATTTTTATAGTAAGAGTTATTACTTGTGAACTGAAAGATTTTTATGAAAGGTGATAAATGTAATTCTGTCTGTACATTTCCATAGATAATAAAGCTGGAAGGATCCTTAAAAATCATCTAGTCTAGTATTCTCTTTTAATGGATAAGGAAAACTAAGTTCTTCCAAGTTTTATGCTCCACCAAGCTAATAACAAAGTCAGGATGAGAGTCTAGATTTTCCAGTTCCCAGAGCAGAACTTTTTCACATGCTTTCAAGGTACAGCTAAGTTACATTTTTCACAGTGTCTTTTCTGTTTGTCTAAAATGGTATCTCTTCGAAATTCCCATGTGTTCATTGTTTGTGTCACTTATGTGAACGTTAACCCATAAATACTGTAATGTCCTTCCTTTCTGTATCACATATAGCCCATGTGGAGACTGTAACTCAGTGTCTTCATATCTGACCAGGGTCTTGCATGTAGTAACAGGTGCTTAGTGAATTAGTAATTTCCATTTTTGTTTGATTTTTATAGCTGGCTATGCACGTTGTGTTAGATTAAGAGGAAAAAAAGTTAAATGCCAAGTCAAATAAATAGCTGGGTTTTTTTTGAAACCTGCCCCTTCAAGATAGAAAATATTTTAGGAAGGCACATAGTGAGATACTTGCTGCCCCGAAAATATCTTCCCTTTCCAAGGAAAATACTTTTGTTCTCCACTCCTGCTTCAGAGAGAACAGTTTGTCCTCATAGGATATTCTAGGTAATATGACCCACTTAGGAAATATGTGATACTTGTGCTTCATAATGGGCCCTCTACTAAAGCTGTACCATGGGAGAATGCTTGAGTGTGATGTTTTCACAGATGCATGTGCGTGTCTATATACCTGAATTGGGTATAGCAGACCAAAAAACTCGATTATGACTTAAAAATTTTCCTATAAGTAGCTGGAAGCTGTGGCAGACTGTTCTTTTGTTGTTGTTATTATGAAAACATTTCCTCAAAATGTTTATACAAGTGTCTTGTGTAAAATTTTATACAAGTGTCTTGCCATTGATGTGTTGTTACCTTATTTTCTGTCTACATAGCTGGAAGATATTAACGTCTTTTACATATCAGCTTGCTTTTTGTGATACACACTCATCCCTATAATGTGTATCTACAGTTGTGTGAGTTTTTGGTAACTTGATTTATTCTCATAGCTGTTTAATTTGACATCATTAAAAGCCTGTAGAATTATCTAAATAGATTACTTGGAAGTTTCCATGATCATTTAGAACATTGTTCTTGGGTGGCACTTTGGGAAGACATTCTTTTATTTTTTTTTAATTTTATTGGAGTATAGTGGATTTACAGTGTTGTATCATATCAGTTTCAGGTGTACAGCAGAGTGATTCAGTTATACATATATTCATTCTCTTTTTAGAGTCTTTTCTCTTAAAGTTTATCACAGAATATTGAGTAGAGTTCCCTGTGATGTATAGAAGGTCCTTGTTGGTTATCTGTCTTATATTTAGTATTATATTTATGTTCATTCCAAGCTCCTGATTTATCCCTCCTCCCTCCACCCACATTTCCCCTTTGGTAACCATAAGTTTGTTTTCAATATCTGTAAGTCTGTTTCTGTTTGTAAATAAGTTCATTTGTATCCCTTTTTAAAAATTAGATTCCACATATGAGTGATATGATATTTGTCTTTCTCTGTCTGACTTTACTTCACTTAGTATGTGAAGTATAATCTCTTAGGTCCATCCATGTTCCTGTAAATGGCATTATTTCATTGTTTTTTATGGTCAAGTAATATTTCATTGTACATATGTACTACATCTTTATCCATTCCTCTGCTGAGGGACATTTAAGCTGCTTCCATTCTTGTGGAATGGAAGGCTAATGTCTCTCTTAGTTTAGAATTATTAGCTTTAGAAAAACATCACAGAATGCTGAGAATTTCCATAAATGCTTCTAGCCAAATATGGCCGGTTGGTACTGAATTTGCTAAGTCTCTTCGGTTGTGTCTGACTCTTTGCAACCCTATGGATTGTAGCCCACCGGGCTTCTCTGCATGGGATTCTCCAGGCAAGAATACTGGAGTGGGTTGCCAGGGGATCTTCCCGACCCAGGGATCAAACCCGCATCTATTTGTTCTTCCGGCAAGAATACTGGAGTGTATTCACCTAGAGCCAGCTCTGTTATGTGAGAATTTAGAAGTGTATATGTGTATGTGTGTCTATATGTGTAGATTTGTTTAAAAACTAGCTATGAGTTTGGCTCATTTGAAAGCCGTGAAGTAATTAGAGATAACAAGTTTATTAAATAGAAAGTGATCTGTAACTAGTGAATTTCAAAGTGTTAAAACTTGTTCTGTTGAGCCTTTTTTTTTTTTTTTAACAAATTTTAAAAATAATCAGGTTTATCACACTTGGATCTGTTCTGCTTGGAAGGGAAGATATTAGGTGTTAGTTATTCCCTATTCTTGAGATCCTAGATTTTTTATTTTCATACAAAGATATGTAGGTTAATTTACTTGTGATAAAGTTAGTAGATATCTGCTATTTTCTGAACTTTTAATTGGTCTTACAGTTTGCTATGATAAAATTCATTTTATTTTAAAATTATAGTCAACATACTTAGTTTAGTAATATTTGAATGGAATAGGAAAAATGGATTTTTAAACATTAACTTCAGGTTATATTCTGGTTAGTACTTTAATTTAAAATAATTTTTTTTTCAGATAGTAGTCCTCTATGGAGAATTTTTTTAGAAATAATATAAAGAACCATATTTTACTTCTATCTAGGATTTCTTGACTTAGAGTTAGCAAGCTGAAGCTCAGATATATGTTTAAACTTGGCAGCTTTGATTTGCAAAATGGCCTACCTGTGCTGAGAAAGTGAAAGTTAATTGGAGGTTTCTCAACATTTTTGGTAGAGCTTTGAGTACTTTGAAGAGTTGGGTGGATGCCAGTACAGGTCCAACAAACAGTGGTTAGGGATAAACAATTTTTGTCTTCTCTCTCTCCCCTCCTCTACCCTTTGCACTTTTAACTCAGAAGTATGTTGAAAATTTAGGTTTAGGATTTGTTTCAGACTTCCATGATCTTGAAAATTTAGAATTTGTTTTGCTCTTCCTTTGAATGTCAATCCAGGATGACAGAAGTTATTGGTAATAGTCAGACATCTATGATAATGTCTCTTTAACAGTCTTACATACCATTAACCCCAAGGTCATGTTTTCTAATTAAAAATATGTATGTGGAAATGGGAGATCATTTGTGAAAGTGTGAACGTGTTAGTTGCTCGGTTGTGTCCAACTCTTTGCAACCCCATGGACTGTAGCCTGCCAGGCTCCTCTGTCAATGGGATTCTCTAGGCTAGAATACTGGAGTGGGTAGACATTCCCTTCTCCGGGGGATCTTCCCAACCCCGGGGAATGAACCTGGGTCTCCTGCATGGCAGGTGGACTCTTTTACCAAGTAAGCCACCAGAGAAGCCTGGGCGTTCATTTGAAGTGGCTTAATTCCTGGCACTGACGGTGGACTCTTAAAGATAATAAAGATAATTACAAATCAACTGACAAGCATTTATTAGTCTTTGACTGTGTGCTTGGTACTGGGGACAGGATAAAAGAAGGAGAAATTCCAGGCCCTGCTTTTGAGGATTTTTAGTCCAATTAGGTAGAAGACAAAAGATTTTATAAAGCCCCTACAAATAATATGTAATTAAGTGCTAAGCTATGTGTGTCCCAGACGGGAGTTGAGGTAAACTCAAAGCAGGGGGTTATCATGGGCTGAAGTTGGTATGAACATCTTAGGAGTGATTACTTTTGTGACTTGCATGATTCTCTGTAGGAGTTTGCCAGAATTGGTTTTAAAACACTGTCATTACGTTTGAAAGGGTTTTCAAGAGAAATGCTGCATCTGAAACTTGCTTGTTTTTTAGTCACTAAAGTTATGATTTGTCACTTATTCTGGGGTGAAAGTAGACTTTTTTTAGCTATTTAGCATGGATGAGATAGGTATGACCCTGCGGCGGCTGCTGCTAAGTTGCTTCAGTCGTGTCCAACTCTGTGCGACCCCATAGATGGCAGCCTCCCAGGCTCCGCTCTCCCTGGGATTCTCCAGGCAAGAATACTGGAGTGGGTTGCCATTTCCTTCTCCAATGCATGCGTGCATGCTAAGTCGCTTCAGTCATGTCCAACTCTGTGCAACCCCATAGACGGCAGCCCAGCAGGCTCCCCTGTCCCTGGGATTCTCCAGGCAAGAATACTGGAGTGGGTTGCTATTTCCTTCTCCACAGGTATGAGCCTGGGACCACATTTAGAGAATATGATAAGGCCTTCTTATTCTCTTAATCTATAGTTGCTTTCCTGGTATGTCTCTAATGACAGCTAAAATATAGTGTCATTATTAATGCTGTGTTTTACCTATGAAGGGATGTCTACTTGGGCTCTCCCTCTTGTGTAGTGCAATGTAGGTGAAGGCCCAACTGTCTGTGAAAACAGCGAAGACCTTCAACTGGAGAAGACACATCTGCTATAGCTTCGGGGAAATAAGGATAACACCAAAGTCCTGTTTTCTTAGCTCTCTAGAATCTCTTAGATGTCATTTTGTTTTGGAGTACTGTTGAAGTACTCATTTTATTCTAGTAAGCCCTTTATGATGAAGAGCCAAGTAACTTTTGCAATCCTGTATTTACCCTTGTAACTTATATTTCATGTGAATGCTTCTCAATTTATCCTTTAACAGACAACCCTGAACAAGATATATCTGAGAAATCCTGTGCCTTTGTAAACTTTATGCCTGCTCTAGTACATCAACTGTAGATCATTGACTTTTACAAATTTCAGCAACCCTGTCGCTTTTAAGTATGCCTGAAAACTGATTGGAAAGTTGATATAGGATTTTATGCCACTACCAAAAAATCTGTTTTTATAGACTCCTTTATTTTCTAGTACTTTTATCCCGAAGTAAGAACAATGCTGAGCCTTCAAATAATCTAAAATTAGATGAGAGAAATTATCTTTTTAATCTGGAAATGCAATACGTAAATTAGAACAAGGGAGAAATTAAGAAGTACAGCTAAGGTTTTTTTCACCAAAATCACAATGGAATAGAATTAGAAAGTATACTCCTTTGAAGTTTTGAAACCTTAAAGGACGAATTTTCAGATTAAAGAAAAACAAGGACAGTCCCGCTTTATCCAGTGAATGCTATTTATTACCCTAATAAAAAATGAAAATAAAATCAAACCAATTTAGATCAGTTCTTTGAAAGAACATTGCTATTGGACTTTAGTAGGAAGATGTTAGGGATATGTCTCTGTAATATATAGGTATTGTCATGGAGGACAACCGTCAAATTTAAGTTTTGCCAAGCCTGTTGGCGTCACTGATAAAAGCTTACTTTTTGGCATTTGAATCATTGGTGTGACCAATTATTGAATTTTTCTCTAGGGCTGTAATTCTGTATGGTTTTTCTGTCTTGATTCACTTTATTCCAAGCTGATTCACAATTATTTCTTTACAGAACAGCTTGTATTTGGCATAGCTGTAAAAAAAATTCAGGCTTTTCTAAGTAAGGTTCTTTTTCAATTGGAAATTCCATCTTTGCAGTTAAAACATTTGTAAACATAACACAATTTAGATAGAGCTGAACGACTTTGCAAGACTGCTATTTTTGAAATGGAGGAGGGTTTTCCTAAAGAACAATTTGGTGATTCTGGGCTCTTAGAACTCCCTTGAAAGCAGTTGGCATTTACTGGTGCGTGTATTGGGTCAGATGAAGGAAGAAACATGTATTTCTTGGCTTGCAATATTCAGGAAATATTGGTATGTTTAGAAGAATGCTGAATAGAATTTGGGGTCTTATTTTCCTTTATTTCAAAGGATCCTTCATGTATCTTTTGTTTCCTGAGATTAGAGATGTTGGTGATCCTGAAAGATGTTTCAAGACTTTTACCTTGTAATATTTCTAAAACCTGAAAGGAATTATAACCAAACTTAACCTCCAGACTCTACCACCTTCTCTGGTTGGATCAACAGTTTTTGTGTTGTTGTTGAAGTATTCTTAGGCGAGAGAGCCACACAGCCTCCCCTGATGAGCAGTCAGGATTTTGACTGGCAGTGTGAACAAAATGGAACATGTTCGCTGAGCCTGCCTTCTCCTTCTCAAATCCACTGAACAGTATGGATTTTTCAGCTCTGCTCTCCAGAATCAAGGTGTGGTGGTGCTTCTTGCAGTAGTTCTTCTTGAACAGAAAACTATAATGGTGTTGTGGCTGGAATCATACGAAATAAATATTAGCTCTCTGATTCTTCTCTCATTTAATTTTTTTTCTGGGCTTATCCAGAGGAGAGTCAAACTAAGATTTAGACAAATAGAAACAAGTCACAAAGTGTACTGTTACAACCCAGTCTTAATTTGAACCCAGTCTTTCACTGGTAAAACTTTGTCTTTTAAGAGGCTACTGTAATTGTTGTTAATTCTTTGAATACCTTTCCTTTTCATGCTCATTTGTGAGTGCCCTAATACAGCAATAAAAAAAATTCCTGTTTTATCAGAAGAGAGCATGCCCAAGATTGGTGCCAGGTGTAATGTGAAGCTGCCTCCAAAAGCAGCTCTCAAAAACTACTCTTCAGTTGGGCCCTTTGTGGTCAGGAAAAAAAAAATGTGATATAGTATAATGAAAGAGAAAGATCAGAAGAGTTAAGTAACTTTGAAATAAAAACATTAATTCTCTGTCATTGTCAAGACTGTGGCATGTTTGAAATTCTGTGTATCTTTATTCTTCTAGAGATTCCAAATGTCCTATAAATACTTTAGGATTAATATTTAAAAAATTATACACTGACCAACAACTGCTCTTTGTTACCCTTTTCCTGCCCCAAATTTTACCTCCCCAAAACAAAAACAAAATCAGAAACCCCTGCATTTTGATTTTGGGGAAATTTTGCTAAAATGGGTCTTTAAAAATAATCCCTAGCTGGACTAAACTGGCGGATGTCCAGCAATATCAAACCATTGTGCCGTCTGCCGGTGGCAAGCATGGTCACCAGTTTTAATCATTCAGCTATTTCAGGTTACTTACATTCAGTACAAATTGTGAATACTCATCTTCCAGGGATGCGTTAATTCTTAGACCAGAGTGTTTCTGTTCCATTTAAGAGAAGATGTCTTTCCTCCTAAGTGAATACACCTCCTTAAAGTGAACTGTTACACTAATCACATCTTAATAGTGGGGCTATTTTTAAAGGTGTTAGGCTGTTTTCATTTTCTGCTTCCAAGTGAACATTTACATAACAAAGCATTCTGGGAGTGTGCTGTTTGTGCTAAATAGGATTGCCACTTTATTAGAGATCAGTAACAATATTTCTTCATTTCCCTCTTCCATCCCGGACTATGATTTGATAAATTGTACTGGGCAATGGGTATGAATGCAGCTGTGAGAGTTAGACTTCAGCTTTTGTAGAATAGTAGACTAATGCTTGTTGTGTGCGTTTTTGTATATGAATCTAGGGCAGTGTCTTAAAGAACGTTATCTCCGTGTCTCAAATCTGACTTACCAGCACGTAGGAAGTTTGTTTTGGTTTCAAAATGTACTTTACCCCATGGTGGCTGGCAGGGTACAATGCTATTGACATCACTGTGTTTCAAATAGAAAATTAACAAGTAGCTACTGTTGTGATTGCAGATTGCCTTCCCAGTCCCTGTGAGAGAATGCTTTTTCTTTTGGACAGCAACACTTCTCAGCCCCTTGGTACCATTAAATCAGCCAATGGGGGCTGCCAGAATAGGGATGAACATCAACAAAAGACTGGAGAGTAGAAAACCCATTAATAATGCAAAATCTTTAATCAGTTTCCAAACTGATGTGAAAGATAAATAATTTAAAAAAATGTCTTTCCCACCCACAGCCAAGTTTTGACATTAGGCCAGGTTCAGAGCCTGATCTCTCCAGAGAGAAGTATCCTTTCCCTCCACCCAAAACCCTGGAGAGTTGCCAAAGGAAAATAAGCTATTTTGTATTTAGAACAAATTGCCACTGTTTTCACCAGTGATGTAGCCCTATTTCCCAGACTTTGAAACTTGGAATACAGAAAGTTCTTGTGTGACCAAAGAAATATAGTAAATGAGTGATCGTTTTTTGTTGTTTTTTTTTAAAAGAAAAAACCAAATCCTTATAAATAGGTAAGAGAGGGAATGAGATGTATGCATGGAAGCTAAGTTGAGCGCAGAATGGACATCAAGTGAATAAAATCTGTTAAATCACTTTGGAAGTTGGGTTCCTTGTGGGAGCTTCAGTAGAGAACATATGCCTCTGGAACCAGATTTTAATTAATTTTTTTCAAATGCTGTCAATAGTTGTCTCCCTTAGAGATGAATGCAGGTCAGTAAAAAAATTTATATGTTCTATGCTATAGGCTTCAAGTGATCAGCAATCCTGGGATCTTGTAAAACTATGCAAACATGAGTTTCTCCTGTTATCAAATGAGATTAAAAAACATTCATTTAATTTTTTCCCCCTTTGCAGTGTGGAGTATTTCTTTTTAGACTTTTCCCTCTCATACTGGGTTTTCTTACCTTTTTTTTTTTTTCTTTTTTCTCCTAAATAATTGCCTTCCTGTCGTCACAGTTGTCATTACCACCATTTCTTGAACAACAGCTGGAACAGAGGCCAAACGTAAATCAGTCAGATTATCTGCATGCTAGGAGGCCTGTCAGTAAGGTCAGAAGGTCAATATTGGTGACCAAAAAAATTGGATTTTAAAAAGTTATCTGTGGGTTTGACATTGTTGTCCTAGTCCCCCATCACTGTCAATGCTTTAATAAGTTACTCTGTTGTAATGGCTGCAATTCCCAGACCTCTGCTTCACTATTAAGAGAGATGTCAGCCCTAAACAAGAGTTGGCTGGAGAATTGTCAGTTACTCTACATGTAGTTGTCTTTGGTGGTGACTTCAGCTGCACACCAAAGTATAGAGTTCTGACATCGGTAAGCAGGTCACTTGTGAATGTTGGCCTGCCGTCTCTACTGTTCGGAGGCCCCTGTATTACTATATCGGAGAAGGCAATGGCAGCCCACTCCAGTACTCTTGCCTGGAAAATCCCATGGACGGAGGGGCCTGGTGGGCTGCAGTCCATGGGTTCGCTAAGAGTCGGACACGACTGAGCGAATTCTTTGACTTTTCACTTTCATGCACTGGAGAAGGAAATGGCAACCCACTCCAGTGTTCTTGCCTGGAGAATCCCAGGGACGGGGGAGCCTGGTGGGCTGCCGTCTATGGGGTCGCACAGAGTCGGACGTGACTGAAGCGACTTAGCAGCAGCAGCAGTATTACTACATCAACTTTGGTGAGTTAGAGAGGCCCAGAAATATCCATTGGAAATTGTTACATCTCTTCTCCCCACCATGGGCCATTTTTCTGTTTGGTTATTCGAAGAACTGAAATGACTAAAAAGTATGGATTCCTTCTAATCTGGAAGATAATTAGAATATAATGTGATTAGTGTAAAAATCAAGTGTTTATTATCTGAGAAAGGTGATATGGCAAAGAAGCCCTCATGGAAGAAACAGTAGTTTGTGGATTGATGAATGCGTTAGATGCCCAGTGGACAGTGGAGGAAAGGGTATTCCAGGTAGAGAAATCAGAAAATAGGAACCTTTGGTTTGTGGAAGAGTTTTGCAAAAGGTAATGGATAATGACCAGTGCGGCTGGAAGGGTAGTAGGCAGGTCAGATTATAGCATCTTCACACAGATAAAGATTACTACTGTCACCTTTAAAAATTTTTACAGCATGTAATTCAGTGGCATAATAGGGTGTAGCTTGTTGTTTGCTGATGGTCATTGTTATTGACTGACTGGCAGTTCATTGTCTTCACATCTCTGAGTTGTGAAGAGTAAATGAAATGTCAGCCTACATGGAATCTGTGTAGCTTAAGAAAGAAGATGCCACTATTTGTCATTAGCTTACTGAGTACTCACATTTCTCCCCATTCACTTGCCACCCCCCCAACTTTTTCTCTCTCTCTAAACCTTTGAAAAACATAATCCCAACAGTAATCCAGAATTGGTGTTCTGAGGTCCCAAGCTCTTATAGTGATCTGTGGTAATTTGGTTTAACAGTTTAACATAGATTCCTGGAGGTCCTAGGTTGTAGTGTGAAATAATGAGAGATTTGTTTGAAGTTTTTAATTTTAAAAATACACTTTACATTATCTGTTTGTTTGTATATAAAATAGTGTTCTTTTCCCAAATCTTTGAGGAAAACTATGACTTCTGGAAGGCTTACTGTGTTTAACTTTCTGGCCTTAAATACTGTCTGGCTCCCTAACCCAGAGTAGAACTACTTTGATTTTATTGGGAGAAGGTGATTTAAAAAAAAATTTTTGAAGAATGAGTAATGTGTATCTCAACCTTACTGATTTTATTCCTTATCTTGTGTATAGATGAGCCCTTTAGTGGTGAGGTGGATAATGTAACTGTAGAATAATTTATATTATTATAATATTATATAGTTTATATATAATTTACAACTTCATTATAGCACTTGTTGATATTCCTGTCTGGTTATTTTATAAGATACCAAATGAACTAAGGGGAATATTAATGAAAGCAGCTTTTTTTTTTTTGAAGAGTGAGAAGAGGGTCCTAACTATTCTCCTAAGTTTTAATTTTGTTGTCATTAAACCCCATGACACCACAGTCAATTCTGATGCTAGGGAAATGCCACTTACCATGTTACTCACTGGGAGTTAATAGTCTGTTTATTTTTTTATGAAGTAGATAATATATAAACTGTAAATGAAACATATAATTAACATGTGCCATTTTATGGGAATAGCGTGTCTAAAGCTTATTTCACAAATAGGATAAGCTGAACAGCAGCATATGATATCAGTTTTTGTAAATAAAATTCATGAGCAGCATGATTGTGCTTGGGTTCTGGATCTATAATATCTTTAATGTCATTTTTTAATAAGAAAAGGAAGCAAGCAGGTTTTTGTTTTTATTTTTTTGGTAACTGAAGATTTTCAGAAAATTCTCAACGTTACATTTTAGAGAATGCTGGAATATAAAGTGTGTAGGATAAGCAGCTAGCTGCTGTCATGTACAAAAGTGTTATGTAGTTGGGAAACCTGGCCACGAGCCACTGCAGCTTTGAAGAATGTGGCTCAAGGGAGGACTCAGCCCGTTGCATAACGTTCCACAGAGAGGAAAATACAAGTACTGTCCCTATCACTTGACTTGTTTTCCATTTTTATTTAGTTACTTGGCAAAGTCTTGGTATCCCGTAGTGGAGGAATGAAAGACAAGCAAGTTCCAGTGAAGGACCGTGCCTGCAAGGGCATCGACCAACGGATGGTTTGTGAGGCTGGGCAGGTGTTAAATTTCTTATTGTTGTTAGGCAGAGGGATAAGAGTTTCAAGAGACAACTTGAAAAACATCATCATATGATACTTGCAGTTTTTTTCTGAAAGGGAATTCTTTCCTCTCTCTTCCCTCAACACCGTGCGTACCTCTTCTGGTTGATATACCTGTGTTTTAAAATATCATAGCTACTAGCAGGGGTCATTTTATAGCAAAATCGTTTCCCCTCATGTTCTGTGATATTTCAGTTTGGCGTTAAAGTTTACAAGGTTGGAAATCAAAAGCAGCACTGGTTCCTTTAGGGAAAAATGATCCCAGTCTACCAAAATAAAAGCCAAACAGACTCTAATTGTTCCTTTTCCCACAAGGGGCTTGCCCTTTTGGAAGGTGTGGGTAATTTTGATAGGACCTTCTCTCTAACAGGGTTAGTCACTGGGAATCGCCTCTTCCCCTGGGAAAAACCCACTTTTATATCTCATTTTAAAACAGACCTCAAAATGTCTTTGAAAATAAAATTACTGTGCTATCTTTTCATTGTCTTGCTGCCTCCCTCTCTGCAAGGAGACTCCAGTGTTCTCACAGGGCATCTCCTGCTACAATCCTAATTTTGCTTTACAGTCACACATGCTAAATTAGGAAAGATTTTAGTTGTATAGTTTTTATTGAGCTATCAGTGTGTTGTGAAAAGTTAAGTAAATGCTAACCAGGGTGCTAAATTTTTTTCCAAGTTTAACTATGTAAATTTACAGTGTTATGTTCTTCCTATTGGTTGTTAGTCTAGTGTTCATCAGAATATTCAGAACAACAGCCTTAAGTTTCCCCAACCTTCTTATACTTTGACTATCGGTGCAGGACCATGCCTTTCATGAATTCTTCTTTATGTCGGTTCCTCCACTCCTTGACAACTTGAAAAACATCATGTTGTGATACTCTCAAATTCCTTCTCAGAAGGATTTTCAAATCAAACCAAGCTTTTGTTCTTCTCTGTCTCTTGTCCTCTTTTCTTCTGCCAGCATCTTACAGTTGATGATTTGGCAACTCCGTCCAGGAGACTCCAGAGCCACCAGTCATATGAGAATGAAGGCAAGAAAAGAAAGGACCAGATGGCATCAAAAGATAGGCCTTTCTAGGTCATTGGTGGTTAAGCTTGCAATCTGGTTACCAGCAGGGAGACTGGGGGAAAGGGTGGAGAGCAGCACAGCACCATTGTAAGGGAAGAGGAATTTTGTCATACAATTCATTCCGTAATTTGCTGGGCAGAAAAAACTTACATATGGAAGATAATGGATTTTCTGATTTAACTTTCCAATCACAGGGAATCCATTGCATTTACTTAAAGGGGCATATAAGCACATGGAAAAACTGTATAATATTTGAATGGCCACTTTGAAAAGTGTGGCTCCGCCTTGGTCAGCTGCTATCCTTTCAACTTCCATTAACCCTTTGTTACTATTCTCCTAATGCCTGATTCACTTACAAGTATTAATACAAAAACTGGAGGAAATAACATTTGGCTCCCCCACATATACCTGTCCCCTTAGAAAAGCAGAGGACGTCATTCACCACTCATCCCTCATGAGGACCCTACTTACAAAATATGGACTATGGCAACACTGGCCTTTGTGAGGCATATCTCAGAGTATGGTTTCTTGGAATAAACTGTATCTTGGAACACATTTAAAACTACTTGACTGAAGAAATGTTCAGTAGTGGAACCCTTCTACCCTGTTGGTGGGAATGTAAATTGGTCCAGGGACTGTGGAGAACAGCATGCATGCGTGCTAAGTTGCTTCAGTCATATTTGACTCTTTGTGACTCTGTGGACTGTAGCCCACCAGTCTCCTCTGTCCATGGGATTCTCCAGACAGTGGGTTGTCATGCCCCCCTCCAGGGGATCTTCCTGACCTAGTGATCAAACCCACGTCTCTTAAATCTCCTGCATTGGCAGGCAGGTTCTTTACCACTAGCACCACCTGGGAAGCCTGGAGAACAGTATAGAGGGTCCTTAAAAAACTGAAAACAGAGTTACCATACAATCCTGCAGTTCCACTCCTGGAGCATATATCCAGAGAAAACTCTAATTCAAAAAGACATGTACACCCTAATGTTTATTGCAGCACTATTTATAATAGCCAAGACACGGAAGCAACCTAAATGTTCACCAAGAGATGAATGATAAAGGAGATGTGGTGTGTATAGACACACACACATATAATGGAATGTTACTCAGCCACAAAAAAGAATGAAATGCCATTTGCAGCCACATGGATGAACCTAGAGATTATCAGATTAAGTGAAGTCAGTCAGATATAGAGAAAGACATCATATGATATCACTTATTTGTGGAACCTAAAAAAGTAATATAAGTGAGTTTATTTATGAAACGGAAATAGACTCACAGACATAGAAAATAAAATGGTGGGGAGCTAAATTAGGAGTTTGGAATTAACATATACACACTTCTATATATAAAACAAACAAGGACCTACTGTATGTAGCACAGGAAATTATATTCAGTATTTGGTAGTAGCCTATAATGGAAAAGTCGCTTAGCGACTTCACTTTCACTTTTCACTTTCATGCATTGGAGAAGGAAATGGCAACCCACTCCAGTGTTCTTGCCTGAAGAATCCCAGGGACGGCGGGGCCTGGTGGGCTGACGTCTATGGGGTCGCACAGAGTCGGACACGACTGAAGTGACTTAGCAGCAGCAGTAGCAGTATAATGGAAAAGAATCTGAAAAAAAAAAATGTGTGTATATATGTATACACACACACACAAAACCAAATGACTTTGCTGTACACCTGAAATTATTGCAACATTGTAAATTAACTACACTTGGGTTTTAAAGAATGGTCTAAAAAACTGACTTAAGAAATGTTCAGTAGTGACTAACAGTACTTTGGAGGGGCAGTCTGCCTTCCTGGTTCATGTAGACATCGCTTGCATCTTGACTCGTTTGGCCAGGGCAGTTCCTGATTTGACAGTGCTGTTGTAGATCACCAGACTGCTGACCTTGGTTGATGTTTCCTTATAGGATTCCAACTCAGTTGTTTTGTTATGAATGAAGAAATCTAAAGTATTTTTAATTTTAGGTTTAAACTTGGTCCCAATATTTGAATTTTAAATTCTTTACTGTTTTAATCACCATGCTTTTTTCATAAACAAATTCAGTATCCTTTTAAGTTTCAGCCTCTTTCATTAGGCTGTCTTCGTCAATTATAATCTCTTCTTTCATTTAGATTCTGTCACCCTTGATACCTGTATGACTCATTTCATTGTGAACCAACTGAAACAAAATATGTTTCATTCTGTAGTCTGGATTATAAACTGTTAAAATTTACCTTTCTTTTTTCACTTCTCCCACTCAAGCATCGAGAACATTGCTGAGTACACAAAAGTCATGTAATAAATATACAACTGAATGATTTTTTAAAAGGAAAAAACCAACATTTTCATATTGTTAGTTGATTTCTGCCTAGATTTTATTTTTTCACATTACAGCATAGTTCATTTTATTCAACTTTTTTATCTTTATCTAGTTGATTTACACTGATGTGCCAATCTCTGCTGTACAGCAAAGTGACTGTTATACATACATATATATATATATATATATATATTCTTTAAAATATTCTTTTCCATTATGGCTTATCCCAGGAGATTGGAAATAGTTCCCTGTACTATACCTGGGACTTTGTTGTTTATCCATTCTAAATGTAATATTTGCATCTACCAACCCCAGACTCCCAGTCCCTCCCTCTCCCGCCCCCACCACCCACCTTGGGAACCACAAGTCTGATCTCTGTGTCTGTGAGTCTGTTTTATATGTACATACATTAATTTGTGACGTATTTTAGATTCCACATGTAAGTGATATCATGTGGTATTTGTCTTTCTGACTTCATTATGATAATCTCTACTTTTATCCATGTTGCTGTACATTGTGCTTAGATTTTAATATGACTTTAACTTATATTTTACAAAACAGGAAATTGACCCACCCATTTTTTTCTGCACCGCCCTCTGCCATTTTTTCTTGATATGCAACTGTAGTAAGGAGTCATCTGAAACTTCTTAAACTAAAAGTTCTATATATGTACTGAATATCTGGGGTTAAATATGACAAGTTATTCCTTTGGCAAAATACTTGTTAACTCTGCATTTTTTTTTAGATGATTGAATTCAAAGCCCTCTTGGGAGCCTCTAATTATTGCAAGAGAACTACCAGTCTCTCTCCATCCTCCAGTCATATCATATGAGTTCAGTTAATAGGCATATGCTATAATAATCCTAATGAAGAGTTTAAAGGCCTTTTTTACTGTGGACCTTATTTTGTTTAGTTTTAGTCTGTGAGAGTCCTCACCTAAGAAATTTTACAATTCAAGATTAAAATTCTGTGATTTTTGTTTGCACATCAGGGGAGGAGAGTGACTTTCAGTTCAGTTCAGTCGCTCAGTCATGTCCGACTCTTTGCGACCCCATGAATCGCAGCACGCCAGCCCTCCCTGTCCATCACCAACTCCCAGAGTTCACTCAGACTCACGTCCATCGAGTCAGTGATGCCATCCAGCCATCTCATCCTCTGTCGTCCCCTTCTCCTCCTGCCCCCAATCCCTCCCAGCATCAGAGTCTTTTCCAATGAGTCAAGTCTTTGCATGAGGTGGCTAAAGTACTGGAGTTTCAGCTTTAGCATCATTCCTTCCAAAGAAATCCTAGGGCTGATATCCTTCAGAATGGACTGGTTGGATCTCCTTGCAGTCCAAGGGACTCTCAAGAGTCTTCCCCAACACCACAGTTCAAAAGCATCAATTCTTTGGCGCTCAGCCTTCTTCACAGTCCAACTCTCACATCCATACATGACCACAGGAAAAACCATAGCCTTGACTAGACGGACCTTTTATTGGCAAAGTAATGTCTCTGCTTTTGAATATGCTATCTAGGTTGGACATAACTTTCCTTCCAAGGAGTAAGCGTCTTTTAATTTCATGGCTGCAGTCACCATCTGTAGTGATTTTGGAGCCCAGAAAAATAAAGTCTGACACTGTTTCCACTGTTTCCCCATCTATTTCCCATGAAGTGATGGGACTGGATGCCATGATCTTCATTTTCTGAATGTTGAGCTTTAAGCCAACTTTTTCACTCTCCACTTTCATCAAGAGGCTTTTGAGTTCCTCTTCACTTTCTGCCATAAGGGTGGTGTCATCTGCATATCTGAGGTTATTGATATTTCTCCTGGCAGTCTTGATTCCAGCTTGTGTTTCTTCCAGTCCAGTGTTTCTCATGATGTACTCTGCATATAAGTAAGTAGGGTGAAAATATACAGCCTTGACGTACTCCTTTTCCTATGTGGAACCAGTCTGTTGTTCCACAGCCAGTTTGAACTGTTGCTTCCTAACCTGCATACAGGTTTCTCAAGAGGCAGGTCAGGTGGTCTGGTATTCCCATCTCTTTCAGAATTTTCCACAGTTTATTGTGATCCACACAGTCAAAGGCTTTGGCATAGTCAATAAAGCAGAAATAGATGTTTTTCTGGAACTCTCTTACTTTTTCCATGATCCAGCAGATGTTGGCAATTTGATCTCTGGTTCCTCTGCCTTTTCTTTGAACTGGCTTGGAGAATTTTGAGCATTACTTTACTAGCATGTGAGATGAGTGCAACTGTGCTGTAGTTTGAGCATTCTTTGGCATTGCCTTTCTTTGGGATTGGAATGAAAACTGACCTTTTCCAGTCCTGTGGCCACTGCTGAGTTTTCCACATTTGCTGGCACATTGAGTGCAGCACTTTCACAGCATCATCTTTCAGGATTTGAAATAGCTCACCTGGAATTCCATCACCTCCACTAGTTTGTTCGTAGTGATGCTTTCTAAGGCCCACTTGACTTCACATTCCAGGATGTCTGGTTCTAGGTCAGTGATCACACCATTGTGATTATCTGGGTCGTGAAGATCCAGAGTGACTTTAAAATTGTTAAATCTCATTAACCAGGAATCCATTGATAAACTTTTAAGGAAAATTAAACAAAATTATTTTTCTTTATCCACGTCAGGTATGTCAGGTTTCAGCCTGGAGCCAATTATTAGATTTGAGTTATTAAACTCAATAGAGAGATTTGGAATGGAAATGCTAACAGACCTCTTAACTATGCTGGCTAGAAGGTACTAGAAGAATCTTGACAATTCATCAGCCAAACCTCACTTCACTACCCTTAACATCCTTGCCTGTCAGTGACATAATTGGCTGCCTTCTGCTATCCCTCCCTGAACTTGCTAGCATTTGAGAATGTCTCTTGACATTATTTCTTATGTATTAAGACAGAGAAACCATAGTTTGACGGGTGAGCTAGTAAACCATCTGACCGTCTTTGAGGAGAAAATGGAGGATGTGTTTTGTTCCTGTGGCAGTTGACACGGTTGCTAAATATTCAATTGTAGTTCTTTAAAGAATAGGGCTAATCTGTGAACACATTTGTGGGCTTTCTTTTCAGATATACTAACTTCTGGATTAAGTTATACATTATGAACCGCAGAACCAGATATGTAAACTAATGTTGTTTCAGGGTGAAATTATGTATCCAGAACTCTCATCATGGTAATCATAGTTCCTATTGGGTACATGGGCTTCTCTGGTAGCTCAGCTAGTAAAGAATCTGCCTGCAATGGAAGAGACCTGCATTCGATCCTGGGTTGGGAAGATCCCCTGGAGGAAAGCATGTCAACCCACTCCAGTATTCTTGCCCGGAGAATCCCCACGGACAGAGGAGCCTGGCGGGCTATGGTCCAGGGACTCACAAAGAGTCAGACAGGACTGAGCAACTTAAGCACAGCAAAGCAGAACACACAGGATCCATGGAATGTAAATTCATGAGGCTGTCTGCTAGCATATACAGGAAACATTTCCCTAACCTGCCCACAGGATGATGAGTATGTTAAAGAACACAGTGACTTTTGGTGAAGAATTCTGTCACCTGGCTTTTTTCCAGGTGTAGAATATTGGAGGTGGGTAGTACGAGAGGGGAGAGGGAGACAGAGAAATAAAAAGGAAAAGCTAATAACTGATACACTTAGATATTAGGAAGCAGGGGACTATTTTATAGGTTGTTGATTCAGTGCCTGGAATTGACCTTAGAGCCATATATTTTGTCTCACCCTGTCCTCACTGGCCACAGAATTTTGCTGTTTTTGTTGTGTTGGATCATATGAAGTTGTCATTTTTATAAGTGAGAAAGGGCTGAGTATCAGAAATTTTATATGGTTTAAACTAATGCATAATAATATAAACACTGTAGGATGGCTACAGTTGTGGAGAGGAGTGTGTGTCTATGTGTGTGTGTGTGTGTGTGTGAATGAAAGGTGGAAGGGAGGAAATGGAAATTTATGAGCCTTTTCGGGTAGTGAAGCTGAAAACCTCTAACCTAGCCTTGGTTTTATACATGCAAAATCAAATACAGGCGCCCAGTGTTTTTCTACTTCTACATTAATACAGTTGAGAAAGTTTATGGGACTGGATAAAATTAAATCACCTGTGACAGAGATTGGCACTGGGGATAATAATCTGAAGTGACCAACGTCTGCGGCGTACAACACAAGTGGCGGAAAACTGAAAGCCAGTAGGCACACCTGCACTTGCATACAGATACTCTTTTGAAACTGAATAATGTGCAAGTTCTTATGTGTCTTAAAATAGGCTTTAAGATGTTTTTAGTGGAATATCCAGACTGCTGATTTCACTTACCTTTGTCTTTCTTAGACGAGCTCATCTTCGCCTGTGTTTAGAACGCTTAAAAGTTCTGATTCCACTAGGACCAGATTGCACCAGGCACACAACACTTGGTTTGCTCAACAAAGCCAAAGCACACATCAAGGTAGGAATTTTTTTTTTTAATCATATTTTCACATGACTCTCTCAGTCCTGCTCTCTTTTTAGTAGTGATTTCTGTCCGCATATATCAGCTAGCTCACAATGCTCTCCTTTAATGACTGACCTCAAGATAAATTTCCTGAAAATTTAACGCTAATCTGATAGGAGCAACATAACCTGACTACACTAAATTGTTTTGACAGCATGGCCATTTGAAGAGCTGGGAATACTAGGAAAATAACAGTTACTCTGCTGATACCCGAAGGAAGGCAGTTGTGCCCTCTGGTGGAGATGACTTCACTTGGCTGTGTCCCTCAGTGTTTTTCCATCAAACTATAATGCAGAGCAGGTTTCTCTTTTATGGCAATAACTTGACAGACTTTGAAAATTCCATATTGTTCTAGTAATGTAGCATTCATTATATACACAAAGTGAAGAAAGAACTATTTTTGATGTTTAAAAATACATATTTATGTTTTTATACACACACGTATACTTGTATAGTCATTCATGTTTTCTCTGTCAAAGAAGAAATCTGAGATGTTAGGGAGGAATCCATTTTACTGTTTGTACTGTACAACACACAAATATCACTGTATCATTTCAGAAACTTGAAGAAGCTGAAAGGAAGAGCCAGCACCAGCTAGAGAATTTGGAACGAGAACAGAGATTTTTAAAGCGGCGACTGGAACAGCTGCAGGGTCCTCAAGAGATGGAACGAATACGAATGGACAGCATTGGATCAACTATTTCTTCAGATCGTTCTGATTCAGAGCGAGGTAGGCAGTGAGCTTCTTCCCTAATGAAACAAAGCGTCCCTGTCTCTGAATTTAGAGAGGGTAGGATGGGTGGCATTGTGTTTGCTTCCTTCTTCTGCACCAACACTGTATGTAGCATTCTAGAGTTTATGCAGTCACAACATTGTCTAGCAATGCCTGTGTGAACTGTAGAACATTTTTTCTTGACTATATATATATACACACACATATATATATATATCAAATATTCTTTGAAAAAATTTTAAAGTTGTAAGTTTTCTGTAGAAAATTGTTCTCATATACCCTTCACCCAGGTTCCTCTAACGTTAATCTTATGTAACCATAATACAGCTATCAAAACCAAGAAATTAACATTCATAAAATACTATTAATCTATTAACCTTATTCAGACTTCACTACTTTTCCTAATAATGTTCTGTGTCTGATCCAGGATCCAGTGTAAGATCTCCATTGCCTTAGAAATATTTCTTCAGTCTTTCTTTCGTGACCATGACACATTTGAAGAATATTGGTCAGTTATTTTATACAGTGTTCCTCAATTTGGGTTTATCTGATGTTTTCTGTTAGACTGAGGTGTTACACATTTGAGGGAAGAAAATACCACAGAAGTGATGTTGTGCCCTTCTTAGTTCATTATATCAGAAAGATACATGACGTTGATATGTTTTATTACTGATGATGTTTTTATATCTGTATTTTAAACTACCACACCCTCCATTTCTCGTAACATCTGTCCCAGAACATTTGTCTTTGACATAATTAAAGAAAAAAACAACCAGAAAAGAAATTGTAATTGTTTGAATTTTACTGATCTGTTCATCTATAGCTCCCACATCAGGCCTCACACCACAATAAAAGATCCCAGAGGTGAACTCTGGTCACTTCATATTTGGGAAACTAGAGCTCACAAGATTTTGAGCATTCTGAAACAAAAAAAGAGAAAATTTTGTAAAATTTCTTTTTATGATGCAAATTTGAAAAAATTTTATTATTATTTTGGTTGCTGTGCAAGGACTTTCCTCTAGTTGTAGTCTAGAGGTTCCTCTAGGCTACTCTTCATTGCAGTGTACAAGCTTCTCATTGCAGTAACTTCTCTTGTTGGGCTCTAGAGCCCAGGCTCAGTAGCTGTGGCATATGGGCTTAGCTGCCCTGAGGTATGTGGAATCTTTCTGAACCAGGGATTGAACCCATGTCCCCTGCATTGGCAGGTGGATTCTTAACCACTGGACTACCAGGGAAGTCCTATTATGGAAGATTTAAAACATATACTAAATAGGGTCATGAACTCTCAGGTATCCATTATCCAGCTTGTACAGTTGTCAACATTTTGTCATTCTTTTTTCACCTGTTCTCTACCACCCATATGCCCTGACCATTTCTTCTTAAGTTTTTAAAATCAAATCTCAGGTAACATTTCATTTTGTTCCTAAATACTTCAGTATGTTATCTTTAATAAATAGGACTTTAAAAAATACACAATACTGTTACATCCCATAAAATTGAGTTGGCCAAAAGTTCATTGCTTCAGTTCAGTTCAGTTGCTCAGTCCTGTCCGACTCTTTGCAACCCCATGAATTGCAGCACACCAGGCCTCCCTGTCCATCACCATCTCCCAGAGCTTACCCAAACTCATGTCCATTGAGTCAGTGATGCCATCCAGCCATCTCATCTTCTGTCATCCCCTTCTCCTCCTGCCCCTAAACCCTCCCAGCCATCTCATCTTCTGTCATCCCCTTCTTCTCCTGCCCCTAAACCCTCCCAGCATCAGGGTCTTTTCCAATGAGTCAACTCTTCGCATGAGGTGGCCAAAGTATTGGAGTTTCAGCTTCAGCATCAGTCCTTCCAATTCACAACAATTTTATTAGATTGTATTGTGATAGCTCTCATATCAGTGTGCATATTTTAAAAAAACTTCAGTGAATTTTCATGTAGCCATTTTAATATTGAAGATGGAAGAAAACATTTTCAGAATATTATATTATTTCAAGAAAGGTAAAAATGCAACTGAAACACAAAGATTTGTGCAGTTTATGAAGTTGCCGTGACTACTCAAATATGTCAAAAGTAGTTTGTGAAGTTTCATGCTGGAGATTTCTTGCTGGATGATGCTTCACAGTCAGGTTGAAGTTGTAAACAATCAGATTGAGACATTAATTGAGAACAATAAACGTTATGCCACATAGGAGACAGTCAACATACTCAGAATATCCAAGCACTGAAAATCATTTGCATCAACTTAATTATGTTAATTACTTTGTTTGGGTTCCATTTAAGTGAAAAAAAACCTTCTTGACTATATTTCTGCATGCGATTCTCTGCTGAAACATAACAAAAGCACTGTTTTTAAATCAAATTGTGACGGACAATGAAAAGTGGATACTGTACAATAATGTGGAATGGAAGACATCGTGGAGCAAGCAAAATGAACCACCACCAACCACATCATCCAAAGGTTATCTTGTGTATATGGTGGAACTGGAAGGAGTCCTCTATTATGAGCTCCTTCTAGAAAACCAAATGATTAATTACAATAAGTACTGCTCCCAGTTAGACCAAGTGAGAGCAGCACTCAGTGAAAAGCGTAATTAGTCAACAGAAAATGCATTATCTTCCATCAGGGTACCACAAGACTGCTTGTTTCTTTGATGACCAGGAAAAACTGTTACAGCTTGACTGGGAAGTTTTGATTCATCTGCTGTATCCACAAGACAGTCCACCTTCTGATCCATTTATTTCAGCCTTTACAAAATTTTCTTAATGGAAAAAATCTTAGTTCTTTGGAAGACTGTAAAAGGCACCTGGAACAGTTCTTTACTGAAAAAGACCAAGTTTTAGGCAGATGGAATTATGAAGTTGCCTGAAAAATGGCAGAAGATAGTGGAACAAAACTGAATTTGTTGTTCAGTAAACTGCTTGGTGAAAGTGAAAAATCTGTCTTGTATTTTTACTTAAAAACCAAAGAAACTTTATGGCCAACCCAATAAAACCAGATAATCCTATTTAATGTCATCTAACACCCAGTTTCATCAATTTTTCTCAAAAAAGGCATGATTGGTGTGTTTGAGTAAGAATCCAAAGTCTACATTACATTTGTTTGTACCTTTTAAGGTACAGTTAGCCCTTGAACAGCACAAGTGTGAACTGCACAGGTACATTTATATGTAGATATTTTTCATTAAATATGTGCTACAGTACTACATGATCCATGGTTGGTTGAATGTGCAGATAGGGAGGGCTGACTTAACAGTAGACTCAGATTTTTGTCTGTGTGGAGGGTTGGCATCCTTAACCCCCCATGCTGTTCAAGGGTCAACTATACTTGTGTAGTTTTCCCTTTCCCACTTTTTTTTCAATGCCATTTATTTGTTGTAGAACCTGGGAAACTGTATAATTTTTCTTACCGTTTCCCACATTCTAGATGTGGCTGAATGAATCTCATGGTGTCATTTAACATGTTCTGCCTTCATATTTCTTGTAAACTGGTTGATAGGTCTAGGGGTTTGATTATATTCAAGTTTTTTTTTTTTTTTGAGGCACGGATACTTCATAGGTGGTACTGTGTACTTCCTATGCATCAGTATTATTTTTAATTGTCCCATGCTAGTGATAACATTGGTCATTGGGTTCAGAAACATTGGTCATTGGGTTCAGATGATGTCATCTTGATCAGATCAGATCAGTCGCTCAGTCGTGTCCAACTCTCTGTGACCCCATGAATCGCAGCACGCCAGGCCTCCCTGTCCATCACCAACTCCCGGAGTTTACTCAGACTCACGTCCATCAAGTCAGTGATGCCATCCAGCCATCTCATTCTCTGTCATCCCCTTCTCCTCCTGCCCCCAATCCCTCCCAGCATCAGAGTCTTCTCCAATGAGTCAACTCTTCGCATGAGGTGGCCGAAGTATTGGAGTTTCAGCTTCTGCATCATTCCTTCCAAAGAAATCCCAGGGCTGATCTCCTTTAGAATGGACTGGTTGGATCTCCTTGCAGTCCAAGGGACTCTCTCAAGAGTCTTCTCCAACACCACAGTTCAAAAGCATCAATTCTTTGGCGCTCAGCCTTCTTCACAGTCCAACTCTCACATCCATACATGACCACAGGAAAAACCATAGCCCTGACTAGACGAACCTTTGTTGGCAAAGTAATGTCTCTGCTTTTGAATATGCTATCTAGGTTGGTCATAACTTTCCTTCCAAGGAGTAAGCATCTTTTAATTTCATGGCTGCAGTCACCATCTGTAGTGATTTTGGAGCCCAGAAAAATAAAGTCTGACACTGTTTCCACTGTTTCCCCATCTATTTCCCATGAAGTGGTGGGATCGGATGCCATGATCTTCATTTTCTGAATGTTGAGCTTTAAGCCAACTTTTTCACTCTCCACTTTCACTTTCATCAAGAGGCTTTTGAGTTCCTCTTCACTTTCTGCCATGAGAGTGGTGTCATCTGCATCTGAGGTTATTGATATTTCTCCCGGCAATCTTGATTCCAGTTTGTGTTTCTTCCAGTCCAGCATTTCTTATGATGTACTCTGCATATAAGTTAAATAAACAGGGTGACAATATACAGCCTTGACGAACTCCTTTTCCTATTTGGAACTAGTCTGTTGTTCCATGTCCAGTTCTAACTGTTGCTTCCTGACCTGCATACAAATTTCTCAAGAGGCAGATCAGGTGGTCTTGATACATTAATTCAAATGTATCCACCTTTTGCTTAATAGTTTGTTATTGATGATTGTTGCCCTGATCATTATTTTATTAGGTGTTCCAAAATAGTGATTTTCTATCATTGTTGGGTTTATTAACTTTTTCTTCTTTAAAGAACATTTTTTCATCAATTTTCTGGTTACCTTCAAATAAAGTCTTTACTGGAAAGATGGGATAAATGCTTGTTTTTGCTTTATCAATTTTCCGAGTAATGAATTGGCACCTTAGCAACCTCCAGAGTTAACTTTTTTGTTTAGCTCTTTGATTATCTTGTAAAGTCATTTTTTCATGTACTGAATATGTCCCAATCCACTGTAGTCATTCTTGTTAATTCTTTTTAATATCCGAATTTCCCATATTCTGTGGGAACCTTTCAAATAGGTTTTTAACACAACCCTAGGAGTTCGTGGGTTTGTTGTCATTATGTAAAAGCTTACTTTTGTTGTGTGGCACTTGAAGAATAGTAGTTCACCAGAAGCAGCAGCAAGAGCCTCAAGGTCATAATGCATTTACGAGTGAGAGGCATAGCAGAAATAACCCTGTGTAAGGAGGCAGACCTTGGTCCTCCTCTTTCTTTTGCTGGCTACTAAGCTGTGTGATCTTGTTCAGTCTTCAGGCTTTAGCTGCCCTTGCTGCTATTGTCTCCTCCTTGTACCCACCCCACCTCCAAATTTCAGAGAGGTAGTATGTCTTCATCATACTATTCCTGTTCTTACCTGGCAGCCCTCTTTCTCAGCGTTAGGGACTTTTAAATTCAGCATGCTCTGGATAGGGTGTTTTGATTGTGTTTCCCAACTAGAGGTCGGATGAGTGTTCTGTGATCTAGGAAACACTAAATAGCCTGTGAAGGATTAATGGATATGAAGAAAATAGTTATGCATTCATAGTATTATTTGTACAGTTTGTTTCGATAACTGAGTGCATTTTAAAAAGACTGCGAAAACTTTTTGAAGCAGTAAGCCGTCTTGAAAATTATATTCTTCAAAATAACTTGCTCTGTCTTCTTGTGCTCAGCTAGAATCCACTTTTCTAAAGCAACTGTGATCAGTATGAACTGTTAAAATCAGGGCCAATGTGAAACATCAGGCTTCTGAATTTAAGAGAATTGAAGGGAGAAAACAGTCTTTCAGCTCCGTTAAAAAAAAAAATATTGCTTTTTATGTATTATTGCTGATTGCACATGTAGTATTTAACAATTAAAATACAGTATGTATATATAAATAGCTGGGTCACATATGTATTTAGATTTTACCATGTTTTGTTTTTGAAGTAAAGTTAATCAGCACCAGTATTTAAAGTAAAATGCTTTTACTATAATCTTTACTATAGATCTGACTATAATCCAGAGACTCTTAAGCCTCACGCCCTCATTTCAAGCTTTATTTGATGAAAGAAAATTAATTTGAAGACAAATCTGTGTTCTCTTTGCACTTTTTAATCATGGGCTTATTATGGTTACTGAATAGTCAAGAGATCTTTATGATGAATCCTGGAAGTCTACAGAACTATGCCACCAAAGGCCTGGATGGAAACATATTCTAGTTCATCTATATTGTTTATTCTCCCCCTCCCCACCAACCCCCATGAAGGGAGTTCTGCTTCAACATCACTGAGAATTAATTTCTAGTTTAAGGCAAAACAGATGTTAAACCACTCAGGATTGGGATCTTTTAATATTAAACACTTAATTCCCAAATAGGTCAAGTGCTTTTGGTGGGAGGTCTAGACAGACTGGCGTCAAAAGCTTTAGTAAACTTGCTGCATAAATTGAGACCACCACTGTATACCAGACATTTCTTTGCAAATATATCCGTTTCTCATCTTCGGTTCCTTCTGTTCTTAAGAGATCGCTGATAACAGTTTGTATAATAATTCCTTTATACTACAAAAAGTAATTACTTTTCCTCATGCCCTGTTAGTTCTTGCAAGTGCACATGTACTAATGTTCCTCCTTTTTTCCCTTTGGCAGAGGAGATTGAAGTGGATGTTGAAAGCACAGAGTTCTCCCATGGAGAAGTGGACAATATCAGTACCACCAGCATCAGTGACATTGATGACCACAGCAGCCTGCAGAGTATTGGGAGTGACGAGGGTTACTCCAGTGCCAGTGTCAAACTTTCGTTCACTTCCTAGAACCCAGCATGACATGACAGTGCAGGGCAAAGTATTCACTGGGCCAATTCAATCCAAACAATCTCTTAAATTGGGTTCATGATGCAGTCTCCTCTTTAAAGCTAAGCAAAACTATACTTGAACAAGAGTCAAGAGACCTCTATTTAAGCAAATACTTAGCAAAAAGTGGGGCAGAGCCTCCCCTGCAGAACAAATATTCATATTTGAAAATCACAGTTTCTAATGGCAGCAGAAAATGTGTGTGAAATTTTCTCAATTTGATTTAGTTGATTTGAAAGAGGACACTGGAGATTACATCCTCTTTTTCTAGTTTGCTCCTATCATATTGATTGAGTAGACACATTTAAGGATGGGATTATGAACCCTTCCTGAGCTCTTTGGTCCTAACAACAAACAAGAATCAAACCTATAGTAAAGACAAGATAATCAGGCATTAATCTTGGATAGCTAAAAAGCTATTAAAACAGCCTAGGACAGCTTATCATGAAGCCTGTGGATGATCAATTCTTTATAAAAAGGAAAAAAAAAAAAAAGCTCATTTCATGCTCTGCAAAAGGAGAGACTCCCATGAAGCCTTTTGAAAGGGATCATCATGCAGCTCAGCTTTCTGTTGGATTCCATGCTAAGCAAGCTAACCTTATCCTGCATTGTTAGCACTAGGGCAGCCAATCGCCAGCTCTACAGTCAGCCGCCCTTAGGCCCTTGGGGAAGTCCCTGTGCGTGACAGCGTCTACCACGCAGGGCCTGATTTTGGATTGAGGGGCCAGAAGGAAAAAGCTCCACGTGCCTCCATGTCTGCGTGGGCCAGAAGAGTTGTACACGCAGATTAGCAGGCCAAGGTCTGAGCCACGGCAGCATTTTTATTTCAGATTTTGATAACTGTTTGTATGTGTTGAAAACCAAAATGACATCTTTTTAAAGCTTGTCCATAAAAAACATAGACGTCTTTTATAGTGTAAAACACATGGGAAAAAAATCATCTATTTTGATGCAGCATTTGATAATGATAAAACACCTCACACCTCACTCTTTATAGTGCACAAAATGAATGAGGTCTGGGCTAAGTAGAAAAAAGGTCAGTGCTGTTTTTGTTTTCTTTTAGAATCATTACCTTTTATCATCTCTTAACCATCTGATATCTATAGTAGACACACTATCATAGTTAACATAGTTAAGTTTGGCACTTGTCTCATTTTAATGTAAAGATCTGCTTCCGTTTCCTACAGGCAGTCTCTCTCCTTCCTCACAGCCCCATTGTGCAGGTGCTATTGTTGCTCTTGTCAATATTTTCAGAAATGTTATTTTAAGTGAAATTTCTAGCCTGCACTTTGATGTCATGTGTTCCCTTTGTCTTTCAAGCTCCAAGGTTCTCCCCAGCCCTCCCCCTTATCCTGGGAAGCCTTGGAGACCTTATCCTGACTCTTTGGACTTTGTATACTTTAAATAATTTAACTACCCTTAATTACTTAAAAAAGGAAAAAAAAAGCTTTATGATTTTCGTAACTTATTGCTGATTTTAATGGGTTAATTTCAGTCCTGTAGTTTTATTTTGTTTAGATAGGGCTGGGCAAGGAAAAAGAAAATAAAGACAACCATATTTAGCAGTGCAGTTGAGTTGTGTGTATGTTAAACTATCCTTTGTAAGTAGCACTTTTAACAGCTCTCACTGCTTCTATATATGAAGTGAACCATCTTGGTCATACACAAGGCCTCATCATATACTTATTTGTTCTTGTGCTCTTCCCGTGCCTCCAGAAATATTTTATCCTTGATTGTGGTATGTCTGAGTGAAAGAAATTCTTTGAAGTAGATGTGTGAAAAACTGCATGCCTTTAGAAGCCCCTTATTAGAACTTGCTACTTCAGGTGCTGGGGACTTAATGCAAAACATGGTAAAAGAAATTTGTTTCTGTGGCCCAGGTAAATTATTTCTGGTTTCATTTATAATTACTCCTGGCCAAGTCAAAATATTCCTCTATATGCTTACTTTTGACTTTCCCAAGGGAGACAGTTTGAAGACTCTGCTAACTACCATGGAAAGTAAATGGAAGCCAGTGACAGTTTCTGTTTTGTTATTCCCATGGCATTCACTTGAATCACTTGCCTAGGGCTGGAATTTGGGACTTCATTTAGGTGAACTTGAGGCGCTGCCATTTTGCTGTATATGTAAAGATGGTGGGCTGGGAAGCCTTTGTCACAAACCTATAGGACCTATTTCAACTGCCCCCTAAACTACTCCTTCCCTGAATTTGTTTCCTTTGGGGGAAGGGGATGGATTGTATGATGAATAAGTATTAATTTTTTAAAAGACAAACTGACTTTGAAGATACAAAAAGTTAACCACAAGAAATAAAAATTGTGAATGAAGAATACCCGAGTGCTTTTTGTACCACCCTTCTCTATGAAGGAAAAAATACGAATGAACATCCACACCTTGAGAGGCAAATCTCTTTCAGTGTCCATGTTGATACTACTTGTGGTCGGAATTAATGGCAGTTTAAAATCATTGCCATTTCCTGTTCTATAGTTTTAGAACAGGTGCCTTCTTGACTGATAATTCCATATAACCTAACTGCAGATGGTTTAATGTACCAAATTTTAATTTCTTCAGGCAGGACACAAAGCCATTTATCATTATCTGTTCTCCAAATAACTTTTTAGGGAATCCCTTAGGCTATATACTATTATTCAAATTGAAAACCAGTCTGGAGGGTCCCACTTAATCCTCACTAACCTGAGTTAACACTGCCCCCTATATAAAAGATCTGTGTGCTATGATGTGTGCTCACTCACTCACTCATGGCTGACTCTCTACAACCCTAAGGATTGTTGCCTGCTAGGCTCCTCTGTCCATGGGATTTCCCAGGCAAGAATACTGGAGTAGGTTGCCATTTCCTCCTCCAGGGGATCTTCCTGACCCAGGGATCGAACCCATTTCTCTTGCGTCTCCCACATTTTCAGGTGGATTCTTTACCACTAGTGCCACCCGGGAAACAACAGCTTTTAGTACTATGAAGGGATTTTAAAAGGCAGTGAGAATTACTGAGGCAAAGCTTCTACACCTAAGGCCACACGGACAGTTTCCTGGGTCATTTCTCTTGAGAACTGTTTACCCTCTAGGTAAAGGTTTACCAACTGTCTACCCTCTTGGTAAAGGTTTTTTCGAGGGTTTGTTTTCTTCCACTTAGTCCTTTTCCTATTATCCTTCCACCTCGAAATATTCCATAGCCCATTCCAAAAATTGCATAATACAACAAGGATTTTGGCTACATTTAAATAACAGTTCTAACATTTGCTAAGGATGCTGGGCAAGTTACTAAATTACTTCATGGAGACTGTTTCCTCCTGAAAAAGTTGTTAAAAATACTACCTCTACTTTGAAAGACTGTTAAGGATTAAAACTGATATAGGTAATTCAACCCTACCCCCATAATCTAGGGGCTTGTAGCCTACCAGGCTTCTCCATCCATGGGATTTTCCAGGCAAGAATACTGGAGTGGGTTACCATTTCCTTCTCCAGGGGATCTTCCAGACTCAGGGATTGAACCCAGGTCTCCCGCATTGGAGGCAGATGCTTTAACCTCTGAGCTACCAGGGAAGATATTCTCTTCATCTTGAATCCTGAACTTCAGTTATTCTGACTCTGGGTCTTCCCAAAAAAGACTATTAATAAAATGGTTCATTTTCACAATTCTGTGGCAGGTTATACATTTTAAGACGTAAATTTTGACATCCCATAGAAATTTTTAAATAAAGGCTTTGTAAGAGTCATGTTATTGGTTTTCGTGATTACCTGGTCTTCCTAAAAAAAAAAAAGGACCTGAGTTTGAGTATGTTATACACTGATAGTAACTGCTGCATAATAAATTGAGTGCCCCAGTTATTATTTTAGTGCTGGCCTCACCATGAAAAAGAATCTTATTGCCCTACGTACTAGATCTAACAGGAAACTAGTTTTCTTATGGAATACCATCTGATTCTTTTAAATAATAAGTGTAGATCAAAACAGAGTACTGGTTGGCAGCTTCAGTTCTTCCTTCTGTTTTACCTTTGTGCTCAGTAACCCAGTTGTGTCCGACTGTCTGCAGGCTCATGGACTGTAGCCTGCCAGGCTCCTCTGCCCATGGAATTTTCCAGGCAAGAATGCTGGAGCATGTTGCCATGTCCTCCAGATAATCTGACCCAGGGTGTTGAGCCAGAGTCTCTTTCGTCTCCTGCACTGGCAGGCGGATTCTTTACCACTAGTGCCACCTGGGAACCCCTTTACCTTTTCATACAGTAATCAATTATTAAGGGAAATGACTTAAAATGAAAATGAAACTCTTTTAAAGTTCTGCCAACTTCCTAAAATTTTGGAATTTTCTATTTTCTCAAGCTCTTAGCTATGGAAGATGCTTTTAAAAGTCTTTACCAGTAGGACAATAATTCGTATATTCTAGATTTTCACACTAGAGCACAGAATAGCACTGTAAAAACACAAAAGCCATAAAATACCTCTAACATTAATACAAATTTAAGAAGACAATTTTTTCTGAATTAGCAGCTTCATCACACTCACTCTGAAAGCTAGGTCAACTAAACTTGACAGTGCTCTTGGAGGGAAAAACTGGGCAAAAGAACCAAACGGATACTTACTCCTCCTCCTCGCACACTTTTGGGCAATGAACAACTGGACAACTGGACAATTACCATCTATTAAAGACTAGCCTAGCTGCGGATCTCAGACTTCAACACTAGTTTTCCAAAGTCAAGTGTTTGCTCCCAAGTCAAGTGTTTCCTCCAAGCCTGAACTGTTTCTGTGGTCAGAAATTCACTGCATCTTGCTAAAGTGAGTTACAGGGCTTAAAACGGGGAAAAAACAAATGCACATCAGTTCCACCAAAAAAAGGAAAGTCATGAGCCAGCAAAATAATAATCATGATTTTGGGGCCTCAAGTTGAGAAAGTAGCTCTTCAAACATTAAAAAAAAACCCTTTTCTTCTAATGAGCATAACCATGGCTTCTTTAGCTGTGCTCTTTAACTGGGGAAACAAACTACAATTTTAATAATTCCAGTAACAAGTGTGTACTGGTTCTGTAAAAATGAACCGGTCAAGTGCTTGGTGGAAGTAAACTGCCAGGGTTTTTTTTTCCCCCCAGCAACTAAAAGATGACTTAAGTATCCAAAATTTGGTCAAGTTCAGCTGTCAACTACCAGAAGCCCAGCATTCTTCTCGGATCTGCTTTTCCCTGCTCAAGGCACACACAAAGAAACTTAGGTTGGTGCAGAAGTAATTGCGATTCTGCCTTGTTGACCTTTTTTGACATTGGAATACATTCTTAATCATTTTAGTGTGCATTTCATGCTTTTGTTTTTTTGCTAGTGACTCATTACTTGCTGTTTATTTTATATTTTAGACTATGGAAATAATACTAAGACAAAAAGCAATTTAAGCGATTTTCTTATTTGAGTTCAAAATGGGTTGTAAAGCAAAAGAGACAACTCACAACAGCACATCTGGCCCAGGAACTTCTAATGAACCTACAGTGCAATGATGGTTTGTTTAAGAAGTTTTGCAAAGGAAGAGCGAGCCTTGAAGATGAGAAGTGCACATCAGAAGTTGACAAAGACCAACTGAGAGCCATCACTGAAACTGATTCTCTTACAAGTGCATGAGAAATTGCCAAGGAACTCCATGTCGACCATCCCTATGGTCATTCAGCATTTGAAGCAAATTGGAAAGGTGGGAAAGCTCGTTAAATGGGTGCCTCATGCACTGCCCACAAAATCAAAAACTATTGTTTTGGAAGTATTCCCTTCTCTTATTCTATGCAACAACAAACCATTTCTCAAGATTGTGACATGATGAAAAGTGGATTTTATATGATAACTAGTGATGACCAGCTCAGTGGTTGGACTAAGAACCTCCAAAGCAGCTCTCAGAGCCAAACCTGCACCCAAAAAAGGTCATGGTCACTGTTTGGTGGTCTGCTGCCAGTCTGATGCACTACAGCTTTCTGAATCTTGGCGAAACCATTACATTTGAGAAGTATGCTCAGCAAATTGATGTGATGCACCAAAAACTGCAACTCCTACAGCTAGCATTGGTCAACAGCCAGTAACTGCTTAGTAACTGCCAAGTTGCACAACCACTTCAAAAGCTGAATGAATTGGGCTATGAAGTTTTGCCTCAGCCTCCTTATTCACCTGACCTCTGGCCAACCAGATACCACTTTGAGAATCCTGATGATTTTTTTTGCAGGGAATACACTCCCATGACCAGCAGGAGGCAGAAAATACTTTCCAAGAACTCGTTAAATGCCGAGGCTTGGATTTTTATGCTAAGAATAAACTTATTTCTCGTTGGCAAAAATGTGTTCATTGTAATCGTTCCTATTTTGATTAATAAAGATGTGTTTGACCCAAGGAAATGGCAACCTACTCCAGTATCCTTGCCTGGAAAATCCCATGGACGGAGGAGCCTGGTAGGCTATGGTCTAGAGGGGTCGCAAAGAGTCGGACACAACTGAGCTAGTTCACTTTCACCCTAGTTACGACTTAAAATTCAAGGTCCAAAACTGCAATTGCATTTGCACCAACTTTATACATAATCTGAAAGGTAAGTGAAGACCCTCACAGAAATCCAACACCTTCATCTGTGTTCGTTTTTTTTTATACTTACTCTGGCTAGGCCAAAACAAATTCACAGAAAGTCAATAATGGTTTCCAAACCTCTTGAGATGTTTCTTAAGAGTACATTTATATAGATATGCTTAAAAAAAAAAAAAAGATCATAGTATAAGGGGATTCAGTAACTTTGGTTTTGTTTAAACTATGGTATTACCTGTTATTTTACCTGCTATGCTCTTCCTCTCCACTGCAGTAAAAATTCAGTTTAACTTGCAACTCAAAAATCCTAGATATAAAGAATGTTTACATTTACTACTGAACTTGTAAATTATCATTTATACTACTTGGTGGTTTCACAGTATAATACAAATACTTAATACAATCCAGTGCATGTTTATTGAACTCTTAAGTATTTTAACAAATACAAAACCTTATTGGTTTTAATAGATTTTCTTCCTTCTTTTGTATTTCAGTTAATACCAAGTTGAAGCAAAAATTCAAATCAAAGCTTTAAAAATACTTGGCTTAATTTGTAAGTGGTATTTTTCACCTTATATAATCACAATCTACAGACATCACACAACTTAAAAACTATGAATTTCCTTTGTCACTTAAGTTTTCCCTTGCTATTTTAAAGGCAGACACAGCATTAAAACTGCACTGCAATGGAAAGCCACACACATATGCACACCCTTCACTGTGAAAAAAACAAGCATTTTTAAAAATGAGTTGTTACATTAAACGGATGTATTTCATTTTGGTTTGCAGAAAATTGCCACAACTAAAATTTAAAATTGTTTTTTTGGGGGGCAGGTTTTAACACTATCCTTCCCTTGAAACAGTCAATAACAAAGTCAAATGCAAAGTCAAATGTTAAGTTCTGAGAAGACAAATGCAACCATAGCCACAAGGGGGCCATTAAGTATGGTTCAGTCCATCAGTTTCAAAGGTTCAAGTCCCCTTTCTTGACAAGCAGGGAAACTCTGCATTAAATTTTATAACAACACTTCATAAGACCAAGCATCATATTTGATTTTAGAAAACTGAGAGGTTAACCACCTGCATTTGTAAAATACTATTGGTATCATGCTTCTCACTAAGCATTTCTCAACTTATGAGACAGGTCTCCCCAGGATTCCTAATTTTTAAGTTTAGTCCAGAGATACTATCATCATCCTGCAAATAGGATTTCTCAAAGGGTCACATCTAGATCTCTGACACAAGAGCTCTTGTTTTCCTGCCATATGCCTATTTGTAAAAGGAAGGCCCACAGGGCCAAAGGTGGCACAGGTCTACCAAAAAATTAAAATTTACGAAATAAAAAATTTTATTTTCTCCTTCTACCAAAAATTTACAAACATCTCTATGAAACACAGCCCTTAAAATAAAAAGAAAACTAGTTTGTCCTTTAGGATCCAATTTCTTATGTCCAATATAAGGAGTACATAAAGATTTACCAAAACCTTTATTACTTACTCAATATTCTTTTCTGTGGAAATGATGTATGCTTAATCACTGTATCAATGCTGGCAGCTAAGACTTTACCTATCGGTTAACACACCCTGGAGATTTTAAAAACACTTTATTTAATAAAAGTTAAACATACAAAAACTGAAATTAACACACATCTTAAAAATCATCTTCTTCCACTAATAGGAGGACCCTTTCCTATGCATATATTTGGCTTAAACTCAACTCAGGATAATTGTGAAGTTCACTTACCAACAAATGCTGACTGATCTAGTTAACAAAAATTATAAACTCAGCTACATGAACATAATATACAGGGAAATTATGGTCAGATTAATGCACAAGAAATACAGTAAATTTTTAATGATGAAATATTCAGTACTCTTGTTCATTAATTTAGCCTTGGTTTTTTACAAAAATAGTATCTACATTGTATACAGGGCTATACATCAGCTTTTTGTTTTCTCATATAAACATTACACATCCAAAAAATGTCACCACTACTGTAAGTGAAAACACAGGAGGAAAGCAAACGTACAAAAAAAAAAAAAAAAGAACATTAGAAAAGGTAGCTGGTCCTAAACATGGTTTCTTACATAAAACTAAAATTCAATGAAAAGAATAAAGAGCTGGATCAATTTTAGAGATGGCCTAATAGGCTTAGGAAGCAAGTTATTGAGAAAAACCTCAGAAAAGAAAACTTTGCCATTTACCAATTAACCTAGTTTTAGGTTAATTGGACAATAGCTAAATTTAAGCTGAAGATAAGAAAAACAATGAAGAGAAATTCTTTTTAGAACATTGGTATTTTGTCTTGATGTTCCAGGGAATTGCTAGAGTATGTGGCAAGTTCAAAGCATCTGAAAATTCCCAGTTAGAACTTTACAAAAAGTATTTACCATCCATTAAGTGGGTACCTGATACTAGGAAGATGAATAATTCATTTAAGTGCTGTATTTATGCAGCATTTATCTAGAAAAGTTGCTTTATCCAATAAACTTTGAGGAAACTGGTAGTAGTAATGAAAAAAAAGTTTAAATGAGTAGCAGTTATTAATTGCAATTTCAAGTTTCATTCTATTGAAGTCAAACAATGACAACAATGGTATTTTCTTTACTCATCTAACAAATAATTTACCTTTAGAAAAATATAAGGATAAAAAGGTAAATGTAAAGCCCTGCAGAGATGAAATCCAACAGTTTTTCTGATTATTGAGGCATCAAATGCCTAACATTGTATTTAGAGGTATCTTGATACTGTGTCATAGGTTTATCAGCAATTCCACAAGTTCCTACTCCAACTTTGCCAGTTACACTCTCGGGTGAAGCAAAAATACTCCTCTTTACCTAGAGAGAGGAAAAAAAAAGAATTCTTTATTGGTTTTGGAAAAAACTAAAATTTCAAAATACGCCTTTAAGGAAAAGTACATCAAGAAAACTTGAGTGATCAAAAAATCCTCCAGTGATACCCAACATAAGTAAGGTTCAATACACTCTAAGTGGTATGTAAGATAGCACACAGGTTTTCAAATTTTAGTTTATAAAAGAAAATAACCTAGATCTTTTATAATTCCTAATATAAATTCATTCACAGTGCTTCCACTGCAGAGACAGTGCCTAATGGGGATATTTTATATTCAGTAAGTCAAAAAGAAGATTAAAGAGGATTCTGAATTCAAGATCCAGTTGTATTTTTTTAAATCTCATCGAACGTCCTTCTTCATTTTAAAGTTATTTTAACAACAGCCATGCTCTGCAAATTTATAAAGTATGTGTGATGAAAGGATTTACTAACCTGGCCCTTTTTGTTTTTAGAATAGGCTCTGTTGTTGAACTGTTGCCATTTTACCTTCTGGTCCTCTCTTTCTTGTTCAAGTTCTTTTATTCTCTGTGCTTTTTTCAAAGCTTTCTTCTTTTTATATTCACGCTGCTGTGCAATCATTTCTTTTCTGTGTGGACAGAACAGGTAAATGTCAATTCAAAATGACCTCAACTAAAAGATGACTTCAGTGCAACCACTCTCCCGCCAAAGAAACCCCAAAATCGAATAAGTTTACACACTTTTCCCTCCATAAATAAAAGCACTAACGTCAATGCCAATCACTCAGGACTAGTAATAAATAAATGTTATTTGGAATATACAGTATCCGTGGAAGCTTTTAAACACAACTGTAGTAATCTATTACCCATTTAAATCCAATATTTCAACTGACTTTTAATTTGTCATTTACATAGCTTTTACAAGTTTTGTTTCAAGAAAAAGATGAGTTTCAACATGTAAAGCTAACTAAATCTTTATCAAATTTTAAATGGGCAGTTAGCAAGTATGATATGCTGCATTTGGAAAATGCAAAGATTCATTGCAGACAAAACTATTTCATCTAGATTGGAAGAGCTCAGCAGCACAAAGGGAAATCATAGCTAGCAATTCTTAAAACAAAAACAACTAGGGTTTTCCAATCAGAGCCTAAAAGTTCTCTCAGTAATTCCTGCTAAGTTAACACTTATCACCAAAGGAATGAATACAGAGGTATTCAAAATGAGGTAATATGATTCAGACTTCTCTGTATCATATAATCACTTCCATGAAGTATGGTTTTTACACAATGTCAAAGACTAAAAACAGAAATCTCATGTTGTTCTACAATCTACTTTTCTTATTGGGATGCTTAAATCAAATGTTAATAGATGATATATTTTCCCATATTCAAATATATTTATGTAGCAAATTAAGTTCTGAAAACAAGTAGACAAATCAAAAGACGGCAAACTTCTGCATAAATGCAGAAGTTAACTGGAAACTGTTAATTCCATCTCATAAAGAACTCTCAAACCATACACAGCTCCATCCTTACTGCTACTCCCTTGGTTCAGGTCACCATCATCTTATACCTGGATGATAGCAGTAGCTGCCTTCTCTCTGCTGCCAGTAATCACTCAAAAGTTCAAATATGAACATATCAAATCCTCTCCACTTGAAATACATTAGTGCTTTCTAGCTCTTTATGATCTGGCCTCTACCTTTCTAATCTCTTTCTCTTGTTAAGCTACCCACCCTCAAGCCCCAAGTTTTTAACGAAAGGATTTCTTTCTGTTACTTCTATGTTCCTCCCCATTTTTTGGTTTTAAATGTAAATCTTACTTCTTGTTTAACTTACTTGTTAAGTCATGTCTGATTCTTTGCAACCCCACGAACTACAGCCCGCCAGGCTCCTTTGTCCATGGAATTTCCCCAAGAATACTGGAGTGGGTGGCCATTTCCTTCTCCAGGGGATCTTCCTAACCCAGGGATCGAACCCACATCTCCTGCACTGGCAAGGGGGTCTTTATCACTGAGCCACCGGGAAAGCCTATGTGTCAAGAACTGTGCCATAAGTTTTACTCAAGCTATGAATGAATCCTTACAACCCCATAACAGAGATACTACTATCCCTGATTTATAGATGAGGAATCAGAAGGTAAGCAGCTTGCTCAAGATCATACCTTCTAGTTCATTAACTGGCCCACATCTGTCCTTTTCAAATCTCAGTTTACATGTCATTTCCTCTAAGAAATTTGCCCTCATGACAAAAATGCAGCTTGTTACCTTTTCTTTGTTCTCTAAAAGTATCTGTTGTGTTTCCTCCATTACTTCTACACTAAAGTTCTTCTTTCATTATGTGTCTATTCTTCAGATTGTAAACGCAGTTAGGACAAGGCCTGTTTTGGTCTTCTTTGCTGTGGTGGAACCCAGAACCTGGTTTATTGAGACATACTCTTAATTTTACTCTTAATCTTAAGATATCCTCTTAATAAATATGTATTAAATGCCTAAGCAGGAACCCCAAAATGTCTTCACTTTACCTAGGTATACGTATTAACAGACACTGTTAACCATACGCTGCTAACCTTCAAAACAATTGTAAACAGTATTATAACTTTCTTATCCTAATCTAGCCTGCACAGATTCTGCAGACAACCTCAAATACCCAAATGAGGAAGATTACATTTAAAATGCTAAAGTCAAAGTCACTTACTTTGACATGGGTTTGTTGCCACTGTCCTCCTTTGCCTTCCTTCCTTCTTCTACAGGCTTGAGGTTCAACAGTGGAGTCACTTCAGCATTGCCATAGCCAGCAAAAGTGATTGCAGCGGTGCCGTTTTCCTCATCTATCTCCTCAATCTCCGCTTCATAACACCTGTAAAGATATCATGGCTGTAAGCAGGTGAGTAAAGGTTTAATACTCAGCCTATAAGACTTATACTGCAGTGATTCAACTATTAAATGTGTCTAAAATGAAACTTAATACAATCAAATGTCCCTTTGGCAAAGATAATACAAAAAAGCAGCTAGAGTTAGCCACTGGCTTTTTAGGAAGGAAGTCCCAATCAAAATATTGCCCGGGAAGTCTCTGACAGATCTACTCAATGTGTTTTAGTCAATTTCTGTGAGAAAATATACTTCTTATATCAATCATTTCAATATATGTGCTTCACAGAAGTCTAAGAGAGCCAACCATTACTCAATGTTCAACCCAAGGGAAAAAGAACTTATAGACTGTATTAAAATAAAGAAAATCCATTCACTTTCCTCTATTTCATGTCTATTTCATCTAGCATCCAAGCCATTCTTCTGCCCTAAAACTTACTCTAAAGCTAAAAACTATAGTAATGGTAACCATCCAAGAATCAAATTGGTTGTGTAAGTCGTATCAGCCATATAAAGACTAAAATAGAGTAGGTCAAGCTGAATAAAAATCACCTTACCATTGTACTTTACTAGTTCATGTTATAGTTAGTTTTTTTTCTACACTTACTGTCCATCTTCACTCCAGATTGCCATACACTTGTCTCCTACTTTCCATGAATGAGTGGGCTGAGTAGAAGCAAAGTTGTCTGAACTTGCCAGAGTTTCAGAAGGCTGAGTTGACAGAAGGTCTTTGGTTAGTTCAATAACCTCCTAAAAAGGAAAAACAAAAACCATTATCTTTATAATTCACATTGTCACCTACTTTCAACAAGCAAGTTCTTTCAGTTTTTGGTAACAGCTCTCATACCATGTAGCACTCATTAACTACTCTACACATATTTATTTGCAGTTCATAATGATACTATGATGTAGATACTGTGATTATCCCAAGTAGAGACTAAGATAAAACATTTTATACAGTGGTGGTGGGACTTAAACCTAGCCAGTTGCCTTTCAATTTAATTAACCTCTAATACTAACAGAAACATAGTGAACTTGAATTTACACTGTACATTATTTTTATGCACCTATTTTAGCTAAAGAGATCTCTCTAAAGGTGAGAAATAGTCAACTCTAAGGCACTGAACTAGATTCAAGATCCCTTCTATCTCATTATCACTGTCACATATATTTAATTCCAATGAACTTTTTATAGGGCACTGCTCGGCAGTAGTATTAACTGACTAGCCAACAGGGATGCTCTCCCTACAAAAAAAATAAGCCCCCAAAAATTTGACGGAGCATTATTAGTAATAAAAATGTTCCTGCTCATATGTATTTCTACTAAAATACTATAGGCATGTATAAAAAAACAGTAGTTTTTCTATTCATTTATTGTAATACTTACCCTATCTGGGTAAGCAAATTACCAAGTCAGATTTTAAATATCCCAATACTATAATGTTAAATACATTAGCACAGCTTCAACTAAAAGGAAAAAGTAAAATAAATATAACACACAGGTAGGTAAAGCCTTTCTGTGTGACAAATACATTTTCTAACTTACACTTGCTGCTGCTGCTGCTGCTAAGTCGCTTCAGTCGTGTCCGACTCTGTGCGACCCCAGAGACAGCAGCCCACCAGGCTCCCCTGTCCCTGGGATTCTCCAGGCAAGAACACTGGAGTGGGTTGCCATTTCCTTCTCCAAAGCATGAAAGTGAAAAGTGAAAGTGAAGTCGATTAGTCGTATGCGACTCTTAGCGACCCCATGAACTGCAGCCTGCCAGGCTCCTCCGTCCATGGGATTTTCCAAGCAAGAGTACTGGAGTGGGGTGCCATTGCCTTCTCCGCTTACACTTACTGACTTCATTCAAAGGTGTTTGGTAGAGTTGGTTAAAAAACTTAATAAAAACAAACTGATAGATTCTGCTACCAATCCACTATATTTTTACTCTGATGAAGACTCATCCTTTGCTGTTGCACACAAAGTATCTTAAACATCACACTGTATGTTTTGGGAGAAAAATGAGCAAAGTTACACTCTGTATTCAGTTTCTCCTGGCTCCCACTGAGGTTTAATAATAGCCAAGCAAGTGAAATATTACTTCTCTCCTTAAGATTTTAAATCTTCCCAACTAGTTCTTAAAAACTTATATTTGAGCCTTAAGGACAACAACAAAAAAAAGGATTATTAAAGCCCTTGGAGAAAGATCAGTTTTATGAATAAAAAAATTTTACGAATGAAAATACTAGAAGACTCAGATTTAAGTTAAAAATTCAGTAGATTAATATCTTTCATGAAATTTTATTAGGTGCCAAATAGCCATTCAAATACCTTTTAAGACAATCCTTTGCAAATAAGCAAGGGATGTCCAAATAAATAGATGATGTACTACACAAAGAAGGAGAGTAAATTATCCAGTCTTGTTTTTAATTAACCACTTTTAGCACTAGGAATGTAATCCAGTAAGTCTGACTCAAAAGCCTACGTAATTCCTATCATTAAATAATTCAATTTAACTAGGGATCATTGGCCTACTAATGCACAAACATGAAGTCTGTGTTTTTAGATCTCAATATTTAGAACTCTACTTCTCTTAGAATAAAACATCTTTCCACTATGTTTTCATAATAAAATACATTTTCACCAAAGAGAAGGGTCCTGAAAAGCTGTGGTTGTAATTTCCAGGGCCCTGCACTGAAAAGACATTTTAAAAAATCAAGAGCATTTATCCCTAGCTGTCTTTTCACTTTGCCATGTTGTACATACCCCTCCCAACAATTATGAAGACCCTTCTAAATGTCCTTTTTTATTCACATGTGCATATGGACCAAAGTATTATAAATATGATTTCATGTATGAGGGAGTTCTTAAAGGTACATACCATTAATTACTTTTCCTCCCCCAAGTCTGAGTTCTGAAACTGCTCCTTCATTGACAGATGGGCAGCAGTTACAGTTATCGGCAATTCCAGGAAGCATCAGATGTTGTGATCTACATATCAGCAGGTCAAAGGGGGTGCACTCAAGCACTCTGCTTACTGAAGGAAGGCGTTTCGGGGATGCAGAGAGCCACTGTAATATATGAGACAAGTGACTTGACCCCTGCCTCCTTTAGAACCAGTTTATTCAGCAAAACAGCCTAATAAATTGACTATTTTTGTGATTATCACAGACTGCCTGGGGAGCTAGTCAACTAGCTAGTCTGGATTTTACTAAACTCACTTCTTTAAAGTGAAAAAAGAAAACAAATTAGGATTTCAGAAGACTGATTTGCTGCCTATTGAGTAACTTGATATGAAAGACAGTGTGGTAAGAGATAAACATAGAAGCCTTACTGGCAAAATGAAAGTCACTGGAAAAAATGCAGAAAAAGGATTCTGCATAAATGAAACTGCAAACAAATTCTTAACCAGAATAAGGATATTCCATAAAAGGAACACAAAAAAATAAAGGAGACTACAAACTCAGTCATCAGTCTGAGAAGACTTTTCAGCAAATATAAAAGGTAGAATTAAATACCAATGGCACAAGGCATATCCCAGAAAGCAAGGAAGGAAAAGGATTTTTTAAAAAACAAAAACCTATGACAAAATAGAAGCTGTAGCTATAGTCAGCAGAGATAACAATTACTAGATGGAAGCAGATAGCAAAATATTTTTCAGAATTTTATCTAATATTAAACGATGTGTTCCATCTTTGAGTAGTTTTCAGTTCAAAAACAAAACTATATCTAGTAACCAAAATGACTGTTTTCCATGAGAGGAAAAGAATTTGAGGTCAAGATTGGTCGGGAAAAACATTCTCTGTTATTGCTAACTGAAGTGTTAGAACGTGCACTTCTAAATCTGTGCCATCTGATAAGGTAGCCACATATGGTTACTTAAATAAAATTAAAAATTCAGTGTTTCAGCCATCCTAGTCTTTTTCCAAGTATTCAATAGCCCCATGTACCTAGCAGCTATAATATTGCACAGCAGATATAGAACATTTCCATCACCACAGAAAGTTCTATTGGACAATGTTTTTCAAAATGGTTATTTAAAAAAGAATATTTTACAGAACGACCTCCAGGTCATCATTAACTGAACCCTAAGTAAGCCATTTACCTGGTTACTACAATGCCTACAACAATGGTCTCCTTCCCTTTAGTACTTCCACTATAGATCATGTCCTAACACAATTCTGCCCAGACTCTGAAATGTATTCCAGAACTACTAAAATACCAAGACTCGTAACAGTGCTGTCTTCACTCCCAACTCCCCGCTCCACCAGTTCCACATATACCCCTCCCTCTTACTGCCAATTAAATACAAGAAGCGAAGTATACAACACGGGCACAATGTTTTACTTTCTTCAAAAGGAAAAAGGACTGCTTTTAAGTTGGTTTTTAATAAAATAGAGAGAGAGAGATGGGGGTAGGTCAGGCTCTCTAAGACAAGCAGAAAGTTGGCCTAAGATGGGAGAAACTGCTCCCAAAACATTTTTTCTTACTGACTAGCTCCCTGAAATCCACTGGCCTAACTTCTACATACTGAAGAGAAGCCTTGGTTTCTGTATTTTTTTTTTTAAATAACATACTATTGCAACTTCATGCACATCTATCCTAAATCCAGAAATTGAACCTGAAAATATTCAACTCATTTAAATTATGCCCAGGTAAGCTTTTAGAATTGTGAATCTGGACCCCGTTTCAAGTAAGTTTTGTTTGTTTGCAGTTCTACTGTCCCTAAAATATTGATCATTTTAATTGGCAAGAGGATGATATAAACAGAGAGAAACGATACGTAGTATGAAGATGATTCGAGTTGTTTTAAATCAGTGAAGATAAGTCATCTAATCAAAACATCTTTTAAAACTCTCCAAAAAATCAGATTCAGAATTAGATGAAAGCCATGGATATTTACAAATATTGTATATGGTGTTTTATTAATCAACCTAGTGTTGTAAGAAATAACAGATATTTACTTCTATGGCTTTATGTTTGTCTTGAAACCCCAGGGCAAGTTTTAAAAAGCTGGTTTCATACTTACTGCTCTTCCAGGACAAAAGGAACACATTAAATTCAGATCGCCTTTTTACATAGATTCGGTTTAATTTCAAGTTGCTAACAAGTGTCAATAATTACATATAAGACCTAGCCTTAAGTTCAAACATTATGTAACATTTATGCAGAAAAAAAATATCTCTTTAGGTATTTTTATGTGTTTTCAACACAGGCACTAGAGCTAGCTTTGTTACACTTACACACACACACACACAGGATCTCTGGCATGAGTGCTCTATTTCATTTTCAAAGAAATCTTGTGGCATTGAAAAGAATCTGATATAATCTGATTAAGTTATATTTTCCTCCTTTAATTTTAGTTACCCTTTGAAGTAAAATTCCTTTTCCAGGTCTTTAAAAACAGAAATGTTATCCACCGTCAAGTTATATGTACCTCTTTTTCTAGAGTGATAGTGACTTATAAAATTAACTCTTACTTTTAAAAATTATAAGAGCATATAAGGGTGACACAACAAAGAACAATGCTTCAATTAATTGTTTTGATGTACACAAACTGAGGAAGCAACCCGTCTCTTAGAAGCCATGTATACCTCTGTGGGTGCACACATGTACACACAAGGGGTGTGAAGGGGAGAAACACTCCCTCCAAAGATATTATGGATACCCGTAGATTCTAGGCAATAACCACTTATAAGCCACAGAAATACTCTTTTCAAGCAATGAAACTATTAAGTATTGCCCCATACTTACTTGTAAATCTTTCTTTAATTTTAGTAAATCTTCATTTTCTCCATTTCCAGACAGCGCAGCCTCAACTTGCTGGAGTTGAGCTTTGTAGCTTGCCAGCTGCTTTGCTAGATCCTCTGACATCTGGTGAAAATAAAGAGTAGAGTCATGAAAACAGAACCAAAAAACCAAAACATAAAAATACATTTTTTTCCTGTTGGCCTGAATTAACCCTTACCGATTTTGTTCCCAACTCCTTATAACTCAACTGCGGCATAATATATTACTACTACCTTTACTTTCAGTTCAGAGAAAAGCTGTGCTCCAAACCACAAACTTCAAGTATTCTGAAGATTATAAACATGTAAGATATATTACATATAGAAACAGAAAACGAGATAAGAGGAAAGAGGAGAATAATTTCTAATTTTCTTTAAACTATTAACAGGGAAGAGACACTGCGTTAGGCTCAAGGAACAGGACTGTTATATCATCACCAAAAAATAAAATAGAAGGCACTAAACTGTTCAAAGAGTTGAGGCTTCCGATTTTTAAGGGCTAAAAAGTACTTCGAAAGCCAAATATAAATGGCTTTTGGATTAACTACACAAATAACTTTCTCCACAAGAGCTACAGTACGTGTGTTTAGAAACTTCTCCACAGTGCAAAAATCTTTTCAGTCACTTAAATACTGCCAATGCATTTTTCTGCAGTAAAAGAAACATCACAGATGCTCTCCAATCAGGCAATCTGAAGTACGGGCCTTTCACCAAATCCAGCTCGTACTTCTCCTGAAAATAAGACCGGAGAGAATTGTTTTTCGCTTTATTAGCAAACGTACAGGGTTTCCGAGACTCGTCTGTGTTACAAATCCCGGCCCGGAACCTGGAAGGACTTCAAAAGGGTTGGTGAAAGCCAGGCTGCTCCCCTTCAGTCACCCTATACCTCAAAGCCCGCCACAACTAGCTCGACCATTTCAGACCCCGAAATTCCAACAGCTTCCAAGGAAACCGAAAACAAGAACGGAGCCGAGGCCCCAGTAGCCGGAGCCCCACCCGCAAACAGGCTCCGCACAGAAGGGCCGAGGGCGTCCTTAAGATGCCTCCCGCGACCAGCCCAACCCCGTTCAGGGACTCTCAGGGCTCAACTCTGCGTGGAAGAGGAGGCCGGCGCCCGGGGGTCTCCACTGCGGCCTCGGCCTCTGGCCTCCGGTTCAACTCGTGAGAGGTCGAGGCCCAGCGAGGCCTCACTGTCTCCCTCATCGCGTTACCTTGTGTGGGGTTGGGAGAGTGGCGACGGGAAGGGGTAGTGGGCAAATGAGCCCAGCGGTGGCAGCAACAGCAACAGCAGCAGCAACAAAACAGTCCGCGTCGACAACTAGTTAACCCGGGATAAAAACTCAGGTCTCAACCGGGAGTGAACTAGGGAGGACTAAAGCCGGGACTGGAAGGAGGTATAGAAGAGGCGGGTGAAGTCTCGCGAGAGGTTAAAAATCCTCGCGAGATGTCTCTCTATTCACGTGATTCCTAGCGCCCTCTAGGCCTCCGGTCCTTAATCACGTCAGGGACGTGAAGTGGACCGCGGCGGAGAGGGGGAGGGGGAAGGGGAAAGGGAAAGGGCGGGGTTCTCATAGGTAGGAAATGACGTACTGGGATGCGCCAGGCGCCGGATGTAGGTTCGTCTTATCTTAGTTCCGGCTTGGAATGGGGAATCCGTTTGTTGTTTTAGGTGTGGGCGCAGTCGGGCAAATCCTGAGGTTTCAGGGTGCTGGGTGGCGGAAAGAACCGGGTTTAATACAGTATTCATCGTAGAGGCTGGTTCTCAGAATTTGGTCCCAGCACCATCAGCATTGCCTGGTATTTATTTTTTACAGTAATTTATAATTTATTGCAAAAATAATGCACTATAAATACATACTTTCAACACCCACCTCAGACCTTTGAATCAGTAACGTTGAAGATGGGCGCAGCAGCCTGTTTCAGTAAGCCTTCTAGGGGATACCATTGTCCGCTAGAGTGTGAGAACCACTGCTTCATATTAATAGAATAGTAAAAGTCTTAAGGGCAACAGAAAGCTGATTAGATTGTGGCAGAACCTATTGGACAGTAGATTAGATTATTTAAAACCGATTTTGACTTTTCGAGGGCGGTTACACAGGCTGTGTACCTCCCCAGGAGCAAGAGCTGTGTATCCTCCCCTTTTCCGTTTACTGTTGTGAACAAAGGCCTTTCGTACCATTAAAAAAAAAAACAAAACTGTTTTATAAGCATTTACTGGTTTTAATTAAGTTATGTAGGTTAATGCCACTCGCAAGGGAACAGTCTCTTATAATCTTAAATATAAGCAGATTGTGTAAGCACTTAATGTTTAAAAATGTGTATTAAGTGTAATAATATATACTGTTGGACGGATATACAAATCTATCTAGAGATTTGGAGTGGAACCCAAATGTTTTCACTGATTATCCTTCCTACTTTTAATCTTTCCCCTATACACATGTAATTTTTTCCAATTAAAAAAAAAAAATTAAAAAGACCTGAGACACTAAGAGGCTCTATAAATGCCAGGAAAGAAAGTTCCCTGTTTTGTTTTGTACACACACACACATCCCTCATTGAGTCAGAGAACCTGTAGAGATGAAACTAGGTCAGGTTTGTGGCAGTCAACTTGTAAGAATTGAAATTGCTGTAGAGGGCAGCCACGTGTAGCTGGAATGAACAGGGAAGACAAACCAGAGGGGATGCACTTTATTAAAAATATGTTAAAAACACGATGTAGTTTTTGACAGTTGCTCTTAATTGTATATTTGAAGAACTAATGCCAGGAGGACCTTCCTTGAAAATAAACTTTACAGCTGTGTAAGTTTGTCATATAAGAACTCTTCATGAACCCCCTAGATCAGAGAATAGGAAAATATGTATAAGCTCCAATAAAGGTTTTTGATAACTTTTTGTTTTTAGGACTGATTTTAATCTCTCCTTCTGTGCAACATAGAGTATATTTGGAAAGAAAGGTTACATTGAATGTTATTAGTTCTCACAAAGAGATGACAGTTGGTGTGCCAGGCAGCATTGTAAATTCTACACGTATTCATTTATTTTTCACTATGATTTGGTGTGTTTTTAAAGACAAAACTGAAGCAAGTATAAGCTTTGACTAAGCCTACTACTTCAAACAGGTGTTCTGACTTACCACCTCCTTTAAAGTGTCAAAATCCTCTTTCAGTGTCAGATTTTTCTTAAAACATTCTGACTCAAAATTTAATCATGTTTATTTTATAAAAAGAACAATATCTAAAACCTCAAGTTCTTTAAACCTGGTATTTATTTTATTGAACTCAGTAAGTAAATAAAATTTAAAGATGCCACAGCTATTTCCTTTCACTCCTAAAGAAAATTAAAGCATAGCCATGCCTTTGGAATGCACTAACTCTTTGCAGAGCGTAAAACTATGCACTAAATTCATACATTAATACATGTTGGTTAAATTGGAGGTTGCATTCTTTAGCTTAGCTTTTATTATATCCCTTCACTAAAGTAGCCCCAAATTTTCCTACATTTTTGCTATCTATACAGATGCCTAATGTGATGAGAGATGTGCACATAGTAATAATAACTATAACCTTTGCCCTTTTTAATCATCATAGGTGTTTTGAATGTTTACATGTGGATTTGTTACAGGGCAAGCTACTGGCTTTTTCTGCCTATTGAGTATTTTGGGGGGTACAGTCAATTCAGAACATATCCTGGGATGACTCTTAGATGGTATCATCCATTTAAGTTTGATGGATAAACAACCTTGCTGATGAATGCAGTTGCTCACCTGTCGTAGCAATCCTGATTTGTTCAGTGAAATCCGCATTGTCTTGCCAGTCTTAGGATGTACATTTTCAGCCATTCTGTATTTCACGTGCACCACCAGAGAACAGAAGGCATGCCACTAAAAACAGAAAACAAGGACTCGTTCAGTTTGAAAAGATGATAGTCTAAGCTTTTTAAAGGATCAGAAATAACAGAGTCATCAAAGTTCTTCAGATCTATTTGAAAGTGATGTTTAAATGTACCCCTATTTTCTCAGTTTAACTGTACTCATATTTTCTCAAGAATATATTCTGAGGGTAAAAAGAACAGAAACAAAAAAGTCTCAAACATCACAGATTTATTGCTAATAGTAGTATTGATAAGGTAAGATAATTTTAAAACTTTTATGTCTAGATAAAGTGAATAGTAAGTTTTGTTAGTTAAAACTCTAATAAGAGGGAAAAAATATTAAATAAGAGGGAAAAAATAAAAGAAATTTTTTTGTTAAAAGTCCTCTGGTGTTAAATTTGAATTTTGAATATATATTTCTATATTTTAGAAGTAATGTTACCCTAGTGGAGTGTGCCCATATCTTGATATCTAAATACCACTCCCTATGAAAGAAACAGTATTTTTTGGAGAAATGATAGAGTTAGGGTCTCAGGCCAGAAAAATACAACAGTGCAAACGTGAGCCTGGAACATCTTGCCAGAAAACAAGGAAGTGCCCCCAAACTCTTAGGATCAAATCAAAAACTCACAGAACCCAGCTTGAGGGGACTGCATTGGCCAAAGATGAGTCAGTCTTGACATTAAAAGAATAATGACTATGATCAATTATTAAATCATTCAGTAAGTTCAGTTCAGTCGCTAAGTTGTGTTGGACTCTTTGCAACCCCATGGACTGCAGCATGCCAGGCCTCCATGTCCATCACCAACTCCCAGAGTTTACTCAAACTCATTTCCATTGACTCGTTGATGCCATCTAACAATCTGATCCTCTATCATCCCCTTCTCCCACCTTCAATCTTTCCCAGCATCAGGGTCTTTTCAAATGAGTCAGTTCTTTGCATCAGGTGGCCAAAGTTTTGGAGTTTCAGCTTCAGCATCAGTCCTTCCAGTGAATATTCAGGACTGATATCCTTTAGGATGGACTAGTTGAATCTCCTTGCAGTCCAAGGGACTCTCAAGAGTTTTCTCTAACACCGCAGTTCAAAAGCATCAACTCTTCAGGGCTCAGCTTTCTTTATACTCCAACTCCACATCCATACATGACTACTGGAAAAACCATAGATTTGACTAGATGGACCTTTGTTGGCAAAATAATGTCTCTGCTTTTTAATATGCTGTCTAGGTTGGTCATAACTTTTCTTCTAAAGAGCAAGCGTCTTTTTAATTTTATGGCTGCTGTCACCATCTGCAGTGATTTTGGAGCCCAGAAAAATAAAGTCTGCCACTGTTTCCCCATCTATTTGCCATGAAGTAATGGGACCAGACGCCATGATCTTCGTTTTCTGAATGTTGAATTTAAAGCCAACTTTTTTACTCTCCTTATTCACTTTTATCAAGAGGCTCTTTAGTTCTTCTTCACTTTCTGCCGTAAGTGGGGTATCATCTGTGTATCTGAGGTTACTGACATTTCTCCCAGCAATCTTGATCACAGTTTGTGCTTCATCCAGTCCAGCATTTCTCAGGATGTACTCTGCATATAAGTTAAATAAGCACAGTGACGATATACGGCCTTGACATATTCCTTTCCTGATTTGGAACCAGTCTGTTGTACCCTGGAATGTGAAGTCAAGTGGGCCTTAGAAAGCATCACTATGAACAAAGCTAGTGGAGGTAATAGAATTCCACTTGAGCTATTCCAAATCCTGAAAGATGATGCTGTGAAAGTGCTGCACTCAATATGCCAGCAAATTTGGAAAACTCAGCAGTGGCCACAGGACTGGAAAAGGTCAGTTTTCATTTCAATCCCAAAGAAAGGCAATGCCAAAGAATGCTCAAACTACCACACAATTGCACTCATCTCACACGCTAGTAAAGTAATGCTTAAAATTCTCCAGGCCAGGCTTCAGCAATATGTGAACTGTGAACTTCCTGATGTTCAAGCTGGTTTTAGAAAAGGCAGAGGAACCAGAGATCAAATTGCCAACATCCGCTGGATCATGGAAAAAGCAAGAGAGTTCCAGAAAAACATCTATTTCTGCTTTATTGACTATGCCAAAGCCTTTGACTGTGTGGATCACAATAAACTGTAGAAAATTCTTCAAGAGATCAGAATACCAGACCACCTGATCTGCCTCTTGAGAAATTTGTATGCAGGTCAGGAAGCAACAGTTAGAACTGGACATGGAACAACAGACTGGTTCCAAATAGGAAAAGGAGTACGTCAAGGCTGTATATTGTCACCCTGTTTATTTAACTTACATGCAGAGTACATCATGAGAAACGCTGGACTGGAAGAAACACAAGCTGGAATCAAGATTGCTGGGAGAAATCTCAATAACCTCACATATGCAGATGACACCACCCTTATGGCAGAAAGTGAAGAGGAACTCAAAAGCCTCTTGATGAAAGTGAAAGTGGAGAGTGAAAAAGTTGGCTTAAAGCTCAACATTCAGAAAACGAAGATCACGGCATCCGGTCCCATCACTTCATGGGAAATAGATGGGAAAACAGTGGAAACAGTGTCAGACTTTATTTTTTTGGGCTCCAAAATCACTGCAGATGGTGACTGCAGCCATGAAATTAAAAGACACTTACTCCTTGGAAGGAAAGTTATGACCAACCTAGATAGTATATTGAAAAACAGAGACTTTACTTTGCCAACAAAGGTCCGTCTAGTCAAGGCTATGGTTTTTCTTGTGGTCATGTATGGATATGAGAGTTGGACTGTGAAGAAGGCTGAGTGCCGAAGAATTGATGCTTTTGAACTGTGGTGTTGGAGAAGACTCTTGAGAGCCCCTTGGACTGCAAGGAGATCCAACCAGTCCATATTAAAGGAGATCAGCTCTGGGATTTCTTTGGAAGGAATGATGCAGAAGCTGAAACTCCAATACTTTGGTCACCTGATGCAAAGAACTGACTCATTTGAAAAGACCCTGATGCTGGGTAAGATTGAAGGCATGAGGAGAAGGGGACAACAGAGGATGAGATGGTTAGATGGTGTCACTGACTCAATGGACATGAGTTTGAGCAAGCTCCAGGAGTTGGTGATGGACAGGGAGGCCTGGTGTGCTGCAGTCCATGGAGTCACAGAGAGTCGGACATGACTGAGCGACTGAGCTGAAATGAAGTAAACAGCGTTACCTATGAAGAAACATTGCCCAAGATGCTTAACTTAAATATAGTGAAGCCTTTTGACCCAAATTCTAGTTTATATGAAATACAGGGAGAGAAAAACAAGCAAAATGACCATGATGAAAGAATCAGATTCAGAATTTGTAGCTTACAAAAACTGGCCTAAATCCTTCAGAAAAGTACTGTCATTAAGAAGAGTGGAGTACTGCTCTAGATTATGAGACAAAAGATGCAATAATTAAATGCAGTGAGTAAGTCTTGATTGGGTTTTGGTGTGGAAAAATGAAGCTATGAAAGAATATTTGAGGACACTTTAGGAAGTTTCTTTATAGACTGGATATCTGTTGATACTGAATTACGGTTCATTTTATTACTGTGGAATTAAGTTACTTAGGAGAATGTCCTATTCAGGTAATTAGGGACCGAGTACCATTACATCTATGACTTACCTTCAAATGGTTCCATCAAAGAATTATATAAAACGTTGGGAAACTCATTTTGTGTATATACACACACATACACACATGGACAGATAAAGAATTAAAACATGGCAAAATATTTAACAGTCGTTGTGGAGGATGTATGTTTCTGCTCATGGTACCAGTCTTTCAGATTTGGTTGGAGAATTGTGTTTCAAAATTTTCAAAAGATGGAAAACAGTGTTCACAGAGTAGTTAGAATAGTTTCGGCGTGCGTTGCGTGTGTTGAAGGGGGGTGGTGGGGAAAAGCAGCAGACAGGATAGGTGAGGGGAAATCTAGGAGCCAGCAGCAGTTTAGCAAGCTCGGAAGTAACACACGAGAATTCAAAAGCTTCCGTGATTGTCAGAAACAGAAGGCCGCAGAAAGCTGGATGGGTCACAGCTTAGCAGAAAGGTGTGGGCAGTGGAGGCGGAAGCAGTCACCGGAGCCCCTTGAAGGTCAGGAAGGAAAACTTGAGAAAGAATTGCTTTGACTTCCCCACAGGCAGGAGAGAGTCCAATGGGCCTTGCCCTCTGATGTGGTGACAGGAGCTTTTTAAATTTTTTTGGTTCTGTTTGGCTTTCTTATATATAGCCTCCATCAGTGGTCTTAAGATAGTCTTTTAAAACCAGAGTTAATGGGATTCATCTGCATCACAGCCCCTGAAGGTACCCTTATTATCTGGGTGTTTCCCACTCCCAGATGCATGTTGCCTGTTTATCTATCTTAGAAAAAGCTTATCACAAAAAAGGCAGGAAAAATCTGGTACAGTCCACATAACTTTAATCGCACAGTGGATAATAAAACAATCTTTTTTAAAAAAAATAAAGGATACTTAGATCTAACAACAATGGGCGGTAGGTAGGTGGGTATACATTCCCAGATGTAAAGAGGAAAACGGAGACAGCGTGACTTTTTCCAGAAGCCAGAATGAGCCCCAGAGTTTAGCCACAGTAAGACTAGTGGTCTGTAGTTTGATATGGTCACATTTAGCCATTTTATTCAGAGAAGGCAATGGCGCCCCACTCCAGTACTCTTGCGTGGAAAATCCCATGGACAGAGGAGCCTGGTGGGCTGCAGTCCATGGGTCGCTAAGAGTCGGGCACGACTGAGCGACTTCCCTTTCACTTTTCACTTTCATGCATTGGAGAAGGAAATGGCAACCCACTCCAGTGTTCTTGCCTGGAGAATCCCAGGGACGGGGGAGCCTGGTGGGCTGCCGTCTATGGGGTCGCACAGAGTCGGACACGACTGAAGTGACTTAGCAGCAGCACACAATTGAGATGGTAACGCTCAGAGAACCATTAGGTGGCAGCAGGGACACACGTATCTTTCTGTTTGTTTTGGCCACGGAGCATATAGGATCTTAGTCCCCAGACCAGGGATCAAATCCACGCCCGCTGCCTTGGAACCATAGTCTTAACCACTGGATTACCAGGGAAGTCTCAGACACAAGCATCTTTTGATATCCGATTTTCTCCCCTCCTCCCCCATTGATGGAGCCTTAGTGAAAGAACATTGCCGAACAGCTTTGTCGGGGAAGAGAAAGGGAAAAATAAACAGCCAAAAAACCCCAGCAACTATGGTTTATAGCATCCAAGTGATAAAGGCCTGCTAGCCATCTGTACTCAACTCCTGTTCTTGGTTTTAATATACACATTTTTATGTGTACTTGCTATAATTTTTTAATAAAATAGCTTTATATCCAAAGTCCTTTAGATCACTTGTGCGCTGTTTACAACATCTCTCTGTTGTCAGCTTTAGAATATAAGCTGAAATATAAGTAGGAAGTGTGGCTCATGTTGTTCGAGACTCAGGACATTTAATACATACATTTATAGGGACACCTTCATTCTCTGTGATTAGTGATCACGAAGGGCTCTTTGTGGTCCTCATAGGTGTCATGTGTTAGGGTCCTTGGGAAAAGAACTCAGATTTCTGTGCGGGAGGTTTACTGGGGTCTACCCTTGGGAACATCACCTGTGAGAGGTGACAGGAGCAGGATGGGGTAGAGGGAGAAAGGAGGAGCTGCAAAACAGTTGCAACAAAGGCATCAAACAATCCTGTAGGAGCTCTGGAGCTAGGGTGACCCTACAGAGACGCTCCCTGCCTTAAGTCAAGGGAGCCAGAACTTTATACCCACCCCGTCCCAAATAATCAGCCACAGATATGGGCTGCCCTGTGAAGGGGGCTAAGAGCCATTCAGTGGAAAGCTGTCAACCACTAACACTCCCGGCCTCTGGGAAGACGAGCTCCTCAGTCCTGAAGAGGGAATCTGGGCAGCACGCCGCAGCATCCACGTTAGAGAAGAAGGTGTGCTCTCCCCATTGCACCCTTATTTTTGGCACCTCTGAGGGTGCCTCTCTTGCAGAAGCTACTCATTTTAGAAGCCATGAAACCACCTTCTCATCTTGTTTTCTTTGTGTTAAAAGCTCATGGAGCAATACCTTGGCTCTTCCTGCAGATGATGTTTGTTTTGAATTGATTTCGTGTGTGTGTGTGTGTGTGTGTGTGTGTGTGTGTGTGTGTGTGTGTGTGTGTGTGTGTGTGTGTGTGTGTATGCGCGTGCGCACTGTAGGAGAGCTTGCTCATGCTTAAGTATCTCAGGTACAAAGATTAAGGATTTCCATTGTTGAAGGATGCTCCAAAAGTTTTTGGCACGATTGGTGATCATTTACTCTGGCACACCAAAAGCCAATAGGGCAAATTTTATAAAAAGAAAAGCCTTTTAGGGTAAGTTTTTTTTTAAAAGGAGGAATAAATGATATGTTCTGAAAATAGCCTTTTTGCAGGCAGAAAATACATGATCAACTATTTATGAAGAAGTTTTTAAAATTTTCTATTTCACCTGACTTTGCCTTCTTTTGTATTCTGTGATACTGATGTCCTTCTTATTTTTTTCCAGTTTCAGCAGAAGGAATCACTCCCCCCACCCTTACAGTAATTTGATTAATTCTACCCTCTCAGTGTTTTTTGGGGTGTATTTCTTCTTCTCCGTGCCAGTGCTGCAGACCTAGCTGTCATCATTTCTCACCTAGGCTGAGGCAGTCGCCTAAGATTGGGAATCCTTCCCCAACATGCATCTTCCACAGTTGGCTCCCAGATTGATCTTCCGCGTGCCCACCCTTCTGCATCTTCCAAACATACTCATACCTACTTGTTAACATCCCATTTGTTAGCCTAGCATATAAGGCCATGGGCAGTATGGCCACAGCCTGCTTCTCAGCCTGAGCGTGGACCGTGCTCGCCATGTATGAACCTACCCTTTCCTTTCATGCATTGCTGCTTTGCCCCTGGTGTCTGTTTTACGTCACATGCCTTTCCCACTCTCCTGCCTGGAAAAATGTCTTTTATAACCCAGTTCTGATGGGACTTTGGTGACTGCTCACCAGCTTTCACAGAACTCCTTGTTTCCCATGTCTGCTCCCTTAGTGTTTTGCATCCAGCAGCAAACACCCCGGGCTCTTGGTGTTTCAAATGGAGCCACACTTGGGCCTCAGGCTTCCCAGGTGGCGCTAGTGGTAAAGAAACCACCTGCCAGTGTTGGAGATGTACCAGACATGGGTTCAATCCCTGGATCAGGAAGATCCCCTGGAGGAGGGCATGGCAACCCACTCCAGTATTCTTGCCTGGAGAATCCTATGGCTAAAGGAGTCTGCCAGGCTACTCTATAGGGTGACAAAGAATCGAACATGAAAGAATCAACTCACCATGCACAAACACAGGGCATCATGTCTAAGGGGCAGTGGTTAATCTTGTTCTTTGCATTGTCTACACTTGGCAAGGTGTGCCTGGCACTAGTAGAATTCAGTCTCCTTGAGAAACGTGGAGTTTGATATCAAAAGAAAACTTTTGATAGCAGTGATCATTATATTTGACTTTGGAGAACATCCTAAAGATTTCTTGTAATTAGCATTGTGGTATTTCTCTGACACATAGACTCATAATATCAGTTGCCACATATGGTTATTACTACAGTAAGATATAAGGAATTAATATTTTGAGGCATTTTCTTGATGGAGAGAAACTTGTGATTGATCCTAATTAATGATGTGTCTCTTTGCAGGGAGTTGAAAGTGATTTTTACTTTTGTGTTTGCTGCTAAGTATCTAGGTAGGAAAAACCTGACTGTAATTGCTTGATTATGAGCAATCAATGTATCACTCTTTTTTGGTTGTTGTTTTCAGTGTTACTGAGTTGGTGGCTAATTTGATGCTTTCTCCACAGGTGGAGTGATCAGAACCAATTAAGCTGACAGTGGAAGAGCAAAACTCAGGCAACTGATACAAGAAAGTGACTACAGTTTATAGATATATGTGGCCATTTGTTTTATGGTTTATAAAGAGAAAAATATCGAACACAGAGCACATGCTTATTTACTCTCATTTTTGCTGTGACTTGTAAAGTGGCCCAGGTTGAGCCACTTTACTTTTTTCTGTCCCATCTGAAAAAAAAAATAACATATTTCCTGTATCCTTATAAGACAATCAAGTTGATGTGAATATAACAGCTGCTTCTAGCAGTTTTCGAGCCCAAAGTAAATGGTTGTGGGCTTTTTTTGGTTGTAACTGATGCCCTGTCTTGTTTTGCTTCGTTTTTCTTCGCATTGCTCTCGGATCTCTGTTTTATGATCAAAGGAAAACATGATGGCTTGCTTCACTGACAGGTAAAACAGCACCCTGGACCTAGGATCTGTAGTTCTAGTGTGGATCCTGCCTCTCACTAGCTGTGAGGCCTTCGGCAGGAAGACCTTAACTTTGTCCAGCCTCCATTTCCATTTTTCCTTTCAGTTCTGAGATTCTGCGATTCTTAGTTTATGGAGAAGGAAATGACAACCCACTCCAGTATTCATGCCTGGAGAATTCCATGGACAGAGGAGCCTGGTGGGCTACAGCCCATGGGGTCACAAAGAGTCAGACATAACTGAACAACTACACCATCCAGTCCATATACAATCACTCAGTCTTATCGACATTTCTCCTTCCTCTGAGATTCTACTGAAGTATATCAAAGCTACACAATCTAACACACATTAGTCCTCTGATGATAAGCTCTAGTAAGGCAGGGTTCCATGTATGAAATCCCATCTCATCCCCTGCCTCCATGCCCCCAACCTGGCCAACTCCCAGGTCTAGGCATCTGTTGTAGACTCAGTTCGTATATGTTGGCTGAAGGAGGAAGCTTAAGGACTCTGCAGCTATCTATTAAGAGTTGATTCTATTTATTTTACAGAGAAAAGGTCATTTGGCAAGAATTTTCTTTGATAACTTCCTCCTCCAGCGCATACATAATCTGTTGATTCATCCTTGAAAAGATTGAAAAAGTATGACTGTATTAAAATTTAAATCATGTGTACAACCAAAAGTAGCATTACAAAGTTACAGACAAGCCGCAGGCCATAAGAAAATATTTGCAGAATATTTTTTTTTAAATCCTGAGGATCGCTTCCTTTGTGGCTCAGCTGTTAAGAATCTGCCTTCTATGCGGGAGACTTGGGTTCAATCCCTGGGTTGGGAGTATCCCCTGGAGAAGGGAAAGGCTACCTACTCAAGTATTCTGGCCTAGAGAATTCCATGGACTGTACAGTCCATGGGGTCACAAAGAGTTGGAAGTAAAAAAAAAAAAAATCCTGTGTATCATTAAGAAAACAGATAAATAACCCAACAGAAACAGGAAAACACTGGGGAAGAGGAGGAAGAAGAATATTCATGCCCATCATTCATATTCCTTGGGCCTTTGCTTCTAACCTAGTTTTAGTAGACCCCCATATGGGTCTGGAAAAGGCAATGGCACCCCACTCCAGTACTCTTGCCTGGAAAATCCCATGGATGGAGGAGCCTGGTGGGCTGCAGTCTGGGGGGTCACTGAGGGTCGGACACGACTAAGCGACTTCCCTTTCACTTTTCACTTTCATGCACTGGAGAAGGAAATGGCAACCCACTCCAGTGTTCTTGCCTGGAGAATCCCAGGGACGGGGGAGCCTGGTGGGCTGCCGTCTATGGGGTCGCACAGAGTCGGACACGACTAAAGCGACTTAGCATATGGGTCTATCTAGAATGGGTTGGGTTTAAGCAACTCATCTGCCAAAACAAGGTCCAAATGCCTTCAAAACATTTTATTTTGCTTGCAGTCATTTCCAGCTCATCAGCATTATTGATTTCAGATTCACCGTGAAAAGAAAACTGTAAAACTGACACTGGGAAAGTGATTCTCTGAACTTAGAGGTCAACTTGAACCAGGAAAGATGGAACCCGTGGAAAGATTTGGCTCACCGCGCTGAACAGGTGTGAGTCGTGATTAATTCTGAAGCGATGCCTCTGCGTCAGTCCCCCGGGCTGCCCTCTCGCACATCCCTGCTCTTGCTGCCACCCCGCCTTCTATCTTCCAAAGCCGGGTGGGCACAGAGCTAGAGTCAGGTGAGCCAGCTCTTACACTGCCCTCACTGGCTTACACCAGTCCTGCCCTCTGTGACCTGGTGGTCTCTTCCTGGGAGCTCCCAGACAATAACCATTCTCTTACAAAGTTTATAGTATGACCCCTACTTGGAAAGTGTACACATATTCTGTTTTTTCCATTGCCGAAGCTAATTACCACATTAAGACTATCCTATAAATACCTCTTGACCTACTCTGAGTTCTCACACTGAATCCATTTAATAATAACACAGAAAGAGCCCATGAACCCTGGGAGAGGCAATATTCCTCAAGAGCATCCAGCCCAAGACACACATGGCAAGTCTGTTGCCAAGTCTCTGAGAAACTCCTTTAGTATGAGGGAGACTCCTGTAGGGCTCACTAAAACATAATTTAGATGCTGCAGAAGTAGAAACAGCAAAGGCATACCAAAGTAGGAAAATAAGTTGTTAAAAGCAGTGAGTAATGATGGCATGTTCGTTTTTTTTTTAAATCAATATCTGTCCTCATGTTTCTATGTGCAAGGTGCGGCCATCAAAGTGAGTGGGTGACGCTTGTCCGAGTCCTGCGGAGTGAGCCAGTGCTGTGTGACTCACCTTCGTGATATCAGTAAAGCTCCAAGCCTCTTGCCTGGGAATTGACAAAGGAAACTCTATTCTGAATATGTCACTATTTGAATCTTTAAATGTAATCCACTTACCAGTCAACTGACAAACGTTCTCCATATTCTTCAGGTTGTTTCTAATCTTTCTCCTAATCACTTTTGCAGCCTGGCTGGATTTTATTGGGTTTATGTGTGTTAGCTTTGAGAAGGAATGGAAACACCTGCTTCTCTGAGATGATCATTATGTACCACCCCCTGCCTCGTCCCCCACCACAGCTCGGGTAGAGCAGAAAGGTGATCTCATAGGGTTTTTCCACACAATTATTCTGATTTTTAAAACACAAGTATGTGAAAGCCCCAATCATTGCCTCTTAAAATCCCCTTTGTGTTCAAAGAGGAAGCTTGGGGAATAGTTTCAGCAAAGTATCGGGAGTATCAGATAGCACTGATTCACCCAGTTCTGGAAACAAACCTCAGTTTCTTCAATCATTGGTTCAAGATGAGAAAACTCCAAAAATGTGAAAACTTCCCTTTGTCGTGTACTAATTTGGCCACAAACTAGAGATCAGCCTGTCCTCTGACAAATGTGACACGTGAATTTGACAAGTGTTCCGTCTTCTTCCACCCCAGTTCATGCTGCGCCCTTCTGGCTACATTGCTCCCTGGGTTCTCTATTCAAGTCTTCCTCATCTTTGGAGGTCCCACTGTCTCCTGGTAACCTTCTCCAACTTACTGGCTTAGAGGGAGCTTTTCCTCCCCTGAACTCTGGCACATATATCAGAATCTCTCAATTGACATTTAGTCAATTTCCAGGGTAGAGATTTTGCTGAATTCTTACTCCCACACCTGTAGGGGTGCTGGTGCTTTGCCTACAGTGCTGATGTGTAGTGTTGGCTGGGCATCAGGATTACCTGTGCAGCTTTTAGGGATTACACATGTCCCAGTCTCACACCACACCTTCTGAATCAGGCTCACTGCTTGGGTGATTCTGATTTACCCCTGGAGTGAGAGCTACCACTTTGCCATTATTGTAGGAATTACATGAGCTAATATGTTGAAGTGAAGTGAAGTGTTAGTCACTCAAAGGTGTCCAGCTCTTTTCAACCCCATGGACTAGGGCTCTCCAGGCTCCTCTGTCCATGGGATTCTCCAGAGAAGGATACTGAAGTGGGTTGCCATTTCCTTCTCTAGGAGATCTTCCCAACCCAGGGGTTGAACCCAGGTCTCCTGCATTGCAGGCAGACTCTTTACTGTGTGAGCCACCAGCGAAGCTCTCAGTAGAGGTATATTGACAGGCACTTTTTTTTTTTTTTTAATTAAACTCTAGACTTTCATTATCGGAGAAGGCAATGGCACCCCACTCCAGTACTCTTGCCTGGAAAATCCCATGGACGGAGGAGCCTGGTGGGCTGCAGTCCATGGGGTCGCTAAGAGTCGGACACGACTGAGTGACTTCACTTTCACTTTTCACTTTCCTGCATTGGAGAAGGCAGTGGCAACCCACTCCAGTGTTCTTGCCTGGAGGATCCCAGGGACGGGGGAGCCTGGTGGGCTGCTGTCTCTGGGGTCGCACAGAGTTGGACACAACTGAAGCGACTTAGCAGCAGCAGCAGCAGCAGACTTTCATTATAAATTACAACTTGAATGCTATGGCTGCTTCCTAGCTCCTCCTTCAGCCGCTAGCTCCTAGTCCCTTCCTTTTCAGCAGAACCTCTATCTGTTTCGAGGGCTTCCCCTCCTCAACACAGTCCGCTTGCTTCAGGGGAAGTCCTCCCCACCCTCAGTGTGAGGTGAGGGGCTGAACGTCTATGAGGTTAAGTCCATGGCTCAGGAACAGGTGTGTGACCCAGTTACGGCCACTGAGAAGCAAGAAGAGTGCTAAAGGCTCTGGGAAGGGTCGTCCTCTTTACTCTTTCTCCTGCTATTATCTTTGTTACTGGCAGCCACCTGTGGTCTTTCTCTCTCTCCCTCCCCTTTCCCCCTTTTCCAGAAGGGGGAAAGAAGGTTTAGGATGAATCTGAAAAATCATGCATCGTTAATGTTGAGCAAAACAAACCTGAGTTGATCTCAATTTGGACTTCCATGTATGTGCACCAATAAATGCCTAATTGTTTAAAACAGTTCTGTTATTGTGGCTGAATTATCCTTCTAGACATACTTGTGTTTATTCCTTTGATCCCAAGTATCACCTGGCATAATGCCCTGTTTAGGAAATTGTCAATAAGCATTTGTTGAATGAATGAATGAATGCATAAAAGTGCCTATATATACAAGTACTGGAGACATAGTAGCCTAACAAAATCCCAGTCTTCATGGATTTTATATTCTAGTGGGAGTAAAACTGCATTTGTGGACCAGGTTAGCAGCTTCTCTACAGAAGCAGGTTTTATGTTTCCACTTCTTTAAGTACTTGGGTTCAACACTCTGAGTTAGAAAAGGAACATTTGTCCCGAAGAGTCACTGCTCAGGAATTCACCTGACCACCAGAGTGACTTTTTGATGCTAAAGAAAAAGGAAATGACAAGTGACATCAAGAAGAATACTTTGTTCCCAAGTTTGTGACTCAGAGGAAAACCTACAGTGCTCTTACTACTCTTCCTCAGCTCCAGAGTGTAAGACAGGAAATTGCAGAGGACCAAATGGGGAGAAACCATCTTAAAGGGCTAGGAAATCAGGATTTTAATAAATGAATGGAATTTGGGAAGGGAACACCAATGACTTACTGCGTGTCAACCTGTGAGTGTGTGAAAGGTAACCACAAGAGGTAGGGATCAGTTCATTTCCAGGTCTTCCCTCTGTGTACCACAGGCAAAGGGAGGGTGTCTTCCCCTTAGAGACTGCCCTTCATGCTCATGCTCAGAGGCTAACTCATGCCCAACCCTTTGATGACCCCATGGACTATAGCCCGCCAGGCTCCTCTGACCATGGGATTTTCGCAGTCAAGAATACTGGAGTGGGTTGCCACTGTCTCCTCCAAGGCATCTTCCCAGCCCAGGGATTGAACTCACATCTCCTGCATTGGCAGGTGGATTCCTTACCACTGAGCCACCAGGGCAGCCTGAGTGCCATGATAAACTGGGGACTGGCCTTCATTAGAGATAGTTCATTATGAGATAGACCAGCTTAGATGTATTATTTGTGTATGCAATCGGATGATCTCATTCCTTTTCTGGGATAGCAAACGCTGGTGAGGGTGAGTGCAGCCATCCCTGAAGATTGGTGAGGGAAATGGCTAACGTGGGGCAGACGTTGTGTAGCAGGAGGCCTGCTGACCCAGCCGGCTGATCAGAAAACAAATGCAGACTTCCCTGATGGTTCAGTGGCTAAGACTCCACGGTCCCAATGCAGGAGGCCCAGGTTTGATCCCTGGTCAGGTCACTAGATCCCACATGCTGCAACTGAAAGTTCGTATGCCACAACTGAAAGAACCATATACTGCAACAGAGACAGGAGATCGTGTGTGCCACAGCTGACACCTGGCCCAGCTAAACAAAAAATAATAACTATTAAAAAAGATAAACACCACCTCCAATCCACTGCCTCCAACTCCCCTCCCATCAAATATATTTTGAAAAAAAAAAAAAAAAAGAAAGCAAATTCAGAAGGGTGGGAAGGAGTAGAAAGGAGCAGTCTAGCAAAATGAGTTGAGGCACAAAATCATTACTGGGCTTCGTTGGTGGCTCAGTCAGTAAAGAATCTGCCTCCAATACGGGAGACCACCTGCAGCACAGGAGCTCCGGGTTTGGTCCCTGGGTTACGAAGATTGCCTGGAGAAGGAAATGGCAACCCACTCCAGTATTCTTGCCTGGGAAATTCCATGGACAGAGGAGCCTGGCAGGCTACGGTCCATGAGGTAGCTAGGGTCAGACATGACTTAGCGACTAAATCATCAAAGCAAAGGTAAACACTCTAGACCTAGGAAGAAGAGGGCTTCAGGGAGCAGGTGTCATTGAACCCTGACACTAGAGAAATAAGTCAAGGACATTGACTAAGGTCCTGAGATCAGGTCTTAGTAATTAAACTCAGCACCAGCTCACAGACAGGAGACAAATAAAGCATGACCCACACCAGGATAGCAGGTGTCGCATAGACCTGGTGATAAGCTAATGGTCGTGTAAATGTTCAGTGGGTCAATGAGCTCATCAAGCTGTCCTGTGAGATTGGCAGCAGTCAGATAGTTTTATATCCTTAAGCTCTAAATGGGTTTCCTTGGTGGCTCAGACAAGAATCTGTCTGCAATTGGGAGAACTGGGTTCGATCCCTGGGTCAGGAAGATCCTCTCAAGAAGGACATGGCAACCCACTCCAATATTCTTGCCTGGAGAATCCCATGGACAGAGGAGCCTGGCAGGTTACAGTCCATGCGGTTGCAAAGAGTGGTACACAGGACCCAACTAAGTGACTAACACTCTTACTTTCAAGCTCTAAACATACAGGTTCTTATGGAACTGGCAAAAATGTCAGTTCCGTGAAACAGAAAGGCAGTTGTAATGGAAATCTATCTCCCCCACAAAAGTTGCATCTCATAGCACTGCAGTTTCTTTTGGGAAACCACTCCTCCCTGGCTGGCAAACCACGTGACTCAGGTGATGCCAACTCCCAAACACCCTCCCATCTAGGATTGGGTGAGTGACTTGGTTTGACTAATTAACATATTCCTTCTCTCTGGACACAGTGATTAGTTCAGGGAGGGCATGTGATCCGAGTTGGTCCAATGAAAGTCAATTCTGAGTTGTTGTTGTCCCCACCCACCCACCCACCCCCGCTGGAAATACTGGGAAGGGGCAGTTCTCTTTCTGCTGGCAGAAATGTACAATGTAGAAAGTAAGCACAGCACTGGCAGGAGCCACTGCATGGAGAGGACTTTCCCACAAATGGAACCAATCCAGAGGAAAGTAGAGCCAATAGAGAGATGGAGGGAGAGATTAAAAGGCAATTACTCTGATGATTGCCAACATCTGCTGGATCATGGAAAAAGGAAGAGAGTTCCAGAAAAACATCTATTTCTGTTTTATTGACTATGCCAAAGCCTTTGACTGTGTGAACTGGACATGGAACAACAGACTTGTTCCAAATAGGAAAAGGAGTACATCAAGGCTATATACTGTCACCCTGCTTATTTAAGTTCCATGCAGAGTACATCATGAGAAACTCTGGGCTGGAAGAAGCACAAGCTGGAATCAAGATTGCTGGGAGAAATGTCAATAACCTCAGATATGCAGATGACACCACCCTTATGGCAGAAAGTGAAGAGGAACTAAAAAGCCTCTTAATGAAAGTGAAAGAGGAGAGTGAAAAAGTTGGCTTAAAGCTCAACATTCAGAAAACTAAGATCATGGCATCTGGTCCCATCACTTCATGGGAAATAGATGGGGAAACAGTGGAAACAGTGTCCGATTTTATTTTGGGGGGCTCCAAAATCACTGCAGATGGTGATTGCAGCCATGAAATAAAAGATGCTTACTCCTTGGAAGGAAAGTTATGACCAACCTAGATAGCATATTGAAAAGCAGAGACATTACTTTGCCAACAAAGGTCTGTCTAGTCAAGGCTATGGTTTTTCCTGTGGTCATGTATGGATGTGAGAGTTGGACTGTGAAGAAAGCTGAGCACCGAAGATTTGATGCTTTTGAACTGTGGTGTTGGAGAAGACTCTTGAGAGAGTCCCTTGGACTGCAAGGAGATCCAACCAGTCCATTCTAAAGGAGATCAGCCCTGGGTGTTCTTTGGAAGGACTGATGCTGAAGCTGAAACTCCAATACTTTGGCCACCTCATGCGAAGAGTTGACTCATTGGAAAAGACTCTGATGCTGGGAGGGATTGGGGGCAGGAGAAGGGGACGACAGAGGATGAGATGGCTGGATGGCATCACTGACTCGATGGACATGAGTTTGGGTGAACCTCTGGGAGTTGGTGATGGACAGGGAGGCCTGGCGTGCTGCGATTCATGGGGTCGCAAAGAGTCGGACACGACTGAGTGAACTGAACTGAACTGAACTGAACTGACTCTGATGATATAATTGGAACCAGCTGTGCCTGAAGATAGACCTAGGTTTTTGTGTTGCTATTAAGGCATCCTGAATGGGGTTTCTGTTACTTATGACTTGTAGTCCTGAAGTTATCAATGATGGAGGCTATATTATGATAAATACCTTTGCTTTCCCATCTTTTCAGATGAGCTGAATAGATTCAGTAGGTCAACTTATGTTGTGCCTTCTATTGGCAAATACTGTTCTGAGCATTAGGATATTTCTACTAATAAAATAGAATCCTTGCCCTCAAGAAACTTACCTTCTAGCAGAAGGAACTAGCCTTTAAAAAAGTTAACAACAAAGATATAAGAAGAGTTTAGGTATAGATAGTGTTCTTGCCTGTAGAATCCCAGGGACCGGGGAGCCTGGTAGGCTGCCCTCTATGGGGTCGCACAGAGTCGGACACGACTGAAGCAACTTAGCAGCAGCAACAGAGTTATCAAGAAGATTACATAGGATCGGGGCAGGAGAGGCTGTTTTTAGTGAGGATAGCCAGGGAAGGTCTCCTGGAGGAGAAGATAACATTTGAATTGAGGCTATAATGTTAAGAAGATGCTGCTGTTCAAAGACTAGGGAAGAATGCTCCAAGCAGAAACAAAAGTAAATATAGAGGCCCTCATACAGGAACAAGACTGACCTGTTCAGGGAACAGAGAGAAGGTGAGGGTGGCTGGAGTGTCCCTAGTAATGGGACAAACGGAGGGGGATAAGACTAGAAAGGGACTAGTTGGGCCACACCCATTGACCTTGGGAGAGTTTGGGTTTTATTTTGCAAGCAATGAGAACTCATGGGAGTGTTACTAGGACCTGACTTACCTTTTAAAATCATTATTCTTATTGTTGGGTGAAGGTGGGACTAAAGGAAGGCAAAAGGGAAGTAAGAAAGACCTACCTACAAGGAGATAATGCAACGGTCCGGACTTGGGGGGCTGTGAACGGGGGTTGGAACAACAGAGATGGAAATGGAGAAAGGTCATTGTATTTAGGATACATTTTGGAGGCACAGGCAATAGGGTATACAAATAGGTTAGAAGCGAGTTTTGAGGAAAAGAGATGATTCAACATGATGACTAAGTTTTACCCTGAACAGCTAGGTGGATGATAGTGCCATTTACAAAAATGAGCCAGCCACCCTGGGGAGCAGATTTGGGATATGAAAGGATCCATAGTTCTGTCTCAGCTGTGTGAGACATCCAAGTGGAGGCATCAAGTGAGCAACTGGTTAGCCATATCTGGAGTTCAGGGGAGATGTTTAGGTTGGAGATACTTATATGTAAGTCATAGACGTTGATGGGTTTACCATCTGTGTCTAAGAAGAGAAGAGAGATGTTCAAACACAGAGCCCTGGGATCTGCACCATTCAGAGGAGAAGATAAGAGCAAAGGAGAAGGAAGAAAAGCCAGTGAGGTAAAAAGAAAACCAGGCAAACACAATGTTACGGAAGCCTAGATAACAAGTGTTTCGAGAACAAGACAGGTGTCGTCTAAATTGAATGCTACCCAGAGGTTGAGTAAAATGAGGAAGGAGAACCAACTACTGGATTTGGCAAGTCAACCCTGATAAGGGACCTTTCAGGGAGGGTTAAGGGCGAAAGCAATGAGAAGAGAGTTAGAGGAAGACACCCAGGTGCTGCTTTCAGGCTTGCTGGCCAGTTCTAGATGTGTGGGATTTATTGACAAGCCCTCGGTAGGGATATGCTATCTTATTTTTTCAAGAGTCTAATGTTTTTACAATTTATTTTTAAAGTTATATACAATGAAGGATGCATAGCTTAAGTGATGAGTTTCTTTTACTGAGATAAGGTTCACATAACATCAAGTGAACCATTTTAGAGTGAACCATTCAGTAGCATTTAGTACATCACAATGTTGGGAAACCATCACCTCTAATTCCCTAATACTTCTCTCATTCCCAAGGGAGACCCCATACGCCTTAATGGGTATAGGGGTGTCCTTTTGGGGTATGCTTTCTTAATACATTTCATTTAATGCACTCCAAGAAAACAGATTTTTCTCTTTCTAGCTCTGAACAACTAAAATCCACTTAAGACAGTTCTTTATTGAAAGAACACAGGTCAAGCCAAAATAAGCTGTTGTGTGTAAGAAATCAGGTTCGTGGTTACCCTTGAGGAAGAGTTTGTAGTAAATGGAGGGAGAGCTTCAGGGAGCTTGTGGGGCGCTAGAGACAGTCTGTTTCTTGACTGTCCAAGAGCCCTGTAGGCTTCTGGGTACGGAAGCCTTTCTGTGTCCCCTGTTTCTTGTCAGTAAGGAACAGACTCCAGCCTCCAGCCTCCATGACCTTCCCCGAGTTCCAAAGGGAAGATTTGGACAGTTGCTAATCAGGGAAAGGAGAGGATGCAGGGACAAGGCAGAAACAGCCAAGGAACAACGGTGCAGGCTTGGAGCAGCATCCCGATTCCTCCTCAAGGGATGCACATATCTTCAAGTTATTTATAGAACGAAACCCTCAACAAATGGAAGATGCCAGCATTCTTCAGAAGACCACCTAAGGCCAGGTTAAAGGAACCAGAGAAGCTCATCAAAAGGTTACCTAAGACCAGATTAAAGGAGTGCAGGCCCTGCACGCACTCTAACTTAGCAGCAGCCCTACCCTTGGCATCACTGACTCAATGGACGTGCATTTAAGCCAGCTCTGGGAGATGGTGAAACCTGGTGTGATGCAGTCCATGGGATTGCAGAGAGTTGGGCATGGCTGAGTAACTGAACAACAACAGCCCTTGAACTATTGCTATGAAACCAAGTCCTTTGGGTTGGGACACAGTCTTAGAGGGCAGAAGCCCACTGGCTCCCCTTTTGCCGGGCAAAGTAATAAAGCTATTCTTTTCTACTTCACCCCAAATTCTGTCTCCGGATTCAATTCAGCACTGGTGCCCGGAGACGGAGTTGTCAGCATCAGTTGCATGGATGTATTCACTTAACAATAATTATTCAAGCTGTATAGTTATGATATGTACACTTTGCTGTACGTATGCTTCAAGTTAATTTTTTTAAAAAAATAGCTAAAGAATCAGGAGGCCTGGGCTTCAGTTCCAGCCTGGAGGGGACTAGCTTTGTAATCCCAGATAAGTCACTTAACCTCTCTGGACCTTGGGTCGCCTCACCTGTAAATGAAGAGGATTGAGCTAGATGCCCTCCAAGGTCCCTTCCACCCATCGTGGTTCCAAATGTGGTTCCTCCTGTTTGAAGTCAGGCTCCTGCGCTGTTGAAATCAGCCTAAAGCCCTCTCTGACCTTGGCGTGGGGCAGGGTGGGGGCAGGCCTTTTTCATCTTCCTCCTTTCAGAAGCTAACAGTTGCTGCTGACGTCTCTGTGGTACCACTTGTCACCGGGCAAGGCAGCTGTGAAGTTAATGATAGTACAAATAAAAAGCTGCTAGTAATTAGGCGGCTGGATGTTCAAGCATTATTGTTATTTTAAAAAAATCAATTAGCTGAATAAGAAAATGCCATTGAGACAAACATTTATTTTTCTCCCTAGCGTGATTCCAGCTGGGTAGGAGGATAATGTGGTCAGTTCCAGAAGGGGAAAATATGTTTCTGATATATTGGAACTAACATATTTTTTAAAACTGCATAGGGAAAGATGGAAGCTTTTAATTTTTTTTTTTTTTGATCGTGTAGGGAAAGAAGAGTCACATAATTACTTGTGATTTGTACCCACTACTGTCTCATTAGCAACCCACTGGCTCTGGCAATGACCACATCCTCATTTCCTCCTTTTATTTGTTTATTTAGGTCACTCTGTGTGGCATGTGGGATCTTAACTCCTCGACCAGGGATTGAACCCATACCCCTTGCATTGCAAGGCCAAGTCTTAACCACTGGACCACCAGGGAAGTTCTCCCATTGTCTCCTTTCAGAAAAACTTCAATTAAAAAAAAAAAATACTTCTAGGACATCTGGAATGTTATCCATCAGTATTCTTATCTCTGGGTTTAGACCTAGAGAGTCTATGAAGCAAATTAAATGAAATAGGAACAGCATTTTTTCCCCTATACTCCTCTTGTTCATTATTCAAATAACTGCACTTAACCAAGCAGATAATACAACTGGGTTTGTTTAAAGCTTTCTCCTAAAGATTACTTGAGTCTGTGCCCTGCATTAACTATTAACTCTGCACCAGTTATTGAAATTTCCTGAGCCTTAGTCTTCTTACCCGTGAAAAGGAGATACTGTTAGTACCCACCTCAGGGTGTGTGTTTGTGTGTACACAAGTGTGCATGTATGAGTGCATGTGCATATTCACACAGACAAATTAGCCTGCATGATCCATGGCAAATGCTTTGCTAAGTGCCTGATGTATAACAGGCACTCAGTAAATATTAGGTCTTTTTACTCTGGGGAAGAAGAGGATGTTCTTATGCCTATGGGGAAAGAGGATGGCAGGGTCAGGCAGCAGAAAGTGGATCTGTTTTCCTTTTGTGCCCATCCATGGGCTCTTGACCACTGAGGCTCTCACAAGGCCCCGGCAGGGCTTCTAGACTTCTCTGCGCCTGTCAGTTTGTGGTCCTTGCTTGTTGTACTTTAGAACCACAAATAGCCCTGGAGAGAGGGAGTCAGAGGTTCTGACTCTTCCCCATGATGGATGGTGACCACACCCCCTGCCGCCACAGCTGGTGACACAGGCCTTTAGCATAATGGAAGGCATTTGGGGATCTATTTTTCTCTCCCTGCACACAGCATTACTCACCTCACTCCTCTGTGTCACAAGGAAGGAGGGGGACATGAGAAACTGTCAAGGATGAGTCAAGTTTCAGTGGAGCATCTCTGCTCAGAAGGCAGCGACTGCTGTTTCTTTTGCATTCCTGAGATTCAAATTACAAAGCAAGCTCCAAACTCATTTCTTTCTTCTTTTTTTACCCCCCCAGGGAAGGGCAGCAACTGGAACTGTAAACATTTTGATTGTGTTTTTTCTAGGTTAGAGATTGAAGGAAAATATTAGCCTCAGAGCGGGCCTCCTTAGGGCCTCTGTGATTCTTTTTTTCTTGGGGGAGGAGGGCACTTGCTGGGTCTTCACCTTGGTGGGTGGGCTTCCTTAGTTGCACCTTGTGGGCTTAGCTGCTCTACAGCATGTGGGGTCTAAGTTCCCCCACCAGGGATGGAACTCGAGTATCCTGCATTGGAAGGCGAATTCTTAATCACCGGACCACCAGGATGTCCCAGAGGCTCTGTGATTCTTGACCATGAATGTAGCCTGGTTCCTTGCCGTCTCAGCCTCTCACCTTCTCCTAAGACATGAACCCCCACCTGAGCTATTCTGACTTTCCTTTCCCTCCTAGGAGAGGCCATGGTCACCCAATGGTTTCTCAACTGGCTCTAGATTAGAGATGAGTGTGGAGAGCTTCTCTTTTGTGACCACTGTGGGGCCTTCTCTGCAGGTATACCCCCTAATCGTTGCTACATTCATGTCAGTTAAGAGATTGGCCAGATCCCACATGGCTGTATCTCTCCCTATGACTCTGGTGTCCCTGTAAAGCTCTCTTCTCAGGGTAGCATGAGGTCTTCCCCAGGAGGTGTTAATAGAGAGGAATACCAAAGGAAAGAAGATATTTAACTAGTTTTATGATTATTTGGTGTTTAAGCTAAAGGATTTTTATTATATGTTTGTATTTGCATATATTCTCTTATTTCTGTCAGGTTGGTTTCTCTCTCTTCCTCAGTTCATGTCTCATTGCAACAAAAATTTGGAATGACAGACCAAAGAGGTTAAAACAACAGAGAAGTTATAACTCAGTACAGATCTTTTATTAAACAGACACTCCCAACGCATGGAAGCAAGCCAAACCCGAAGGCATCATCTTCCTCATCCATCTTGGCTTCCTCCCTCTTATACTTCCCATCTCCTTCTTTTGGTTGTGCTTTGTGCAAAATAGGGCTTGTACCTACCACCACTCAATGAAAGGGAATGCAAATGGGCATATGTTCAAGGCCAGTTGACAATTGCAAGTTATATAACAGCAGGCTCTGTGGTGCATGTCTTCCCATAATTCAGTCTGTTATAATCAGATGTATACATGTGTAGAATATTTATGAACCCTTCATGGGCTCCTAGCTGCCTAAGGTTACTTGGAGAAGCTGCTGTGGTTAGTTTGTATCCACTGGATACAGGAGTTGGAAAAGTCTTTTCCAGGAGTTGGAAAAGTCTCTGTGGTTATGCGGTAGCATACCTGTGAGCTCTCCTCCGTGTGCCTGGGATAGGGTTTAGAGATCAGCTTGCATCACTTTCAGCGAGGCCACTCCTCCTTACTCATGCCTAACTTCCCACTTAACATTTCCATGGTAGAAAGCAATGGAAGATGAGAAGGAAGGTTAAAGATAGGGTCAAGTTCAGGGTGTTGGGCAGGAAAAGGAAGGTATAGCATTGTTGAATTAATCAGCCTTCTGTCTGGCACAAGATATATTTTGAGCATCTCCAAAGGCCACAGGAAACAACACTGAAGAAAACATTAACTGAACTGGCGTACTTGAAGCCTGCGGTTCCCAAACTTGGCTGAGTGTTAGAGTCATGGGGAGCTTGCTGATGATATAAGCTCTGGGCCCTGTGCCAGGGAATTCTGAGCCCCTGGTCTAGGGTGAGAATCTTCATTTTAGAAGCTTCCGCAGGTGGTTCTGATGACAAGTCAGGTTTGGGAGTTACTAAGTTGGCCACACTTTCAGGGGAGATGGTCACATAGCATCTACCATTAACAAGGCAGTTCAGGCTTATTTCTAACCCTTTGTTGTTCAGGAAACCACACAAACAGGAAATGTGGCTCAGAGCAAACACCCCAGTGTTCACTTCTCAGTCAAGAAACAGATTTTTGCCAACATATACACTTTTGGGCAACTCAAAATCTGGAACATTTTTCTATTTATAAATCATTGGAGCTATTCCATTTCTCTAGCACCTGAAATGTGAGCCTTGGTTTTTAGGTGTGTATCTCTGATACGCCCAGGCTTTTCTATGATTCAAGGAGCTGAGTTTTCATCCTTCATAATCTTGCACTTGAAGTATTAGCTGCTCAGTCGTGTCTGACTCTTTGGGACCTCAGGGATTGTAGCCTACCAGACTTCTCTGTCCGTGGAATTCTCCAAGCAAGAATGGAGGAGTGGGTAGCCATTCCCTTCTCCAGGGGATTTTCCCAAACCAGGGATCGAACCCAGGTCTCCTGCATTGCAGGCAGATTCTTTACATCTGAGCCACCAGGAAAGCTGATCCTGTAATTAATCAGGAGTCAGAATTTTGCTTCAAACTCCAATTCCTCTGCTAGCCTACAGTATGATTTTGGGCAAGTTACTTTACATCTCTGACCCTTAGACTCCTCACCTATAAAATAAGAAGAATAACAATATACACCTCCCAGGATTTTGCGAGCATTAAATTTACTGAATATTACTGAATAAAACTCAATATTACCCAGCAATCTACAATTTTTCTTTCAGAACCTGTTTTCACTTTGCTCCTCTCAAAGCATCTCTTCCCAGAAATTTCCTCCCCTCTCCCCTGCATCTGGGCCCTGTGCCAGAGGCTTGTGTCATCTCCATCTATATAGAGACCGGCTCTCTTCTATCCTGACTTAAAAGGAAACAAGCAAACAAACAAAAAATCCTCCTTGACCCCCATCTTTGTCTCCTGACATCACCTTATTCTTCTGCTTCCCTTCTTGGCAAAGGTTTTGTGATTACCATTACTGCTTCTTCACTCTGTGTTGCCTCCTTTAGGCTTGAATTTGAGCTTCTGTCATCCCTAAGCCACTGAGAACCACACTGGTCCAGACGACCTGTATTGTCTGCATTGCCGCGGGCCAGTGATGGCAGCTGTGTTCTGAACTCAGCTGGCCTTTCTGCAGCATCTGACAGAGTTGATCCTGCTGAGAGATGGTGGCAGAACTTTTTAGGCAAGGGAAATTGCAAGTGCAAAGGCCCTGAAATAGGGACAAACTTAGTGGGTTCAAAAACAGTTTTTTTGTTTGTTTTTTAAAAAGGCTGATGTGGCTAGAACATAGAGAGGGAAGGGTGGGAGCTGAGAAGGCAGACGTGTGCAGGGGCCCAATCACGTGTCAGCGGAAGTGAAGCTTCAGCCCCCAGCCTAGCACAGAACAGGTGCCCCATGTTTATCATTGTTATCATTAAGAGCTTAATAGTGTGGGACGTCTCTGGTGGTCTAGTGGTTAAGAATCCACCTCGCAATGCAGGGGACTCAGGTTTGATCCCTGGTCAAGGAACTATCAATAAGATCCCTCATGCCGAGGAGCAACTAAGCCCTCAAACCTCAACTACAGAGTCTGAGCCAAAATGCAAGAGCCCGCCTGCCACAGCTAAGACCTGAGGCAGCCAGATAAATTTAAAATAAAAATAAAAGAGAGATTAGCAGTGCCAAGTGAGGGAGTGGGAAGGGCGCTGGGCAGGGAAATGAAAAGAAAGTCCCAGGTCTTGAAGAGCATTCCACCAAGCTGACGGTCTTGACTATACTTGTCACATAGGTAATGGGACAAGCAAGCCCGTGAGCTGACTTGAAGGTCAATCTGTTGTCATTGCACTCCCTCCAGTCCCCACCCCTCACACACTTTCTTGGTGAACTGTGTCCCATCCAGTGATTCTCTCGGGATAATGAAGGTTTAGTTTTTCACTTGAAAGGGAACAAAAGTGGGCTAGATATGAGTCCCTGCGAAGAAAGAGGTGACTAAGAAGATACCAGCTGTGAGACCACAGTGTGGACTGGAGACAGAGACCAGCCCTGTGGTCCTCTCTGCTTTTGCCGACTACTCAAAGTCATCCCCTCCCCATGATTACTCAAAGTCATGATAAATAATAGCTGGTCTCTGCTGTTTCATTTGGGCCCAGTTTCAGATCACACAAAAGGAATCAGACTCTGCAAGCAGCTGTTTGGACTCCAGATACAGCACATGTGAACTGAAATGGGTGTGTCTTTATCTTTCTGGTGTCCTTGCCACACGCATCCCTACCACAGGCACATCTGCAAGCACACACATACACTCACATACATACACACTTACACACAGAATCCACATACCTATACCCTCAACACCCAGACATCTAATACACACAGACACTCAACATGCAAACACAGCACACATACTCAGTATGCACTCTACAGATGCACACACTTGATATAATGCACATACTCAACAGATTACTGTTGCTGTTTAGTAGCTAAGTCATGTCCATTTCTTTTTCGACATTGCCAGTCTCCTCTGTCCATGGGATTTCTCAGGGAAGAATACTGGAGTAGATTGCCATTTCCTTCTCCAGGGTATCTTCCTAGCCCAGGGATCCAAACTGCATCTCCTGCATTGACAGGTGGATTCTTTACCGCTGAGCTACGAGGGCAGCCCTACTCAACAGATATACACAGGTAACACACACACACTCAGCACACACACATTTAGATACTCATGCAGACATTCACGCACTACTGGAACATTCATGACCCTAAAGGACTATGAAATAATTCCTACTTCTATACATTTCTTTTGGCCAGCAACTGAAAGTGGGCCAGTGTGGAAAATTAAAGGGAGTCAGGAAAGATTTTCAATTATGATTTTATGCCACCTGTCTCCCAGATCAGACTCTGGTGGAAGGGAGATGAAGAAAGATGAGCAGGTAATTCTTGCACATGAAGACCCAACAGACACAGTGCACTGTCTCTGTCTCTCTGTCTCTTTCTCTGTCTCTGATCATGGAAAAGTTGGCCCAGGAGGATAATCCATTAGGAAATTAGCTCAACAAAAGTGTATGGGTACCATGGTTTTGAAAGGGGATGTGTTTGAAAGAGGCCACCTGAGTTTACTCCCACAAAACTTGTAGGTTTAGAGAATATTCCAGATAGCATACAGGCAAATTAATTGACATCGGATGATGTGAAACCAAAACTTTAGCAAAGAAGCCTATGAACAAGTGGAATAGATGATTTTGCCTTGTCTAACATGAATTTGCTTTCATTTCCACACTTTGATGCTAGCAGAATTCTTCCTCAAAATGATAAGCCCATAGAGCATTCTCGGTTATTGCGTGTGAATGAGTCAGATCGCTGTGTTCCTTGGTTTTGATTCTGGTAGACCACTAATATGGCAAGAAGTATGCTAGGGAAGAAAGAGTTCCACTCTTAATCATATTGTTTTCAGACTTTTCTGCCTGAGGACATTTTGTCATTATACCAGCTTTCTAGTGTTCCTCTTTTTCATGTCTGGTAGCTCTTTTTTTTTTTTTAATTTATCATGCTCGATTTTCAGCATTCCAGGACAGTGTGATATCTTTATCTTCTTTATTTCTGACCCTAAAGCATCTGTCAAGTGCTTCAATGTGTCTGGCTTAGCACAGGTGCTTTACTGAGGAAAATCTAACAGAGTATTAAAAGTCAAAGGGACAAAGAAGGACTCAGCAAGATTTCCCTGACAATTGCCTTAGTACTTTTAATGCTTAATTTTTTTTAATTATATTCATCTTATTTTACTTTAGAGTTTATCATATCGACCTGCCACTGATTGAAAACAACACAAAACTGTTTCATCACTGATAGGTAGTCTGAGAAGCAATGAAATAGGTAATATTAAAACCAAGACATTCAGTTCAGGAAAAGACACATAGGGAGAAACAAGTTCCAGAAGGCAGAAAAAAATGTTTGCAGCACCTTAATTGTTAAGGCAGGTATAAGACTCAATTGAAATAAAAATGGGCTGAACATGCGAACAGGTATTTACAGATATTTAGGATGAGAAGTCCAAATGCCCAGTGAGCACGTGAGGAGTGGTCAACCTCACTGTCACCAGGGAAGAGAGTATTAAAACCACAACATAAGCCACAGAGCCACCAGATCAACAGAAACAAAGCCTCGTAATTCCAAATGTTGGTGAGGATGCTGAGCAGCAGGAGCTCACTGGCAGGAGAGTAAACCAGCCAAAGCCTTCAGAACACTCCTTGGCAGCGTTCATTAAAGCTGAGCATAAAAAGCTGGATTCGAGAGCCGCAGTTCCACTCCAAGTTCTAGTCCTAGGAACTAATGACGTGTGCACAAACCCGATGACGAAAGCAGCATAATTTACAATGATTACAAAGTGGAAAGAAGCCCAGTGACCACCAACAGTGGGCCGGATAAAGAGATGCTGTGCTCTTCACAGTGTGAAACAGTAAACAGCAGCAAAGCCCATCAAGCCGCAGCTTCAGACAATGACGTCAACAAAGCTCATAGGATGCACCAGCCTCCATCTGGACATATCAGGATATTTCAGGGTCAGACGCTCCTATCCATTCAGTAACATCCTCATGCTGGAGACATTCGTGTCTTCAGAGCACCTGCTTGGTACCCAGACACCGTGGGGGTGAGAACGTGTCCTTGAAAGGGTCTTTCGTGAGGAGAGTCCACTGCTGTGGTGGTTGCATCGCTCCTGTTGAGGCATTTGATCTGCTGGTTCTTGAACCATAGGGGCGGGTTCAGATTGAGTCATTAGCCCTCTTGCTCCTCACAGCCAGGCTCCCTACCCTTCTCAGAGTGTTTTCCCCAGCTCCTGCTGCGATTCTCGGCTGAGGGCCCTGAGTTACTGGGACCACCTGCTCTGGGGCCTGCTGATGGTGAGGGGCCCATGAGACTCTTAGGTTCTTATATCCTTCACTCCTCTGTTTCCTCCCTTTGAGCTTAGCACATTTTATTTTGAGTTTAGTACATTTTTAAATGATTTTCCCAATTGTATCTCAAGCCATATACTTGTACAGAATAAGGTCCCCCAGAAGCATTAGAGAGTGAAGCAGTCATGGCCCTAAACTCTGCAGACAGAGCCCAGGTAGATGATGGGGCAGAGGACACACAGGGCTTTCCAGGTGGCTCAGTGGTAAAAAATCCACCTGCCAGTGCAGGAGAAGCAAGAGAAGCTGTTTCGATCCCTGGGTCAGGAAGATCCCCTGGAGGAGGAAATGGCAACTCACTCCAGTATTCTTGCCTGGGGAATCCCATGGACAGAGGAGTCTGGAGGGCCGCAGTTCATGGGGTTGCAAAGAGTTGGACACAACTGAGTATGTACTGGGAAGACACACAAGGAGATGCTAAGACCCGGCACAGTGGACTCAGGACTTACCTATTCCTCCTCTCTCCTTTCCAGCTGCAGGTCTCTGTGGATCCACTCCTTAATCTCATCTGTCAGCCTCACTCTGAAGATCTCATTTTAATTTTGCCTGATTACTCCAATAGCTCTGGTGGGTTTTTTTTTTTTTTTCCTTCCAAGAGCTCTCAAAACTGACACCCACCCCTACTCCTTACCCCTAATCATCATCCCAGCAGAGCAAGCCTCAGCCTCAGCTTTTGGAAGGAACCAAACCTCAGATCAGCTCAGAACCCTATGGTGACTTCATATTGAAGTGGGTGTGTGTTTATGTGTTTAAATGTTGTATTGCTTTTTTTCCCTTCAAGTTAGTTGATCTACTTAAAAAATAGAGAAAACGTAAAGCATGTACACTGTACAAAATTCAAAAAGTAGAAAGGGGGGTGCAAAGTGAGAGAAAAATCTATCCCTTTCATTCCTCCCCAGCCCTCTCTCTAGGTCCAATAATGTCTCTGGTTTCTGCCAAAGACAGCCTCTGTAAGCAAGATTACATGTGTATATAGCCTTTGTTGTTGCTGTTCAGTCACTCAGTTGTGTCTGACTCTTTGTGACCCCATGGACTGCAGCACCCCAGACTTCCCTGTCCTTCATAATCTCCCAGAGTTTGCTCAAACTCATGTCTTGAGTCACTGATGCCATCCAACCATCTCATCCTCTTCTCCTGCCTTCAATCTTTCCCAGCATCAGGGTCTTTTCCAATGAGTCGGCTCTTCACATAAGGTGGCCAAAGTAAAGGAGCTTCAGCTCCAGCATCAGTCCTTCCAATGAATATTTAGGGTTGATTTCCTTCAGGATTAACTGGTTTAATCTCCTTGCCGTCCAATAGATAGTCTTGGTCCTTTTCAAAATCTCAAACGATAGCATACTACCTTTTTACTTGAGAGTTCTTGGCAATTGGACGTTTAACTTGGCCTTGTTAAAGGTGTCATACTCCTCTACTTTCTAGAGATTCTGATTGCTAGACACTAGGGGTTTTTCTGATTTTTGTCTATTACGAGCTGCAGTGAATAACAACCTCTCCGTTTCAACCGTCCTCTGGACTGTTTCCTTGGGTAGTTATTAACATGCTTAACTTTCCTTGAAGAGAAGAGGATGTAGGAAGGGAGGGGTCTTCTTCAGGCCTGCTGGGAAGGCATGTCTACTACCATATCCCCTTGAGAGGGCGGCTCGTACTGTGGAGGTTATGAGGGAAAACTCCCAGAAGGATCTGGATGCAATGCAATAACACATTGGTCAAGGTATTTTATGAAACCGAAAACACTGAAAAGATTTTTTTAATTTAAAAAATAAGTTTAAAAAAATTTTAAATAAACATTAAGGACTTCCTTGGTTGTCCAGTGGTTAAGAGTCCACTGGTTAAGACCCCCCAGTGCAGGGGTCTGAGTTCAGTCTCTAGCTGGGGAACTAAGATCCCACAGGTCGTATACCATGGACTAAAACAATTTTTTTCCATAAAATAAATAATTAACAATTTAAAAATTTAATTTAATTTTAATTTAATTTCAATTTTAAAAATTGAAATTTTAAAAATTTTAAAAATTTTTAAAAATTGAAAACACCATGCAGATATAATATGGCGTGACTACAAAGTAATGGGTCAGATTCGACTGGAATCCTAGACTGGAACCAGCCACATTGCTTTATGCTTGGATAGGTGATGCGCAGATTGAGAACACCGAATTCAGAATGACTCAGGGGAAACCTGGAAATACATTGTCTCACGTACCAGTCCATAGTATAGGCTTGGCTTTAGGAACCACTAGGCTTGAGTGCTCGGATGATGTCACAGGACTCAATTTCTTGACCTTGGCTCTGTCTTCTGGTGTGTTGTCTCCAGACTCAGAGGTCTCCCCCTTGTGGGGACAAGATGGCCACAGCAGCACAAACCTCAGGTCCCTTCCAGCTCTCACCCTACAGGAAAGAATCCTCTTTCCTTGCAGCTGATCTTGAGTCTCCTTGACCCTGACTGGCCAGTCTTTGGTCAGGTGGCTGCCCCTGAACCAACCAGAGAATGTCCTCCAACTGCCCCTGCCCAGATGAAATACCTTTTCCAAAACTCAAGGCAATGTCAACTCCACCGGAATTCCTTGGACTAAAAGAAAAAGAGTGGATATCTGAGCATAAACCCTGTGCTATTTTGGCATTTTTACTGTTCATGAGCCTATCCTTTCAAACTTCTGGCTCAGAGAGCTGAGTTCCCTTCAAGGGTTATCTTCGCATTTTGTTTTTGGTGGTGGTAAAAACAGCAATGGGCTTCCCTGATGTCTCAGAAGGTAAAGAATCTGCCTGCAGATTCAGTCCCTGGGTCGGAAAGACCCCCCTGGAGAAGGGCAGAGTAACCCACTCCAGTATTCTTGCCTGGAAAATCCCATGGACAGAGGAGACTGGTGGGCTTACAATTCATGAGGTCGCACAGAGTCAGACGTGACTAAGCAACTGACACTTTAACTTCCAGAAACAGCAATTAGATGCGTGTATGGGGCAAGAGGAGGTTTACATATTGAAATGACCTTTAAAAATGTTTCTTCCCTTATGAGACACAAGAAAAATTCTTCTTCCTGTCAAGTGAAGAGGCTTGCCCCATAAAGAATGAAGTTAGTTCTTAATCAGAGTTGTAGGGAGAGCAAACACACACGACTGAGATCAGATGCAGAAAGCCCTGCTCTACACGGAAGGACATTTAAATCAAAGGAAAAAAAGAGCAGTAATTATTCTCATTTAAGCAGAACTCAGGCATGCCTTTACTGTCACAAAGAGAAAACGAAGGAGATCCCCAAACAAGCTCCCCTACCTTCAAGCTTTGAAAGAACAAATAATGGGATGCAAATCACCCGGAGAAAGCAATGGCACCCCACTCCAGGACTCTTGCCTGGAAAATTCCATGGACGGAGGAGCCTGGTGGGCTGAAGTCCATGGGGTCGCTAAGAGTCGGACACGACTGAGCGACTTCACTTTCACTTTTCACTTTCATGAATTGGAGAAGGAAATGGCAACCCACTCCAGTGTTTTGTTTTGTTTTGTTTTTAATTTTATTTTATTTAACTTTACAATATTGTATTGGTTTTGCCATATATCAAAATGAATCTGCCACAGGTATACATGTGTTCCCCATCCTGAACCCTCCTCCCTCCTCCCTCCCCATACCATCCCTCTGGGTCGTCCCAGTACACCAGCCCCAAGCATCCAGTATCGAGCATCGAACCTGGACTGGCGACTCATTTCATACATGATATTATACATGTTTCAATGCCATTCTCCCAAATCTCCCCACCCTCTCCCTCTCCCACAGAGTCCAAAAGACTGTTCTATACATCAGTGTCTCTTTTGCTGTCTCGTATACAGGGTTATTGTTACCATCTTTCTAAATTCCATATATATGCGTTAGTATACTGTATTGGTGTTTTTCTTTCTGGCTTACTTCACTCTGTATAATAGGCTCCAGTTTCATCCACCTCATTAGAACTGATTCAAATGTGTTCTTTTTAATGGCTGAGTAATACTCCATTGTGTATATGTACCACAGCTTTCTTATCCCTTCATCCGCTGATGGACATCTAGGTTGCTTCCATGCCCTGGCTATTATAAACAGTGCTGCGATGAACATGGGGGTACACGTGTCTCTTTCCCTTCTGGTTTCCTCAGTGTGTATGTCCAGCAGTGGGATTGCTGGATCATAAGGCAGTGTTCTTGCCTGGAGATTCCCAGGGACGGCGGAGCCTATGGGCTGCCGTCTATGGGGTTGCACAGAGTCGGACACAACTGAAGCAACTTAGAGGTAGCAGCAGCAGCAGCAGCAGGCATGTCTTTACTGTCACAAAGAGAAAATGAAGGAGATCCCCAAACAAGCTCCCCTACCTTCAAACTTTGAAAGAACAAATAATGGGATGCAAATCACCCAAAATTGTGCTAAAGAAGTTAATGCTGAAATAACCAGTGAATGGGGACTCTCTGGTGGCTAAGACAGTAAAGAATCCACCTGCAATGCAGGAGACCCAGGTTTGATCCCTGGGTCAGGAAGATCCATTGGAGGAGGCCATGGCAACTCCCTCCAGTATTCTTGCCTGGAGAATCCCATGGACAGAGGAGCCTGGCAGGGTTGCAAAGAGTCAGACATGACACAGTGACTAAAAAACAACAAACAAATGAGCGTGTCGATTCTCTCATCTTATTTTCTTGGCTTGGGCATTGATTTTAATTCCTGTCCTCATCTGCCTTCTGCTTATTTACTCAGCTCTGTCCTACCCTCGTGTCTTCACGTCACGGGAACTCGCCAGTCTCACTGAGCACAGTGGTGTTTGCCACCTGTAGACAGGTTGGGCTAAGGACGGCTGCTCAGGGTCTCACCTTTCATGCACGTCAGCAGTTACCATCCTGCCCTCTCTTCTGTTTTTAGGGAGAGTGTAGTGACTCTGGGGGCAGGTGAGCCCCGCTAGGCAAGCAGGCAGGGACCACGAGGAGTGCAGGTGTAGAGCAGGCAATCTGACAGCCACAGGGAGGAACCAGGTCCAGAGGGGTGGGTGCCCTTGGCTCTCTTCTGGCTCTGTGCCCAAGCGGCTCCCAGCTCCCTCCCCCACATTCAGTGTTCCCCTACAGTCAAGTACCCCAAGCTGTGTCGACTCTCAGATTTTACTTTGGCCAGTAACAGGTTGTAACATTTTAAATTTAAATGCCTTTGGGTGGGATAGGTATATATGTGTATCTCCTGTAGTGTTTCATGCCTCCCCCCCACCTCCCTGTGCCTTTCACAGTCCTGCTCCATTATACTTTATCTGACCCTGACCTTCAGCTTGTGGGTGACACATTAACTTTTTATTTTTTATCACCTTAATCCTCTTGCTCCTTTCTGTCTCTGAAGTAAACAGCCTCAAGAAGTGACTCTCAAACTTGAGCGTATACTCCCTCCCATGCCTCCACTGCTTCTCTGGGTTCCACCAGCCCCGGCTCTCCACGTGTACCTTTGTGTCCTCAAACAAGCCACCCCTCTGATCTGCACACATTCTGGCCCCACTTCCTGCCATGCCCTCAGCCTCCTCCTAATTAATTCACACTCAGTCTCCAGAGCTGCAACCACATGTCATTTCCCCAGGAAAGCCCTTCCTGACCGCCCCAGGCTGGATCCCATCACATGCTGAGTGCCCTGCACTTCTGCTTCATTGCACCTGCCTCGATTGACCTGTAATAATTGCCCGTGCAATTAGCTATTAACTGAGGTCTGCCTTCCTCCTTCCCCTCCGCCTCCCCGACCCCGACCTCTACCATCTCCCAAACAGGAGTTACCGGAGGGCGTTTCCCCTCTGCCTCCCCCACCCCGACCTCTACCATCTCCCAAACAGGAGTTAAGGAGGGCGTTTCCCCTCCGCCTCCCCCACCCCGACCTCTACCATCTCCCAAACAGGAGTTAAGGAGGGCGTTTCCCCTCCGCCTCCCCCACCCCGACCTCTACCATCTCCCAAACAGGAGCTACCGGAGGGCGTTGACTCTGTTTGTCTTGATCACAGTTGTGTCTGCAGCTCCTGGCACAACCTGAATGCTCATTGATTAGTGAAGGAGGAAGGGAGTGAATGAATGAAAGGATGGTTAGGACGTCATCAGGCTGAGGTGGCATCTCAGGGGAAAGACAGCATGAACAAAGGGCCCCCAGTAGCGCAGCCTGGGGACCCGTGGGGTCTAGTTTATTCATAAATTCCAGCCAATGTGAATGAGCTGGACTTCCCAGAGGCCCCTCGGGGAGCGGGTTCCTGTGTACTGTCATTCTTTCCTCCACCCGAGGAAGTGGGTGAAGGATTCCACGTGTCCACCAGGTGTAGGCAAAAGAGGATTTCTCAACTTCTGCGGGCTCTCTCACTTGTCCTCACTCAGTCCCCTTGGCACCTCCTCTGGTAAGCTTTCCTCTTCTCCCCACACTGTTTAAACTCCTTGTTCTGTTTCCTCTTAAGATAAAGTCCATTCGGTGAGATGATCCTTGGTGTCTTTATCTTCCATCTCAACTCTGACCCTTGACAGGAACAGGCTTCCCAGGAAAAGTTTTTCTAAACATCTGTGGCTTTACCTGAATTGTTTTTGTTTGAAGTTTAAATGGATCCATTGATTTTTCTGACCCATTCAAGTACTTTGCTATTTTTAAATAAAAGAGAGACGTGCTAAGTGAAAGCAAGCCGAAACCACCACCATTGGTGAAAATCACCTTCAAGAAGGACAGACCACCTCTCAGAGGCCTGGCCAAGCAGTGGAGGGGCTCCAGTCTGGGTGCAGGAGATGGCGGGGGAGACCCTGCCGGTGGTCCTACTCATTACCTGTCCTCTTTGCTTTGCCGGTCAGGGGATGGATCTGAAGCCCCCTCTGACTCTGATGACTCACCAGGGTCCCTGAGCTCAGGGTCAATGATGTCACTCTTTCCCCTTCACTGAAGCCCAGGAAAGCCCCAGAGCATGGGTCACCGGGTGGCAGCCTTGGTGGCTTAGCCTGTATCCTTGGACAATCATCTTACCCATCAGGGTAAGCAGTACATTATGAGGTCCAATTTATAGGAGAGGATTCTTCCCTGCAGAACCCCATGGACAGAGGAGCCTGTCGGGCTACAGTCCATGGGGTTGCAAAGAATAGGATATGACTGAGTGAGCATAAGGAGATTAGAAAAGTGGCTCTTGGGACTTTTCTGGCAGTCCAGTGGTTAAGACTCTACCTTCCAATGCAAGGGGTGCAGGTTCAATCCATGGCTGGGGAACTAAGATCCCACATGCCACGTGGTGTGGCTTAAAAAAAAGAAAGAAAAATGGCTCTTTCTGAGTTCTGTGAAGACTCTAAATGAACCAACCTCTCACTTCCACCTAATGGGCCTGTGACTCAGAAATGGGCCACGTGATTGATGTTATGGATTGCAATGGATTGTATGTTAATGTCCCCTCTAACAGCCGTATGTTGCAATCCTAACCCCATAATGTGATGGTTTTGGGGAGGTGGAGCTTTGGGGTAATAATCAGGCCATGAGAGTAGACCTCTCCTGGATGAGACCAGTGCCCTTATAAGAGACCCCAGAGAGCTGACTCCCTCTCTTTCCGCTGTATAAGGACACTCAAGAAGTTGGCAATCTGCAGCCCAGAGGAGGGTCCTCACCAGAACCGCACCAGGTAGGTACCCCTGATCTCGAGCTGTTGGCCTCCAAAACTGTAAGAAATAAATGTGTGTTGTTTAAACCTCCCAGTCTCCAGTAATGTGCTATAGCAGCCTGAGCCAAGTTCAGTTGGAAGAGGGATTCTCTGCATCCACAGGGTCTCCCCGTAGTCCCTTCAGGGCTCCCCACCTTATCCCTCCTCCAGCTCTGGAACATGCTGATCTGGTCAGGTAGAGAGTGGAAGGAGGCCTCCTCTTCCTCTGCACACTCCTATTCTAACCAGAAAGGCGTAATAATCACCAAAAAGGTCACAGGCCTGGTCAGTCATTAGGTATTCATTCTCCCCTGGGGAACACATTGTAGTGAAACAGAAGAAATTCCTGGAAAAGTCAGTGGCTCAGGAACACATGGCCTGGACGTATTAATGATAAAACACTAGGTTAATGCATCCCAGGACCAGAGCAGCTAGGAGCCGTTTACCCCAAGGGCCCAGGAAGCAACGGCAACTGCTCACAAAATCTGGTGGGTCATATCAGAACTTGCTGAGCTTGCTGAGGGGGTCAGTGTTGGGCAGCAGGAAGAGAAAGTGGATGGAGGAGGGCATGAAGGAGCTCGGGACTCCACGTGCCAGGTAGCATAAGTTCAGTTCAGTTCAGTCGCTCAGTCATGTCCGACTCTTTGCGACCCCATGAATCGCCAGGCCTCCCTGTCCATCACCAACTCCCAGAGTTCACTCAAACTCATGTCCATCGAGTCAGTGATGCCATCCAGCCATCTCATCCTCTGTCGTCCCCTTCTCCTCCTGCCCCCAATCCCTCCCAGCATCAGGGTCTTTTCCAATGAGTCAACTCTTCGCATGAGGTGGCCAAAGTATTGGAGTTTCAGCTTCAACATCAGTCCTTCCAATGAACACCCAGGACTGATCTCTTTAGAATGGACTGGTTGGACCTCCTTGCAGTCCAAAGGACTCTCAAGAGAGTCTTCTCCAACACCACAGTTCAAAAGCATCAATTCTTTGGCGCTCAGCTTTCTTCACAGTCCAACTCTCACATCCATACATGACCACAGGAAAAACCATAGCCTTGACTAGAAGGACCTTTGTTGGCAAAGTAATGTCTCTGCTTTTCAATATGCTATCTAGGTTGGTCATAACTTTCCTTCCAAGGAGTAAGCGTCTTTTAATTTCATGGCTGCAGTCACCATCTGCAGTGATTTTGGAGCCCAAAACAATAAAGTCTGACACTGTTTCCACTGTTTCCCCATGTTTTCCCATCAAGTGATGGGACCAGATGGCATGATCTTCGTTTTTCTGACTGTGTGGATCACAATAAACTGTGGAAAATTCTGAAAGAGATGGGAATACCAGACCACCTGACCTGCCTCTTGAGAAACCTATATGCAGGTCAGGAGGCAACAGTTAGAACTGGACATGAAACAACAGACTGGTTACAAATAGGAAAAGGAGCACATCAAGGCTGTATACTGTCACCGTGGTTATTTAACTTATCTGCAAAGTACATCATGAGAAACGCTGGGCTGGAAGAAACACAAGCTGGAATCAAGATTGCTGAGAGAAATATCAATAACCTCAGATATGCAGATGACACCACCCTTATGGCAGAAAGTGAAGAGGAACTCAAAAGCCTCTTGATGAAAGTGAAAGAGGCAGCATAAGCCCTGTCACCAAGTCAGGCTGCCATGCCTCACCTGTGAAATGTGATGAGATTTACAGCTCCAAGCATGTCTGGCCTTCTGGCTGCAGGTGTGACACATCTAGAATCTTCTGCTCTTCTTAAGTATCTTTCATTGGCCTTTCCCTGCTCATAAAATTTTATGAGTCTTGGGTTTTCTAAAGCAAAACAAATACGACCTCCTCTGTCAGGTCAGCGCTCAAGGCCGTCCTGATCTTCCATGATGGAGCCCACCAGCCCTTTCACTTCTGCCCTCACTAAGGCTTCCCCTGCAGCTCAGTGGCAGAGTCCACCTACAATGCAGGAGTCATGGGTTCAATCCCAGGTTGGAAGATCCCCTGGAGGAGGGCATGAAAATCCACTCCAGTATTCTTGCTGGGAAAATTCCATGGACAGAAGAGCCTGGTGGGCTCTAGTCCATAGGGTGTCAGAGAGCCAGACACGCCCGAGCATTCTATAAGACAGCTGGCGGCAGTGAGGCACAAGACTCCATGCCCACCCGCTCATTTTCCTCTAGCCCTCGCTCCTTTTTCAAGGTCCATTTCCAGGTTGTCTTCCTTCTTGAAGACCCTTTTGAAGCTGGTCTCTGTGGGCCTCTTCTCTCTCTGAACTTCATTATAGAAAGAAAATGCTGCATCTCAGTTCTGATATGAACCACCAGATTATAAACTGTGTGACAGCAAGGTCTTCTGTGTTGTTCACCAGTGTATAATTTCCATCATTTAGGACAGTGGCTGGCACATAATAGGTGCTCAATAAACTTTTGCTGATTTAATAATTTCCATTTTTTAATGTTTGTTTTGTTTTGTGGATACAATTTGGTTGCCCCAAGTGTACTGAAGACTCTTCAAAGCTTAACCCTGGTTCCATAACAGATACCTGGAATATTCTTGACCATGATGAAAGTGGCCATTGGAGCCCAGAGAGGGTAGTTACCATGTAGGATTGGGTAAGGTTGATGTCTTGGTCAATGCTTTTTCGGCAATGCAATTTGAAATATGAATCAAGAGCCTTAAAACTATCCTCATCCCTGGATTTGGGAATAGTACTTCTGGCAATTCACCCTAAGAAAATTAACTGAGATGTAATCCATATTAATAAAACAAGAGCGACTGTAACTTATTAAGTACTTTCATGTGTAGAACAGTCCTCTGCTCGCCAGTTTTCACCTATCCTTTTATCTGACCCTGTGAGTCACTTTATGAGATCAGTATTATGATTCTCATTTTATAAATGAGAAAACTGAGGCTCAGAAAAGTTTATGCAACTTGACTGCGGTCACACTTGGTAAATGGAAAAGCCAGAATTTGATCTGGGGATATCTGGCCCCCAAATCCACATGTTACATCCTTATCACAATAGTAGAAAATCATGAGCAATCTAAATGCCTAGCAAGAGGAAACGAATTGAGTTAATTACAGTATATCTACAAAATGGAAAGTTAATAGCCATCAAAATAGTTCTTGGGGGACTTCTTTGGTGGTCCAGTGGCTAAGACTACATGTCCCCAAAGCAAAGAGCCCTGGTTTCGATCTCTGGCTCGGGAACTAGATTTCACATCCTGCAACTAAAGATCCTACATGACGCAACTAAGATTCAGAGCAGCCAAATAAATAAATAAGGGAGGAAGGGACAGTTAGGGAGTTTGTGATGGACATGTACACACTGTTATATTTAAAACAGGTAACCAACAAGGACCTACTGGGTAGCACGTGGAACTCTGCTCAATGTTATGTGCCAGGATGGGATGGGAGTTTGGGGGAGAATGGATACATGTATATGGCTGAGTCCCCTTGCTGTTCACATGAAGCTATCACAACATTGTTAATAAATGTTAACAATACAAAATAAAAAGTTTAAAATAAATACTGTATAGGTGTATAAATGTGTTTTTTTAAGTTCTTGGAAGACTATTCAATGCACAGGAAATACTTTAGATAAAAAGTGACATTAGTATACTGTGGTGGGTAGCATGGTGGTCCCTAAAAGACACGTCCATATCGGAATCCTTGGAGCCTGTGATGGTGACCTTATTTCAGAAGTCTTTTCAGGTGTAATTAAGGATCTGAAGATCATCCTAGACTAACCAAGCAGGTCCTAAATCAAAGGACAAGCATCCTTATATGAGACAGAAGAGGCCAAGACACAAAGGAATGTAGACTGTGATGTGCAAGAGTGTGGAGGCAAAGAATGGGGTAACGTGGCCATAAGCCAAGGAATGCCAACAATCACAAGGTAGAAGAGGCAAGGGAAAAGTCATTCCCCACAACCTGTGTATGGAGGGCGGCCCTGCTGACACCCTGATTGCAGACTTCTTGCCTTCAGGACTGAGAATACATTTCTGCGGCTTTAAGCCACCAAACTTGTGGTGACTTTTTGTATCAGCCCCAGGAAACTAATACAGATTTCAAGCCATATGTGCCTTTGGAAACCTTCCTCTCTGTCATGACAATCCAGACCTGTTACACTGTGACTCCCGCCTAGATCTCAAGTCAACAAGCATTCTGTTGATTCTGCCCCAGGAAATGCTGTCCTTTCTTTCCTGGGCCTGTATCCTTTGACACAGGGGCATCTGGCCACAGAGATCAGTACACATATGGACACGTACCATACACCCGACATAAAAATCTGTACTGAATATCACCACTGGGATTTGGTGCAGTCAACACTGAACAAGCGCTGAGCACTGAGCTGAGCATCAGGGACCCGCAAAGACCCTTTTCCATTGTGTAGCGCTTTGGAGTTCACAGGTCACATCCCTGTGCATTGGGCTATTTGATCTTCACACCACCCTAAAGGCAAAACATTTTATACCTGTTTTGCAGATGAGTAAATGGAGGCTACAGAGATATTAAATGCCTTGCTCAAAGTTATGTAGCAAGGCAGAGCTTAAATCCAGATTGCCTGCCTATCCTTTCTAGGATACTAATCTCTCCCACAAACTCAGGGTTTTGGAAGTCCAGGGAGAGAAAAATGAAATATCATAGTAGAGAGACAGGCAGGGTTCTTAGAAGAGGTAGAATCAGAGGAGAGTCTTATAAGATGGTAGAATCCCTATAGATCAGGGACAGGCAAATTATGGCCAGCAGGCTAAATACACCCAACCTCCTGTTTTTATAAAGTCTTATTAGAACACAGCTTAATTCACTTGTTTACATAATTGTCTATGCTACAATAGCAGATGTGAGTATTTGTAACAAAGACTGTATGACCAGCAGTCACTGAAATATTTACTATTTGGCTCTTAATAGAAAAATCATTCTGACCTCTGCAATAAATGGTTCCATGTGTGTGAGACAAGCCTGTAGGGGTGGAGGTGAATGCTTCCAAGATAAGAAAACCCACACGTTCTGGTTAAAAGAGATTTTAATTCCTTGGAGTAACTATCTTTCAGGCTGTATTATAACAGACACTGGTGGTGCCTATTATGTGCCAGGCAGTATTTTAACTGCTTTACACACAGCAACTCTTCACTATTATGAGTTGCTGTTGTTCAGTTGTTAAGTTGTGTCCTACTCTTTGCCACCCCATGAACTATAGCTCACCAGGCTTCCCTTCCTTCACTATCTCCCAGAGCTTGCTCAAACTCATGTTCATTGAGTCAGTGATGTCATCCAATCATCTCACCCTCTGTCATCCCCTTCTCCTCCTGCCTTCAATCTTTCCCAGCATCAGGGTCTTTTCCAGTGAGTCTTCACATCAGGTGGCCCAAGTATTGGAGCTTCAGCTTCAGCCTCAGTCCCTCCAGTGAAGATTCAAGGTTGATTTCCTTTAGGATTGACTGGTTTGATCATTATTATTATACCCATCTTATAGATGAGGAAACAGAGACCAAAAGATCAAGCAGCAGGCCCCGGCTTGCACAGTTAGCAGTGGCAGAGCCTTTGTTCAAAGCTGGGCAGTACCTGCCAGAGGCTGTGTGCAGAAGCACCTGTATATTTCTTCTCACGCCCTTAGGAGTCCTGGGCATTCATTAATTCACCCAGTAAGAATGCACAGCGTCCTGTTGGGGTGCAGGCCCGATGCTCAATGCTATAAGGAGAGCCAGCTGTTTGTTTCTGCTCAGGCATTTCCTACCATTTTCCTGACAGCCCCCCCGCACCCTGCCGCTCACTTGGGAGCAGACACACCATTCCCAAGATGGTGACTCTGTTTTGATGCACTGGCCTTGGGAGGTCAGGAAAGCTATGACAAAGTGGGTGCAAAGGCTTTTCTGGAACAGAGACAAAGTACAAAAGCCATGATGCTGTGATCAAAGATGGAGTCACCGGCTGAGTAAGGAAGGGAGGGAAGCTGTGGCGAGGGGAGGGAGGGTGGCTGTCATGATGCCCAGAGACTAGTCACCAGGCCTCAAGGGTGTCTTACATCCACTTGAGGCTTCGGGACTCTGCCAAAAGCTGCACTGTGATTGACTGGAGAGGATAAGGGTGATGAGCGAGTCAGCAGCTCCAGCCCTGTCAGCACCCATCATCTTTGTTTGTCTTTGTTTGTCTGCCTAAATAGCCTATCATGGTTTATTTCTCATCCCTCTGCAAAGGTGATTGGTGCAAGAAAATGAAGTATCTGGCATCTTATCCAGAGACACAAAACTTCATACTGATTATTGCATCTGAGGTTGAGGAAGGGAGGAGGAAGGGAGGAGGCTGCTCTGTGGGAGCGTGTTTAAGGGGAAACGAGCAGAGTGCAGCAGGCACCCACCTGCGGAGGTGAATTCACCTGTCCCTGGCCTCCTGCCACTTCACCCCAGGCTGCTAGGGAGACAGGAGGGGGAAGAGAAACTGACGGCTGAGGGGAATTCGTCTCCAGTCTTTATCAGCTCTCTCCACCCACACCCTTGCTCCCTAGGCAGAGAGCCTGGCAGGAGAAAAACAGGCTTTACTTCGAGCTTCTCTGTCACATACGCCTTTCCCCTACCCACCTCACTGGCCCAACACTGAGAAGAAGAAAGAAGAATTGATCAAGGCTCCCCGGCCCTTGGGGAGGCATCACACACAGCATCAGTCATGCAGTCGTGGGTGTTAAGTTGAAAAAAAAATGAATACTCTCCACCCCAAACTAAATGGAATGAAAGAAGGAAATACTTGCGTATGAATAGCAGGCTGCCCTCTCAAGATAGCTCCACCATCTGGAGGCGAGCCCAGGAGGCAGGAGAGGGAACTGTTCCTGAGTTTCTTAATCACAGCTCTCAGGGGGCATCCGCTGCAGCCAGCTGCCCACGACCTCAGCACACAGCTCTTGGCACAACTGCTGGTAATCAAGGGCCCAGAGGCTGCTCAAACGGAGCTTAATGTCTGCTGGGGGGTGGGGGCACATAGAGCTGAAACAAATACAGAACCATAAACGATGCTGTGCTCCTAAAGAGAAGAGCCAGGTGCCAAGAGTGGGGAGGTAGCTGGAGACCTAAGTTAGTTGGGGGCTCAGAGGAAGTGTGGAGGCCGCTTTGCGGTGGGTGGGATGCAGCTGAGGCTGGGGGTGGGGTGAGGGGGCAAGCTGTGTGGGCAGAAGAAGCCACACCTGCCAAGCCCACAGCTTTAAGCCAAGCAACAACCCAAGCTGGGTCCAAGGGGAGAGGGTGACATGAGAGGAAAATCAGGGGCTTGGGTAGGCCCCGAGCAGATGTGACTTTTACTGGGATTTCCCCGGGACTCGGGCCTCTAGGCACCAAACACCGCGGTCCCTAGTTCTTTCTCAGAAGATTTGCATGTTGTTTGCTTGGTATCCCTCAACTTTGTATTTTTCATTGTTTTAAACCCAAACCCTGCAGCCTTTTTCCCCCTGTCTTTGTTCATGTTTCAGTGCCATCATTTCTTCTTTCTTTGAGCTATATTAGGCAGAAAAATATGTCTAGGGAGGAAGCCAGAAGACACGAGAAAGACCCTCAGAGGGACCCTAACTTGGAGTCTCCTTCACTGGAGACCCCATTCTCTGTCCAGCGCCAAAGGACACATTCCCAACTCTGCTGCCAACTGATTGTGTGACCTTGAACAAGTCACTCACCCCTCTGGGTATCTGCTGCCTCATATGTGAAATGAATGCATCACTTTAGGTCACAGTTACCCCACCTGGGATGCACAGGTAGGCTTTAAGAGGGTCCAAGACTCCTTGAAATTGTATGTAAAATTTAGTGGATGAGAGAGTTGTGCCCTTTTCCTGCAGAGAATCCAAGGTGCTCTCACTCAATTCTCAATTAGGATCAGGAACCTCCCCCACCCCAAAATTAAGAATCCCTGCCCTGAGTGATGTCTGGCAACCGCAGCTCTCATGATCATTCAGTTGTCAACTCTGAAGTCTCATTAGACGTGAACTTACTGTAAAGCCCATGAGATGTGAGCTTCTGGGGCCCCGTGAGAGCAGGGAGATGCTGAGCATGTTCTAGGCAGAGAGGGAAGCCCGTTACAAACAGGAAACATTTCTATATGTGCATGTCTGATAAACCACCTAAGGAGATCACTGAAGAAACAGACCCGAATCTGCAGGGTGTCAGCAATTTACTATGAGCTCTGTCCCCCACCCCCAAGCTAAAGAAATATTCATTTGGTACTTAACTTTGTTCCCAGTTAGTGCTCCTGAATTATTAAGTCTTTGGACATCATACAACCTGAATTCACTCCTGGGTCTGGAATGCAACCAAGGCTGTGATGACCCAGTGGGCTCAAGCACTGGCCAGGCCAGTGGCAGTCAGACACCCAGGGTGGGAGTGGGGATCCCACACCACGTGCTGCTCCACCTGGCCGGCTCTCCTCTTACTTGGGAGCTTAGCCATCCTGGTTTCTGCTTCTTTTTCTTTCCTTTCCTTTTCTCTTTAATATGGATTCCAGGGAGTGGGTTGGAAATGACCTGATCGAGGGGCCAACCTCCCTGGGACAAAGGCCCGGTATTTTTGACGTGGGAGTGGCGTCGGCTGTGACTCAACCCCATACTGGCCCAGGGACAACACCTCCTTCAGAGTAGCCGCTGCGTTTGGTTTCAGGCAGCCCAGCTGTGTTCTGCATGACCGAATCGGACACCTCTCACTTCCTCTGAGAACGGAACTTGGTGTTTGGATGACGTGCGGGCAAGTCGTTTGTGCAAAATAGCACATCTCTATCGTCGGTCTCCCACCCCAACCCCAGGCCTAAAGAAAGACAAGAAACAGAAAAAAAGCAACACCTGAGAGGAATCCGGCTTCCAACGAGTACAGACATTCTTAGCCCTGAGCGTTGCCTGCAGGACTGGAGAGTGACTGTGATCACTCCTGATTGCTGCTCAAATCTCAGGTCAATGTCTTCCAGGCTGTGTGACCCAGGCCAGAAGGTCACTGAAATAACACTGGGCTTAACTGACCCAGAAAGGAGCACTTCATCCGAGCCTTCATCTTCTTCATCTTCTCGGGACAACACGAGGCATACCAACTGGGGTGGCACAGGTGGCGTCCAGCACCCAGCAGGTGCCTCCTCCAGGGCAACAAGAAGAGCTGGCCCTGTTGGAGGGTGAGATGATAAAGCACCTGCCCCCTTGACAGTCCTTCCTGCGCACCCCTTCTCCCACCCTGTGTGCAGGGAGGACACCACAGTCTAGGCTTTGAGACATTCGAGGGGTGGCCCCACCCTCTAAGTTGGAGGGAAGCCTGGTCTCCATGTGGTTTGCAGGCGTCGCAGTGCCCCAACACACCTGGGACAGATGTGTGATCTCTGAACCTGCCCATTTCCTTCCTGCTTGTAGGCTCAGTGGCTGGACTGTGGCCCACACTGATGAACGAATCCTCCAGGAGTGAGACTCCTTTGGAGTTATTGGCTGGTGAAAATAAGCAAAGGACTGCAAAGATCCACGGGTCATGTGAGGCAGTCTGGTCTTCGGCAGCTGACAGCAGAGACTCCAGGAGGCCGAGGAAGGCACCCGCTCTCCTCCCACGGGTCTGGTGGGTCTGATTTGCCTGAAGCCAGTGGAAGATAAACAGGCAGCGGGTATGGTGTGTGAAGCCAGAGGCCCACAGCCTGAGAACTGGGGCATCACTGATGCTCTCTGGGTCTCCCCTTCCTGTCTGGGGAGGACTTTAATACCCACCTCAGAGTGATGTTTGGATGACTTAGCACAGTGCCTGGCACGCAGTGGGTGCTCAAGGCATTTTCATGCCCCCCACCCTCCCCTTTCCCCTCCCTTACCCTTCCTCTGTTTGCACTGCCTCCAGGATGAGGCTGTCACCTCAGGGACTCTTCAGCACTTGAGGCCTCGCTCTCCCTCCCCACCTTCCTGAGCAGTCACAGAGTGATGCAGATGCTCCTGCCCTTGCATCTGGTTTCCCTGCTTCTTCCCCAAGCACGCTGCTGTGCCAGCTCTCTTGTCTCTGGTCTGGATTCCAGCAGCCACTGCTCGCCTGCCCTAGGGTGGTCCTGTGCTCTCAGGCAAGATGCTCTTCTACCAGCTCATGGTCTTTGTCTCCTTTGGGTACATGTCTGCCCTCCTCCCTCCTACTTGGATCTCACCTGGGGTCCTTCTCAGCTCAGGACTACAGACCTTTCAAGGGATCAGGTCCATGTGACAGCAGCCACCAAGAGTCCCCAGCTGAAGGATCCAGCCTCTGCCCACCTGCCCATCAAACATGGAGGCTCCAGGAATTGTCATCACAGGAAAGGCCAAGAGTCAGAAAGATCAGCTGAGCCACCCCCCACCCCAGGCAGCTTCCTTATAAGGAAGAAGAAGAGGAGCAGGAGGACGAAGTCATGGCTTCTAGAGGCTCATCCCTAAGATGTCCTAGTGGAAGAAGCCAGAGTTCTGTCTCCAGGGGCTTTGTGCAAGACCTGGGGTGGGGTGGGGTCACTACCAGCCCCTATCTTTGGCCCCTCCCTCTCACCCTAACCCTCTCTGCCTCAAGGTGGCTAGGAGCACAGTCTGTAAGTCTCGTGACACTCCATATTATCATTAGGTTGAGTTTGCAACATAAGCCTCAGTTTTGCTGTTCTGGAATGCCTTCTGAATGTGCCTGAGTAATGTCTTCCTCTGGTTTTGATGTTTATTCCAAGGAGGAATGTCACTGGAATGCATCTTCTACTGACACCCAGGCTACTGGTCCTCAGCCTTGAGGCTGACCAAGCTGGCTTACCCATTGGATAATGTGGTTTGCCAGGTATGGGCCAGGTTGAGCATGTCTCCAAGACAAGCAGCACAGTTAGGGACACAGTCTGTGGCCATAATGATTACAATAGAAATGAACAAGTAGCTAGTTTCTTAAAGCATGTCCCATATACTCAGCTCTGAGCCAATGGAAACCCATGCAGGATCTGATCTCATCATCTTAGGCAAACTGATTAGTTACCAATATCCCCATTTTACGGATGAGAAAATGAAAGCTCTAAAACTGAGAAAACTTGAAGGAGAACAAGATGGTAGAGGAGTAGGTGGACGTGGAGTACATCTTTCTCCATGGATACATCAGGAATACACCTTCAGACACAGAAGTGCATGCAGAACACCAGCTGAGAGCATACAGGAGTACCTGACCAGAGGAAAAGAATATATAGAACCACTCCAAACTTGAGATCAAGCCCTGAGCCTTTGGAGTGGGACCGCTGACTCCAAGACCCTAGACTACCAGAGAACTAATCCTAGGGAGTATCAAATAGTGAGAACTCACACAAAGGAAACCGCTTGAATACAAAACCCAGCATCACCCAACCACCAGTAGCACCCTGTGCAGGACGCCTCATCTAAACAACAAACTAAGAAAAATACAAACCCAGTCATCAGCAGACAGGATTACCACCTCATTCAGCCTTGCCCATCAGAGAAAAACAAACAAACAAAAACTCAGCACAAATCTCACCATATACAAAGCTTAGACAAACCACTGGACCAACCTTAGGAGGGCAGAAACCAAAAAGGAGAAAGAATTCAACCTTGAAGACTGGGAAAAGGAGACCTCAAACACAATAAGTTAAAAAAGATTAATGAAAAGGCAGAGAAATACTACACAAATGAAGGAACAAACTAGAAACACAGAAGTCCAAATAAATGAAGAGGAAATAGGCAAACTCCCTGAAAAATAATTCAGAATAATGGTAGTAAAGATCATCAAAAACCTTGAAAACAAAATGGAGAAAATGTAAGAATCAATTAACAAAGACCTAGAAGAATTAAAAAATAAACATACAGAGACAAACTACACAATTACTGAAATTTATAATACTCTAGAAGAAATCAATAGCAGAATATTTGAAGCAGAAGAACGAATCAGTGAGTTGGAAGATAAAATGGTGGAAATAACTTCTGAGGAGCAGAATAAAGTAAAAAGAATGGAAAGAACGGAGTAGAGTCTCAGAGACCTCTGGGACAAAATCAAACACACCAACATTTGAATTATAGGGATCCCAGAAGAAGAAGTGAAAAAGAAAGGGTATGAGAAAATTTTTGAAGAGATTATAGTTGAAAATTTCCCCAACATGGAAAAGGAAATAATCAATTAAGTCCAAGAAATGCAGAGTCCCATACAGGATAAACCCAAGGAGAGACATGACAAGACACATACTAATCAAACTAACAAAGACTAAATACAAAGAAAAAATATTAAAAACAGCAAGGGAGAAGCGACAAGTAACATACAAGGGAAACCCCATACGTTTAACAGCTGATCTTTCAGCAGGAACTCTGCAGGCCAGAAGGGAATGGCAGGATATATTTAAAGTACTGAAAGGGAAAAATCTACAACCAAGATTACTGTACCCAGCAAGGATCTCATTCAAAATTGATGGAGAAATAAAAAGCTTTTCAGACAAGCAAAAGTTAAGAGAATTCAGTACCACCAAACCAGGTTTACAACAAATGTTAAACGGACCTATATAGTCAAGAAACACAAGAGAAGAAAAAAGATCTACAAAATCAACCCCAAACAATTAAGAAAATGGCAATAGGAACATATATATCAATAATTACTTTAAATGTAAATGGATTAAATGCTCCAACCAAAAGACACAGACTGGCTGAATGGTTATAAAAACAAGACCCATATATATGCTATCTACAGGAAACCCACTTCAGACCTCAAGACACATATAGACTGAAAGTGACAGGATAGAAAAATATATTCCATGCAAATGGGAAGCAAAAGAAAGCTGGAGTAGCAATCCTCAGAAAAAATGGGCCTTAAAATAAAGAATATTACAAGAGATAAGGAAGGACACTTCATAACGATCAAAGGATCAATCCAAGAGGAAGACATAACAATTGTAAATATCTATGCACCCAACATAGGAGCACCTCAATACGTAAGACTAACACTAACCGACATAAAAGGAGAAATTGACAGTAACACAATAATAGTAGGAGACTATAACACCCTACTTACACCAATGGGCAGATCATCAAAACAGAAAATTAAAAGGACACACAAGTCTGAAATGATACATTAGATGAGATGGATCTCATTGGTATCTTCAGGACATTCCATCCAAATGCAGAAGAATACACCTTCTTCTCAAGTGCACATGGAACATTCTCCAGGATAGACCACATCTTGGATCACAAGTCAAACCTCAGTAAATTTAAGAAATCATATCAGGCATCTTCTGTGACGACAATGCTATGAGACTAGATATCAACTACAAGAAAAAAAACTAAGAAACACAAACTCATGGTGATTAAACAACACATTTCTAAATAACCAGCAGGTTACTGAAGAAATCAAAAAGGAAATCAAAAAATTTCTAGAAACAAATGACAATGAAAACACAACAACTCAAAACCTATGGGATGCAGCAAAAGCAGTTCTAAGAGGGAGGTTTATAGCAATACAATCCTACCTCAAGAAACAAGAAAAACATCAAAAAGACAACCTAACTTTACACCTAAAACAACTGGAAAAAGAAGAACAAAAACACCCCAAAATTAGTAGAAGGAAAGAAATCATAAAGATCTGAGAAGAAATAAATGAAAAAGAAATGATAGAAAAATAGTAAAGGTTAAGAAAACTAAAAACTGGTTCTTTGAGAAGATAAGCAAAATTGACAAGCCTTTAGCCAGATTCATCAAGAAAATAAGAGAGAAGAATCAAATCAATGAAATTAGAAATGAAAAAGGAGAGACTAACAACAGACAATGCAGAAATACAAAGGATTATAAGAGACTATTATGAACAACTATATGGCAATAAAATGGATAACCTGGAAGAAATGGACAGATTCTTAGAAAAGTTCAATCTTCCAAGACTGAACCAGGAAGAAATAGAAATTATGAATAATCCAATTACAATCACTGAAACTGAAGCTGTGATTTAAAAAATCGCCCAAAAAACAAAAGCCCAGGACACAGAGAGAATTCTATCAAACATTTAGAGAAGAGCTAATGCCTATCCTTCTAAAACTCTTTCAAAAAGTTGCAGAGGTAGAAACACTTCCAAACTCATTCTATGAGGCCACCATCACCCTGATACCTAAACCAAACAAAGACAACACAAAAAAAGAAAACCACAGGCCAATATCACTGATGAACATAGATGCAAAAATCCTCAACAAAATTTTAGCACACAGAATTCAGCAACACACATCAAAAAGCTCATACACCATGATCAAGTTGGGTTTATTCGAGGAATGCAAGGATTCTTCAATACATGCAAATCAATCAATGTAATACACCATATTAACAAACTGAAAGATAAAAACCATATGATAATCTCAATAGATGCAGAAAAGGCCTTTGACAAAATTCAGCACCCATTTATGTTTAAAACTTTTCAAAAAATGAGCATAAAAGCAACCTACCTCAACATAGTAAAGGCCATATATGATAAGCCTACAACAAATATTATCCTCAATGGTGAAAAACTGAAAGCATTCCCCCTAAGATCAGGAACAAGACAAGGGTGTCCAATTTCACCACTATTATTCAACATAGTTCTGGAAGTCCTAGCTACAGCAATCAAAGAAGAAAAAGAAATAAAAGGAATCCAGATCAGAAAAGAAGAAGTAAAGCTCTCACTGTTTGCAGATGACATGATACTATACATAGAAAACCCTAAAGATAGTATCAGAAAATTACTAGAGCTAATCAGTGAATTTAGCAAAGTTGCAGGATGCAAAATCAATATACAGAAATCACTTGCATTTCTATATACTAACAAAAATCAGAAGGAGAAATTAAGGAGTCAATCCCATTCATCGTTGCAACAAAAAGAATTAAAAATTTAGGAATAAACTTACCTAAGGAGATAAAAGAACTGTACACAGAAAATTATAAGACACTAATGAAAGAAATCAAAGATGACATAAACAGATGAAGAGATATTCCATGTTCCTGGGTAGGAAGAATCAATATTGTGAAAATGACTATACTAACAAGTGCGATCTATAGATTCAATGTGATCCCTATCAAATTACCAATGGCATTTTTCATGGAACTAGAACAAAAAATTTCACAATTCATATGGAAACACAAAAGACCCCGAATAGCCAAAGCAGTCTTGAGAAAGAAGAATGGAGCTGGAGAATCAATCTTCCTCACTTTAGATTCTATTATAAAGCTACAGTCATCAAGACAGTGTGGTACTGGCACAAAAACAGAAATATAGACCAATGAAACAAGATAGCCCAGAAATAAACCCATGCACCTATAGGTAACTTATTTTTGACAAAGAAGGCAAGAAAATACAATGGGGCAAAGATAACCACTTCAATAAATGGTGCTGGGAAAACTGGACTGCTGCTAAGTCACTTCAGTCATGTCTGACTCTGTGCAACCCCATAGATGGCAGCCCACCAGGCTCCGTCGTCCCTGGGATTCTCCAGGCAAGAACACTGGAGTGGGTTGCCATTTCCTTCTCCAGTGCATGAAAAGAGAAAAGTGAAACTGAAGTCACTCAGTCGTGTCCGACTCCCAGCGACCCCATGGACCGCAGCCTACCAGGCTCCTCTGTCCATGGGATTTTCCAGGCAAGAGTACTGGAGTGGGGTGCCATTGCCTTCTCCAGACCCACCTCCTAGAGTAACAGAAATAAAAACAATAGTAAACAAATGGGACCTGATTAAACTTAAAGCTTTTGCACAGCAAAGGAAACTATAAGTAAGGTGAAATGAAACAACTGACAAAGGATTAATTTCCAAAATATACAAGCAGCTCAAAAAACTCACTGCTAGAAAAACAAATAACCTAATCAAAAAGTGGGAAAAAGACCTAAACAGACATTTCTCCAAAGAAGACATACAGATGGGTAACAAACACATGAAAAGATGCACAACATTTCTCATTAATTAGAGAAATGCAAATCAAAACCACAATGAGATATCACTTTGCAATCGGTTAGAATGGCCATCAGCAAAAAGTCTACAAACAATAAATGCTGGAGAGGGTATGGACAAAAGGGAAAGATCTTGCACTGTTGGTGGGAATGTAAATTGATACAGCCACTATGGAAGACAGTATGGAGATGCCTTTAAAAACTAGGAATAAAACCACCATATGACCCAGCCATCCCATTCCTAGGTATATACCCTGAGGAAACCAAATTTCAAAAAGACACATGTATCCCTTTCTTCATTGCAGCACTATTTACAGTAGCTAGAACATGAACGCAACCTAGATGTCCATTGACAGATGAAAGGACAGAGAAGTTAAGTTGTGGTACATATACACAATGGAGTATTACTCAGCCATAAAAGGCTGAGTCAGTTCTGATGAGGTGGATGAACCTAGAACTTATTTTACAGAGTGAAGTGAGTCAGAAACAGAAAGATAAATAACATATTCTAATGCACATATATGGAATCTAGAAAAATGGTACTGAAGAATATATTTACACGGTGGCAATGGAGAGACAGACATAGAGAATAGACTTATGGACATAGGGAGAGGGGAGGAGAGGGTGAGATATATGGAAAGAGTAACATGGAAACTTACATTACCATATGTAAAAGAAATAGCCAACGGGAATTTGCTGTATGGCTCGGGAAACTCAAACAGGGGCTCTGTATCAATCTAGAGGGATGGAATGGGGTAGGAGATGGGAGGGAGTTTCAAAAGGGAGAGGATAACTGTATACCGATGGCTGATTCATGTTGAGGTTTGACAGAAAACAACCAAATTCTGTAAAGCAATTATCCTTCAATAAAAAATAATTAAAAAGAAAAAAATTAAAAGGGAAAAAAAAGCACTTAGAAAAAAACAAAATAAAATAAAATGGGGAGAACTTGTCCAAGGCCACGCTTGTATGCCAGGCAGCCCAGAGCCTGTTCTAACCACTGTGCTGTGATGCCTCATGGAAGTGGAGTTTCTTGCTGATTCTGAGCCCACACAGTGGTTTAGCACACCAAGTTTAATCAGCACAAATGACTGAATGTGTTTGAGCAAGGCTGCCAGCAACCAGCCGAGGGATTCCCCTACACCAGGGATCCAGGTGGAAAAACAAAACGGGGAAGGACTGGACCACTCCTTACCTGCCCCTCCCAGCCTCTCCATTCCAGCCCACTTTCCTCTCCCACATTTTCCAACCACCCACCCATCTTCCAAAATCTACCAGGAAGAAGGGAGAGCTACCTGAACACCTACAGCAAGCATGTCAGTTTCCCTTAATCACATGTTTAGTCCTTATCCAGCTTTTTGAGATTGGGTATCATTTCTGCTCATTTTATAGATGGAGAAACTGAAGCTTTGAGAAGGCAAGAGACTTGCTCAAGATCATGTTGTTGGCAGAACTGGGCTTGAGACAAAGCTAATCTGATCTAGAGCCTGTGCTTTGTCGGCCACACCAGCAAAAAAGAGACTCCCTCTGAAGTAGCAAAAATGACTTCAGAAGTTTGGAGAGCAGAGCCAAGCCTGACTGGGAAGGAGGGGATGGCCAAGAAAGAGACGTGACCCTCCCCTGCTCATTCCAGCTCATCCACTCCCTGCCAAAGGTGAAGATGCTGGCTTCCCAGCATCAGATATCTGCAGGTAAGCCACCTGTTGCCACCTCCCCTGTGATACACTTAGCACAAGGCATCAATTCAGTTTAGTCACTCAGTTGTGTCTGACTCTTTGCGATCCCATGGACTGCAGCATGCCAGGCTTCCCTATCCATCACCAAATCCCGGAGCCTACTCAAACTCATGTCCATTGTGTCAGTGATGCCATCCAACCATCTCATCCTCATTGTCCCCTTCTTCTCCCACCTTCAATCTTTCCCAGCATCAGGGTCTTTTCAAATGAGTCAGTTCTTCACATCAGAATTGAAAGAATTGGAGTTTCAACTTCAGCATCAGTTCTTCCAATAAATATTCAGGACTGATTTCCTTTAGGATTAACTGGTTGGATCCTTGCAGTCCAAGGGACTCTCAAGAGTCTTCCCCAACACCACAGTTCAAAAGCATCAGTTCTTCAATGCTCAACTTTTTTTATGGTCCAACTCTCACATCCATACATGACTACTGGAAAACCCATTGCTTGACTAGATGGATCTTTGTTGGCAAAGTAATGTCTCTGCTTTTTAATATGCTGTCTAGGTTGGTCATAGTTTTTCTTCCAAGGAGTAAGCGTCTTCTAATTTCATGGCTGCAGTCACTACCATCTGCAGTGATTTTGGAGCACAGAAAAATAAAGTCTGTCACCGTTTCCATTGTTTCCCCATCTATTTGCCATGAAGTGATGGGACTGGATGCTATGATCTTAGTTTTCTGAATGTTGAGTTTTAAGCCAAATTTTTCACTCTCATCTTTCACTTTCATCAAGAGGCTCTTTAGTTCTTCTTCACTTTCTGCCATAAGGGTGGTGTCATCTGCATATCTGAGGTTATTGATATTTCTCCTGGCAATCTTGATTCCAGCTTGTGCTTCATCCAACCCAACATTTCTCATGATGTACTCTGCATATAAGTTAAATAAACAGGGTGACAATATGCAGCCCTTCCCTGACGTACTCTTTTCCCAGTTTGGAACCAGTCTATTGTTCCATGTCCAGTTCTAACTGTTGCTTTTTGACATGCATAGAGATTTATCAGGGGGCAGGTCAGGTGGCCTGGTATTCTTATCTCTTTAAGAATTTTCTACAGTTGAGTAGCATAGACCAAGGGGCTAGACTTCTGGGTGCTCATTAAGCCAGGGAGCGCTGAAGATTCTATGACCTCGGATTGTACACTGCCATCCATCTGACTGTCTGGCAGCTCAGCCAGCTGGCCAGAGTTTCCATGCCAGGGAGCTGGGTTGGGTTCTGTGACTTCCCTATAGGGAGACGCCTTACTCGGGGCCACCCAGACCATAGGCACCGATACACTGGCCTGCTGCTGCCTCTCACTGCACAGAGGTAGGCAGGTGCAGGCCTATTGCACAGGGTTTGAGAAACTCCAAGGAGGTGCACGTAGCCGTGGATCCAGGGGGTGGCTTAAATCCCACACCTCTCATCCCTCGGGTGACCTTGGGTAAGCTTCCAGGCCTTGCTAAGCCTCAATGTTCATGTTGGAAAAAGGCATCAACAATACCTGTCCGCAGTTTTGGTTGAATCAGGAAATTTATATAAGCATCTATCCCAATGCCTGGCACATAGTAGGTGCTCTTTAAGTTAAAGCTTTTAACTTTTTTATTATTAAATATCTCCAAGATTCATGTCATCAGAAAGAAGAGTTTCAGGGTAATCCCAAATGAAGAAGCATAAAAGGCCACAGACGGAAATGTCCTGTGTGACTATGAAGGATGGTCATTTAGTCTGGAAGTAAGAGGACGGCAATGAGCAGGCACATTTTAGGTGCTGTGCTTAAACTACTCAGTTTGTGTGTGTGTGTGTGTGTGTGTGTGTGTGTGACTGAGCCAGAAGGGGAGGGGACACACATGCAGCAGACTAAAACTTAGTCCCCACTCTCAAGCCATTTGCACAGAATTGGAATACAAAGAAGAAAAGAAAAAAATGCTGAAATTGACACTCGTAAGATACGAAGTGCTGTAGGAGTACAGAGATGGGAGAGTTCACATCCCACTCAGGTGGAGGTCCTGAGTGATTTACCATGCTTCCTGGAGAAGGCGCACTTTGGAGGGGTTTTGAAGAGTGGATAGGATTTCAACAGGTGGCAAGGCAGGTGAGGGAAGGGGCAAAGAGGATTGTTGAGAAAAGTCATGGAACAGGGGAAAGCAGAGTGTGCTCAAAGAACCTGTGATAAGGAAAAATACCAAATATAAAAATATTCTTACTAGTTACCTCCATGTGGTGGAGTTTTTATTTTTTATTTTTGCACCTTTCTGAATATTTTAAAGTCTCTAAAGTAAGCATGGATGGTTTCTATATTCAAGAAAAAAAATCATTTTAGACTTCAGCATCAACAACAAAATTAGCAGAAAGACATCGTTTCAGGATACAGGTAAAGAACTGAGAAGTTCTGAAATTCCATGAAAGATGACAGTAGACAAGGGGGCTGGTGTCTGACTGGGACCCCAACCTCAGCAGTACTGACATTTCAGCCCGCTCACTGGGTCCTGTACTTGTGGCATCCTGGCCTCTACCCACTACATGCCCTCTGCCTTTCCTTCTGCCCCAGATACAACAACCAAAAATGTCTCCAGACATTTGCCCAATGTCCCCAGGGGGCAAAATGGCCCTGGGTGAGAGCCCCCACTCTAAGGCCTGGAATCTTGTGTGTCAAGGACGAGTCATTCTTCCAGAGTTCCCCACAGGCACAGGGAGTGGATTTCCTTCACTGTCTTTCTCTCCTGAAATGCTTCCTTCTTTCATCAATACCACTCCAGACCAGGAGGCAGAAAGCCTGAACTGAGGTCTCAAGTCTTAACACCACCTAGCTACATGAACTTGGCTGAGTTGAGTGGCCATTCTGTGCCTCAGCTTATCTGTGAAATGGGTAGACTTGATGAGCTCTAAGATTTCAGGAACCCGTGTGTCAATGCCAACTCCCTCATTCTGTAAGTGAAGAAAATGGCATTCACATATGTTGTTTTGCTCAAGGTCACACACCTAACCATGGGCAGAGCCGTTACTAAAATGCAGCTCTCCTGATTTCTACACGTGCCGTCTTCCACCCCTATACTCCTCTTCCCATGCCATCTATGGATTAGAAGCACAGCTTCCTTGTGCTGAAGAAGGAAACTGGAGAGTGAATGGACCAGCTAACATGTATGCGCCATTCACTGCGCAAGGCCACAGAGAAACCTCCTCTCTGTAAATAACAACAGTGCCAGTGATGTGACTTTCCGAATGAGCCAGTGCCACACGCAGAAACACAGGGCTAATTGGCCCTTGCGAGGCGGTGGAGAATCTGGGGGCGAGGCATTGCGTGCTATTCAACGGCGGGTTGCTGTGACAGAGGGCTGCAAATGCCACTCTGGGGATGTGTTAATGAAGGCTCAGCATGCACAACACGAGAGGCAATTATTCTGTTCTCCCTGGCGCTGGCTCCTCCTGGCAGGAGTGCTGCCGACCGGGTTGGAAGGAGTTCAGCGGAAAGTTCACCAAGAAAGCCAGATGGAGAAGGAACAGGACTTGCCGTCTGGACCAGCCATTGCCAAACAGATGGAGCGCTTGTCCATCTGTGTTACCCTTCTCCTGGAGGACATGAGGAGGAGGTGGCTTGGTGGGAGGAAGACAGGAGACTCAGCTGGTGGGAAGAAAGAGCTCCAGGCTGCTTCCGGCTGTGCAGAAGCCTCCATTCCTGATAATTCCACAGCCTCTGGGGCTGGCCTTCCATCTTGGCCTGAGATGCTATCCAGATGGGGTGCTGGGAGCCATCCCAAGAGAAAACATGGCCAGGAAGGTGAGTCAGGAGAAGAGGGGCTGAACACAGATTAGTCTGCTGGTGGGTTGCATGACACTCAACTGCAGAGCAGACTCTGCCCCTTTCTCCCACCCTCATGCAGGGGAAGGCTGTCCATCTAAGAGGCTCTCTGAGGTGCTGGAAGGGGGAGTTTGTCACCTTCCTCTCCTGCTTGGGACCCCAGGCCTATTAGTGGAATTGTCTGGGCAAATGTGGTCCCCACCCCACGCGGGTGAAGTCAATTTAAAAATAACATTGAGGGCAGATGTGAAGGCCAGTTGAGCCACCAGGGCTTAGAGTAAGGGAATCCCACACCTTTCCCGGGGTGACGCTGGGGGCAAGAGCAGGTTTTGGAGTCTGTGGGGGTGCAGATGAGCCCCAGGTCTTAGCAACAACCTCTCCCTACCCTGTGTGTGCATATTCAGTCTTGTCCGACTCTTTGCAACCCCAAGGACGGTAGCCCACCAGATTTCTCTGTCCATGGGATTCTCTAGGCAAGAATACTGGAGTGGATTGCCGTGCACTCCACCAGGGGATCTTCCCGACCCTATGTGCTGGCAATTCTAGGCTTGGAGGGATCGTTCTGCTCCACTATGTCCCAAAGTCCACCTGCTTCTGCCTTACGGAGTCAGGAAGGCCTGCCTGCCTTGTCCTGTGTCGCTTGGCATCAGTCACATGCCTCCCTTCTCTATTTCTAAATGGGCTTCAGAAGATGGCTATACCATCTAGCACCTCCACCCAGGAAATCACCATCACTAACTCTAGGGAAGAATCATCTCAGGCTACTGACCTGACTGGAGGGGCAGTGCAGAGGGTGTGGACAGGTCAAGATGAGGTTCACAGAAAGGGAGAGAAAGGAACCTTCTGCGGACAGCGTCTCAGTGATGGAAGGATTGGGGAAGTTGGGGGCTGAGGGGTCCTTGGGATGAGCTAGCCACTGTGCTGACAAGAACTTCAGCTGAAATAATAGAAACACCAGCCCAGGCCTCCTGCGGACTCTCCTATAGGCCTAGATAGCTCAGGCGTGGGGCTGAGACCTAACTGACTGGGCTGTAGCTAACAAGCAGAGAGAGAGAGGACAGTTGGCAGGGGCTGGGGAGCCTCCAAGGGACGCCCCTGCTCCCTGAAGCAACTGCAAACCTCCTGCATATCCCACACTGCCACCCCAGGTCTCCTCAGTTCATGTCCCATGCACCCTAGCTCTCACCCTGCTCCCCACTCCCCACGAGGTGAAGCATGATGCCGGTGTTCCACTCTACATGCATCAGAGCCACCTGAAGAGATGGTCAAAATCATAGCTTCTAAGCCCCTTTATTCCCCAAGGTTCTGATCCTGTGAGCCTGGGCAGGACCCAAGACTGCATTTCTATCAGGTATCCTGGCAAGTCTCCAGGCAGGTGGTTTCTGGACTCCAGGGTGAGAACCCTGTTCTCAAGGCTCAGATTCTGAAGCCAGACCAGAATTCAAACCCCAGGTCTGTCGCTCACCAGCTGTAAGACCCCTGAGCCTTGGTGTCCTCACCTGTATAATGGGAATGATAACATGATTGTCCTCTTGCTATGAGGATTAAATGAGGTGATTGATATAAAGGCCCAACAGACCGCATGGAAGGCAGGGAGCATGTAATAAACTTAATTCCTATTCCTGGTGGATCCCAGCTCTTCCCTGCTCCCCCACACACACGCACAGCCCCCAACCGAAGGTTCTCAACACACAGTGACAGGTGTCCGTGGCTCTGACTCCAAGCTGTCCTGTTCTTTATGGAAAATGATGCCAGGGCTTTGGGGGTGACTTGTTCCCCATTTGGAGAGCTAAGCCTCTACCTTTCCTGAGGGTGGACCCCATTTTCTCCCTTCAAAGGTGAATTAAATCCTAAGTTTGGCCACTTCCACATGGGAAGTGAAAGTGTTAGTTGCTCAGTTGTGTCCAACTTCTTGTGACCCCATGGACTGTAGCCCGCCAGGCTCCTCTATCCATGGAATTCTCCAGGCAAGTTAACTGGAGTGGGTTGCCCATCCGCTTACCCGGGGAATCTTCCCAACTCAGGGATCGAACCTGGGTCTCTTGCATTACAGGCAGATTCTTTGCCATCTGAGCCACCAGAGAAGCCCTCGTGGAGCAAGAGCAAGAGAAAAAAGGCTCTCTCTTAGCACCTCCTCCCAGCAGGAGCCGTGTTGGCAAAGTCTCTTTGACAGCTTGATGACTTTTTTGGCTTTGAAAAGAAAACAGAAGTCAGCTTGTGAGTGGTCCCACCACTGCCCTGCGGGAGCCTGCGGGAGTGGGCAGAGCCAGGCAGGAAACTTGAGAGGGGACTAAGGCTCTCCATGCGGAGGCCTTTGGCAGCCGAGCTCTCTCCAAGCCCTGGCCTTTCAGGCTGGGGTCCCTTCAGATGAATGCTCCCCTCTCTCTAGGGCACAGCTCAGGCCTTGATCCACGAGGCTCCCCTCTCCCGGCTGTGCTCACCTCCTCCTCTCCAGCTACTCCTTGCCTCCATACTTCAAAAGCCTGTGTTCTGGACTTTTCTTTTCCTTTAAAGCCACTCACTCACTGATAATCATGAACCTGGGTCCAGAAGGAGCATCTCATCCACACCCCAGGGCTCCCTGGCCCTCTCCAGGGGCCAGGCCTGGCAGAGGTCCGCAGACCAAGGCCCCCAGAGCTGGAAACCCTAGAAGTGGACCATTTCCTCAAGGACCAGATCATCAGGAAAGGCCACTGGACAGGGTAGGGGCCAAAGCAACCCAGGAAGTGGGGGTCAGCTTACAAAGCTGCTCAGAATTGTTGTTTGGCAGCCAGACCTGCCAGTTTAGTTCTGTTCAGTTCAATTCAGTCGCTCAGTCATGTCCAACTCTTTGCAACCCCGTGGACTGCAGCACGCCAGGCTTCCCTGTCCATCACCAATTCCCGGAGTTTACTCAAACTCATGTCTATTGAGTCAGTGATGCCATCCAACCATCTCACCCTCTGTCGTCTCCTTCTCCTCCTGCCTTCAATCTTTCCCAGCATCAGGGTCTTTTCAAATGAGTCAGTTCTTCACATCAGGTGTCCAGACCTGCCAAGTTTTCTCAAAAGCCTCCCCCAGATTTCTCCCCTGGATCCATCCAGTTGAGTCTGAACTGTAAGACCTAGACACAGTTACAGAAGGTGACAACCCCGGGGCTTAAAAGCAACCATCCCATCTGATGCCTGAAACTGTACGGCTGGAGCTCTTCACATCTCAGAGGCTTTGGACATCATTTACCTCCACATAACAACACTGTAAACTCTTACTAGTGTGTGTGCTGACACCTGTATACCTTGCATATAATAAGCACTTAATAGTTGATAGTTAATGGCAGAAGCAGTGAGAGGTAGTTATCACAATGGTCTTTAACCCTTTAGTATCACTAAATTTCCATTTTATATATACACACATAATGGCGAGGGGGGTTGATGCTTGAAACTTCTGTTGGTGGCAGCACCCTGATTCTGTCATGGTCTCCATAGCCCACGGACACTGAGGAATGCTGTGCGTGAACCCCAGCTGAACTCCAGCTGAACACAGGGGGCAGGGAGATTCTGTCCAGATTCTATGTCCTGCTTACAAGTCCCAGCTCCTGCCAGGAGCTGATATCACACTCCACCTGCAAAGCTGGAAGAGAAACCACAGTGGGGCCTCCCACGGGCAGTGTGGCGGGTGGTTAAGAGCACAGGCCCTGGGGTCAGGTTTCAACTCCACCACTTAGCTGTGGTGCGACCTTGGGCAAGTTCCTTACCATCTCAGAGCCTCAGCTTCCTCCTCTGTCAACTGGGCACTCAGGCTGGGCTGTGTTGGAATTCAGCCCAGGCCTGCCTGGGAAGTGCTTTGCTCAGACCTGATGTGATGGAAGGAAAAGCCACATAGTTCAGAACTTCCCCATCTGCCTCCTGAGTTCAACGTTCATTCAAGATATTTTTACTTATTCCTTTATGAGAAGAGAGGTGGGGACGCTTCTAAAAGATATTTGGGAAAAGAGACTCGATTTCTCAGCATTTCAAGGAGACACTGAGAAGCTCCTGGGGGCAGGAAGAGCTGGCCTTTACCCTGCAGGAAGCATGAGAGTGTTTCTCCTTTGAAGGCTGTCCATGGTGTTTGCTTGTCCCCGAGGGCCCCAGGGAAGTGGCGTGAGGCAGTTCCCGGGAGAATCCAAGCCCGTGTCATCAATGGTCCTGCCAGGCTGCGAGCTCCTCCTGACCCTGGGCTGACTCATGTCCCCAGCAGGAGCTATGCCCCGGAGATTGCTGTCCTTTCAGAGAAAACCCCTCCTGGGGATGGGAAAGGGGAAATAGAAACTCCCTGACCTTTACCTAGAAACTCCCTGTCTACTGCATTGTTAGTTATTGAAGGTCTCTCTTCCCTCTGGGCTCCTGAGGTTCCCCTTGCTCAGCCCTTAGTGCTTAGGACAGTGGGCATTGCAGTAAGTACATGTTGAAAAAAAGTAAATGAACTGATGGATCAATACATGAATGGATGAAGGGAGAATTATGCTGCTGCCCCTGCCCTGAGCAGCTCACAGGCCAGGTGACAGGTCAAGATGCACCCAAAACAATTTGCAAGTGCAGAAAACAATCTTTGCTTAAGCGTCAAATGGAGGGTGTCATTAGAGTTCAGTGCTTTGGGGAGGCCAGTGAGAATGAGCCTCGCAGACCTCTGGCTACAGGGCGTGTACTTAGCTGCGGGCTTCAGCGCCTGTGTGCTGAAATGCATGGCTCCTGTTGAGAGGGTAACAGGCAGGAAGGCCAGGGGTCTCCAAATGGAGGAAATATCAGACATCAGAGGCTGCAAATGTCAGACATTTTTTATCTCTCCCTTAAACAGCAGGAGGAAACAAACTACAATTAGATTTTTAGTTAGATTTTTTTTTTTCTTCTCCATACAAAATTAAAAGGAGGTTTCTCTATGGAAATGTTTTTCTTAAGCTATGTGAATGAAATTGTGTATTTGCTTTGGAATTTGCCTTTCTTCAAAATGGTTCCACCTAAGACTACCTTTTTTCTTTTCTCAAACCTTGGGCTGGTAATAGCTCAACGAACCATATTCATATCAATTGCTTTATGGCTGGGGACGACACACCTCGTGCCATCCTATCTCAAAAATGCATGTTGTGGGAGAGGGGCCTGGTGAAACTCCGTCAGCCTTGAGGCGTCTCTCTCATCTAATTAATGGCTTTCTCACAGACATAAAACAGCTGGCTAAAGACCAGAAGGGGGACACTGTCCCCCTTCTGATGTCTATGTCAGAAGCTTTCTCTGTCCTTTTTTATACTTTAATAAAACTCTGCTGTACAAAAGCTCTTGAGTGATCAAGCCTGGTCCCTGGTCTCGAAGTTAAATCTTCTTCTTCAGAGATCACGAATCCGACACCGTTCACCAAAAGCTATCACTGTGGGCTGCGCTCTGCCACTGATGGGGCATCAGGAATGCTGTGCAGACCGGTCCTGGGAGACAACAAGCTCCTGTGCTGCTGCTTTTGGCTGGGCGCCCCCGACAGCCTCGCCAGGCTTTCCTGAAACAGTCGGCGTTGCCTTCACCCCTCCTCCCTTCCCTCTATCCTTCACTTGGAGTAAGACTTGCATTGAGGTTGGACTGACTTCTATTCAAACAAAAGAAAGAGCGGACCCCTCCCTCCTTCATAGCAGCAGAACCCCTCGTGCTTGCCTGTGTTCTTGAAGCCATCGCATTTGACTGCTACAGAAATAGTTACTTGTTTGTCTCTGCTGCCTGCTTCTTGAAGGCAAGGAGGTCTTATTCTGGAGCCCCAAAGACCTGGTTAATAGTTGGTGTGTCTGGGGGTGGGTTGAGGGGTGGGGCGAGAGGGAGGCTCAAGGGGGAGGGTATATGTACACTTACAGCTGATGCACCTGTTGTACAGCAGAAACTAACACAACCTTGTAAAACAATTATCCTCCAGCTAAAAATTTAAAAAACAAAACCATAAAGCCCCTAAACTATCGTTGGTATTCAAAGAAGAAATTGATAGAATGAATACCCATGGCTGAGGAAGAGGCAGGTCACAAGGCAACGACTCCATTAGTTATAACATTTGAGAGGCAGTTCCTGGTGAAGGATGGGGACAAGGATTTGCAGTTTGTAAAGTGCTCAGAGGAAGATCTGGCTGCATCCGGGCACCATGGCCAGCTCCTTTCTTACCAGCTAACATTTTACGGACTCACTAGAAACTTCTCGGAGAAGGCGATGGCACCCCACTCCAGTACTCTTGCCTGGAAAATCCCATGGGTGGAGGAGCCTGGTAGGCTGCAGTCCATGGGGTCGGGAAGAGTCGGACACGACTGAGCGACTTCACTTTCACTTTTCATTTTCATGCATTGGAGAAGGCAATGGCAACCCACTCCAGTGTTCTTGCCTGGAGAATCCTAGGGACTGGGCAGCTTGGTGGGCTGCCATCTTTGGGGTCGCACAGAGTTGGACACGACTGAAGCGACTTAGCAGCAGAAACTTCTATCTGAGGGTATCTCATAGGTTTCTAAGTCCCACCACATACATGATTTTGTGGGTGTCCTTCAAGTCCATAGCATAAAGATGTTAGTGATTTTTTTCCCAATTTTACGGCCTGTGGTTTTAGGCTGCCCTCATCCACCTACACATCCAGTGATGGCATCTTGGTTTTGCTTTGAGGAATACCCCCTCACCATGGGATTGTCTTGTAGGACTGTCCACCAAAGTGCCCCACCCTTTCCTGGACAAACGATGTTCATATAATTTGAAAAGGCCATCCTGACACTCTTCCTAACATTTGACTCTTGCATGAGGAGACACCATAATTAAAAGCAGGTGGAGCTAATTATAGGACCTAGAAATTCCACTTCCCCCCTTGTGTCTGATCCCTGGAGATCACACAGGGATCTTCCTGTCCCTTTAGCCAGTAGAACCTAGTTTCAGAAGATGCTCTAAGCTAAGAGGAGGTAGTGGGGTGGACAACAGGGAGGAGACCCCCCAGCCCCATAGAGGGACAGTCAGGAGACTAGCGTTCTCAGCTACAGACCCCGGCCCTGGCAGGGCCACTTGGTTTCTGCACCCTTAATGTCTTGGTCATTCCACATTTACTCAGCACTTGCCAAGAACAGTAGGATGAGCAGAACATGGCTCCGCTCTCCCAGGGGTCTACAGAGCTATCCCTGGGGCCCATCCCACACCCCCTGAGCCCTCTCTGCTTTCAGCCATGGCTGCATTGGGCAGTACCCAGCAAACCCAACCACATCCCAACTTACCTCCCTGGTGCTTGCCCCAGGGCTCTCTGCCACCTGCGGGTACCTGCTGGGTCTGCAAGAGGTTGTAGGCCTGCAGCGTGCAGGGGGTCATTCCCCCAGAGTAACTAACTGGCAGTGGGGGGCAAAGCCAGTGGGTGAACACAGGCCTCCTTCTCTGGGACAGACAGGCCTTCTGAAGACTTCTTGGGTGCTTCTAGGGAGCTGAACCACCAGTTCCTACAGAGGACCATCTTGATCAGTCACCCTTCCCTCCTTTCCCATCCCTTGCCTGCAGCATCATCTTTGGCATAAATTACCTGTGCCCAAGTCCTTATTCAGGCCCCATTTGCGGGGAATCTAAGGTAGTCTCCTCGTGCATTATCCAAGTGATAAGTCCTGAAATCAAGATAGAAATAGGGTGCAGGGGAGTGCGAGGGGGAAGCACCAGCCACCAAGGGATAGGAAAGGCCCCCAGAGGTGGTGATGTTTGGTCTGAGTCTTGAGGAAGTGTTGGTCAGCAGACAGTGGGTAGAAGGCTTTATTCCAGATGGGGGGCAGCCCACACAGAGACCCAGAAGTGATAAAGAACCTGAGAAATCTTGGAAATTTTCAACCCGCTGGAGTCCAAGGTGCCAGTGAGGGTGGGGCTGGAACCAGGAGGGACACGGTGGCAATGGACCAGCAGTGCTCATGTAGTGGCCATGGGTACGTGAGGGCCTGCAGCCAGGTCCTTCCAGTCCACTGGGGCCCCTGGAGTTGGCAGGAGGAGGTGTTTCATCAATATGTCTGGAAGGACAAGGAGGAGAAGCAGACACCAGTGAAACGGGGCTGGCAGTTGGCCATACCCTGAATCCTGTAGTCGAGACACAGGGCAGCCTTCCTGACTTCCAGTAGCAATAAGGAGGGCATGACTTGAACCCCCAGGGCAGCTTCATTCTGCAAAGCTCTCTTGGGTAATCATCACAAGGTCCCCTTGTCCAGCAACCCCCAGTGGCCCAGGTCTCTTCCTTCACTCCCTCCCCAGCCAGATGGGCCCAGCTGGCCACCCTCCCCAACGTGCACCTGCCACCTCACCACTGCAGGTTTCTTGGAAGGCACCCCTTCCCTTTAAGAAAACAATCTCCAGTGTCCCTCTTCCTCAAAGGACATCTGGCTTGATGCGTAGCCCCATTTCACTGATGGTTGTATGGTTTTTAAGATAGCACCCATCTATCTAAAAACCATGTAGGCTTCAGATGGCCTTTTTGTATTTTTATAAGAAACTGCTTAAATGATGCTCAACATCCGATGATTATCAGGGAAATGCAAATCAAAACCGCAGTGAGATATCACCTCACACCTCTCAGAATGTCTGTCATTAAGAAGAACACAAGTACCAAGTGCTGGCGAGGATGTGGAGAAAAGGAAACCACTGTTGGTGGGGATGTAAATCGATGCAGTCACTGTAGAAAACAGTATGGAGGATTCTCAGAAGACTAAAAATAGAACTACCATATGACCCTGCAAGTTAACTCCTGGTTACATAGTTAAAAAAAGAAACAAACGCTGATTCAAAAAGATACATGTACCTCAGTGTTCATAGCATCATTATTTATAATTGCCAGGATATGGAAGCAACTTAAGCGCCCATGAACAGATGAATGAATAAAGATGTGGTGTGTGAAAACCGTGGATGACTACTCAGGCATAAAAAAAATTGCCATTGACAGCAACATGGATGGATTTGGAGGGCATTATGCTAATCTGAAACAAGTCAGAGAAAGACAAATGTATGATATCACTGACATGTGGAGTCTAAAAAGTACAACAAACTGACTTGACTTTCAGTTTTCACTTTCATGCACTGGAGAAGGAAATGGCAACCCACTCCAGTGTTCTTGCCTGGAGAATCCCAGGGACAGCGGAGCCTGGTGGGCTGCCGTCTCTGGGGTCGCACAGAGTTGGACACGACTGAAGTGACTTAGCAGCAGCAGTGAATATAACAAAAAAGATGCAGGCTCACGAATATAGAGAACAAACTAGTAATAACCAGTGGTGGGGGGAGGGGCAACAGAGGATTAAAAATAGGGATGGGCCAATAAGAGGTACAAACTATTAGGTATAAAATAATCTACAAGCAGGGATTTTCCGGCAATCCAGTGGTTAGCATTCTATGCTTCCACAGAAGGGAGCATGAACTCCATCCCTGGTTGGGGAACTAAGATCCCACAAGCCAAGAGGCATGGCCAAAAAAAAAAAAAAAAAAAAGAAATCTACAAGGATATATTGTACACAGGGAATATAGCCAATATTTTAAAATAACTGTAAATGGAGTACAACCTTTAAGAAGTGGAACTCACTATATTTTACACCTGTAACTTATATAATATTGTATAGCAGTTGTAGTTCAATTAAGAAAAAGAAACTGCTTTGTGGGGTAGGACGCATGGCCAGGGGCTTTGCTGTCTGAAGAGGTCACCCGGCTTGACCTTTCATGGACAGATAGGGATCTGCTATGGAGTTCAGGAAGGACTGGGAGAGCTGCAGGCCTCTGCTTCCCACCATGTCAAGCCAGATCTGGGACACAGGATCTACACTTGTGGGGAGTGGTCACGTAGGTCCGCCTCCAGGTTCCATGGGAGCTGGTGTTACCTCCACTCTACACCCCACAGGTTGCCTGTGGCTCGAGGGGCTCCGCCTGACAGATCTGCACATGTCTCCTTGGAGCAAAAGCATGAATATCCCCAGTGAAGCAGCTCCAGCCTTCACTGGGCTTCCCTGTGACTCACATGGTAAAGAATCTGCCTGCAATGCAGAAGACCTGGGTTTGATCCCTAGGTCAGGAAGATCCCCTGAAGAAGAGAATGGCTACCCTCTTCAGTATTCTTGCCTGGAGAATTCCATGGACAGAGGCGCCTGGCGGGCTACAGTCCATGGGGTCATAAAGAGTTGGACACAACCGAGCAGCTAACACTTTCACTTTCCTTCTCCTTTCTAGGCCAGGCCCTGCACTAAACATTCTACATGTGTTAGATCGTTTCACCCTTGTAACACTGTATGTTACCATTATTATCCTGCTTTTCCAAATGAGGAAGCTGAGGCACAAAGAGGTTCAGTAGGGAGCTCAAGATCACACAGCCAGCAAGTGGTGGAAAGGGGTCCTTGGGTCCCATGAACCCAGAACAGCAAGTTGGATGTTCCCATAATTGGTGGTTCTACAACCTGTGTGGAGCGGGGAAAGGAAGGGTTGGGGGAGGGAGGCAGGAGGCACACGTGAGTGAAGCTGGGCGAGGAAAACTGGAGAGGGTAGCCATTCCCTTCTCTAGGGGATCTGTCTGACCCAGGGACGGAACATGGGTCTCCTACATTGCAGGCAGATTCTTTACCATCTAAGTCACCAGGGAAGCCCATAGTCTGACAACACCAGGGGCCTCCACTGAGCATTTAGTGTGTCTTGGGCCAGGGGCTTTACCTGTACTTTCTCACCAACACCTTGATGAGGTGGGTACCACTGATGCCATTGTTAGGAGAGATCCTTCCTCCTTCCTTCCCTCCATTCCTTCCTCTCTTCCCTCATCATTCCTTGAGTTCTCGCAGGGCAGTGATCCCCAGACTGTGGTCCAGATTCCCAGCAAGAATGACCCTGCTCTGTCCTAAGTCACTATAAAGAGATTTCTTGCAGCAGGGAGACCTCAGGCGCCAAGAGCCCTTCCTCCATACACACGCCTCCCTCTTTCTGGACCAGCTGCCCTCCCAGACCCCACAGCCCCTGGCGGCTTCCCTGGTTCCTCCCAGGCCAGCGCTCAAGCCTGCGCGTTGCTCACCCATCATCCCTATCAGCTCCTACTCCACCTGCCAGGCCTGCCTACCCGAGGGGCAGGCCCACACCCCTCCCTTCCCCAAGCTAGCTAGAGTTGAAAGCAGCTGGGAAGTTACTGAGTGACAGCTCAGCCTCACCTCCAGCACATATCCTTTGGGGTGCATGCTCTGTTCAGGCTTTGTTCAAGGTCTTGGCCAAGAGACCCCACTGTCTTAACAACACTACAGCCCCTATCTCTGCCCTCCTCCCCAGGGCTCGGCATCCGGGTGCCCATCCAGGAAGTTTGCCCTTCCTTTCTGGGCAACCTGGCCTTGGCCAGGGAGCATCCCACAGTGTGATTTCCGTCCAGCTTTGTCCCATGACTGCTGAGCCATGGCAACGCTCCCCGCTGCACCCCTCCTGGCCCTGGCGCCACCTCAAGGCCACTTCCCTTGTGACCTTCCTGCTCCTGGGATCAGTCATTCCCACTCTGTCTGGGGCCCGGCCAGCCCCCTTCTGTCCCTTCCTCTCTCTCTGCTCTGTCCCTCCCACTCTCCGGAAGGGAAGAAGGTCTGTCACCAAGCCCCACAACTGATTAATAGTGCAGCTTTCACTGATAACTCCACCCCTGAGGGCTGCGGCCCAAAGCTTTGAGTAAACAGAGTGATTTTCCTTAAATAAACATCCTCCCCACAAAGCAAAGCTGGTGACCAGGTCAGCTGACCCCACCACTGTTTTCACCTCTGCGTCCTGATTCCCTCTGCTTTCCCCCACCGGCCATCACCCGCCTGTGGGAATGCCTTGGGGATGGATTCCCAGTGGGCCCCTGGCCCACCCTCGGCTTCAGCTACAGCCTGCTAGACCCTCTTTTTGCACTCGAGGAAGCTCCCCCTCCCCAAGTCCGCACCCCCACCTGCTGCCTGCAATCCCAGCTGTCGGTTCCATAGGCTGACAGCTCCTGTCCCTGCAACTGCTGACCCTTTAAATGGCTCCCAACCACCCAACCCATCAAGGGACAGCGGAACCCAGACCAGCCTCCTGCTCCGTGTGCTTCCACTTTCCTCTGCTCTTCCTGGCTGTCCTCTTGGCTCTCTTGGGTTTGGAAGGCCAAATAGTCCTGCTTTTCATCAACTCCCGCTCTGTCCCACCTTCACCTGGTCTCTAGAACGTGTCTGGACCCACTTTCCTGCCTCCGCCTCCATGGCCCTGGTTTTGCAACCTCGCCTTCAAATTCATGCCCTGCTTCAGGGCTGGGTGGAAGCCTGGGCCCCCCACCCCCTCCCCGCACACTCTGCAGGATTGAAGCCCTCGGGGCAGGGACTTGCAGAGCACGGGGTGTGGGGGGCGGGGAGGGGAGGGGTAAGGGTCCTGTGCCAGCTAGTGAAAGACCTGTGATTGAGGGTCACACAGTGAAGGGTGGAGCGACCTCAGGCTGAGCTCCTCACAGGGACTCTCCTCCCTACGGCCTTACTGAGCCCATCTCATCAGATGCTGTGGTCACTTAAAAAGCTACATATTTTGGAATATTATTTTTTTTTTTCCTCTATGTAGTATCTCCTTTTCCTTCCTCTTATTCAAGGGGGAGTAGTTTGACAGTAATGCTGGATCTTTGTTCAAAAACCAAGGGCTGTTTAGGAAGTTTGCAGAGGAGATAAATGGAGAAGACTGACCAGAATGGACAGAGGTCCTAGGGGAGCAGACAAGAGTAGGTTTCCCTACATCACCTGCTCCGGGGCCTGGAAAACAATTCTTCTTGTGGGAGACAGGGAGGCCGCCAGCAGCAGGAGCCCCACCCGGCTCTGCTTCCTGACAGGGGATATGGAAACAGCAAGACCCTGGAGAGGAGTCACCCGACGCTCAGCCCCTCTTCCCCGTGCTTCAGGCTTGTGGAACCATCTGCTCTGGGTTCCTGACCTTGACCAAGACTCCTGTTTCGCATGGAGGCAGGGAAGTCAAAGACAGGGACAGTGGTATCTCTGGGCTAAGCCATGGAGACTAGTGGCTGATCCCATGTCTTGGCAGAGAATAGGATCTTGAACATCTCACAAACCTAGAAACACTGAAAATGATGGGGATGACATTTTCTGCAGTCTGGAGGAATGGGGCTCAGAGTCAGAAATGAATTCCTCTTCTAAAAAAATGACTTCTGAGTTTGTACACCAGGGTTTATGCCCATAATGACTAGAGGACTTGCAGGTAGCAGAGTAACCTGCGCTGTTTACTGTTTTCATGCTGGGCCTTTGCACGCGCTGTTCTCTGCCTGAAAAGACCTTCCTTCCCACTTAGTCTGTTTGGTGAACCTCAGTGGTCCTTTGAAACCAGGCTTAGATGGTACTTTTACTCTGGGAAACCGCCCCACAAAGCTGTAACTATTCAGGGTGTGTGTGTGTGTGTGTGTGTGTGTGTGTGCGCGCGCGCGCGCCGCACTCAGTTGCTCAGTCATGTCTGACTCTTTTGCAACTCCATGAACTGTAGCCCACTAGGCTTCTCTGTCAACAGATTTTCCAGGCAAACATACTGGAGTGGTTTGCCACGCCCTCCTACAGGGGATCTTCCTGACCCAGGGACTGAACCCACTGGGTTCCTTCCTGCGACTCTTGCACGGGCAGGCGGATTCTTTACCACTGAGTCACCTAAAGTGAAATCACTCAGTCGTGTCCGACTCTTTGCAACTCCATGAACTGTAGCCTACCAGGCTCCTCTGTCCTTGGAATTTTCCAGGCAAGAGTACTGGAGTGGGTTGCCATTTCCTTCACCAAGGGATCTTCCCGACCCAGGGATCGAACCCAGGTCTCCCGCATTGTAGGCAGATGCTTTACCATCTGAGCCACCTGGGAAGCCCTTATAATTGTCCTTATCCTTTCTGTGGGTTGCTTACCTTCATACTGTTGCATATTTCTCTTTATTTCTTTTTATTGAGATATAATTCACATACCGTAACAGTCATTCTTTTAAAATGTACAATCCAGTGTTTTTAGCATATTTGAAAAACTGTACAACCATCACCACTAAGTCTAGAACATTTTCATCATCCCCCAAATAAACTCCACACCCACTAGCAATCACTTTGCTTTCACTTCTAACCCCAGTCCTGGCAATCATTAATCTACTTTCTCTCCCTGTGGACTCACCTATTCTGAACATTTCATACAAATGGAATCATACAATACGTGGCCTTTTGTGTCTAGCTTCTTTCACTTAGCATAATGTTTTCAAGATTTGTCCATGTTGTAGCATATATCCAGTACTTCATTTTTTTAAGCTAACAATATATTTTATTGTTTGACCAAGTTATTTTCCTGAATAAGATAGTTATTACACAGTAGGAAAACAGTAGCTTCTTATTCAAAATGAATGACTCTAGATTTATTTAGCAAGTCACATGTATATACTAAACAAATTAAGTACTAAATTTAAATAAATTTTATACCCATCTCACACTTTTTCATCCATTCCTACTGAGATGATTCAATCAGTTTCCATATAATTTTTTTGCACTGCATGTAAAGATTGGTAAAAGTATAATTATTACAATTTTAATTTACAGAAAATATTTATAATGTCTATAATAAGAGACCAGAATCTGTTTCAAATATGTGCTCTTGTTTTTGTAAATATTAGTTCACCATCACATTCACTTCCCCATGTGTTTCTGTGCTCACCTTTTCTTAATAGGGCAGGAGATGATAGAAGAAGGCAGGACAAGAACACTTTGAAGATCTTTTTTTAAAAAAAAAGACTGCATTTCTTGGACTAAGAAAATGGATGACATCTACGGTCATAAGAGAAATAGGACGAATAATAAATTCTCAGCATACTTATCAACCTCACCTAACACCATCAGGATGAAGGGTCTATATGAAAGATTCAGTTAAAAAAAATAAAATGTCGTCTTCCTAGATAATCCTCTAGTAGACCCAGTGCTCTTATTTATTTACCTGTGTGGGTTATTTTTTCTTTTAAATTAACCGGAAGTATATAAAAAAGAATCCAATGGAAATGTGATATGTGTTAAAAATAAATATTGGATAAACAGAAATTCCTTGGCAGTTCTGCTGTTTGTACTCCACTACAGGAGGCGTGAGTTCCATCCCTGGTTGGGGAACTAGGACCCTGCATGCCCCACAGTGTGGCCAAAAGCAAGAACTCAAAACAAACAAAAATTAAATTGGATAAACAGATTAAGAAATTAATCAAAAACAGATTTTAAAATTAAATATTAAATCCCATTTTTAATGGAGGAAAAGAATACATTTTCAATTTAAAATCTTGGGGTTTGTTTCTTTTCAGGAATTTCCCTTGTTCTTAATGTCCATTTCAAACTTTTATAATATTCACTTTTAAGATATTAATTGCTTTATATCCCCTCACATGGGAAAAGGTGAAATCTTACTACACTGAAATAGCTTCACTGCTATCAGTTGAGTGTACTCCATTCATTTTTATGGGTGAATAGTATTCTATTGTATGAACATACCATGTTACTTATTCATTTATCATTCAATCAATGTTGGGGTTGTTTTCAGTTTGGAGCTATTCTAGACAATGCTGCTAAGAGTTTGTGTACAAGGTTTTGTGTGAACGTATGTTTTCAGTTCTTTGGGGTATATACCCAGGAGTGGAATTGCTGGATTATATGATAATTCTATGCTTAACATTTTGAGGAACTGCCAAACTCCTCCAAAGTGCCTTTTGCATTCCCACCAACAGTGTGAGGGTTCCAGTTTCTTTACACCTTTCCAGCACTTGTTATTATCTGCCTTTTAGATTATGATCATCCCAGTAGGTGTGAAATGGTATCTCACTGTGGTTTTGATTTGCATTTCTCTAATGACTAATGGCAGTGTTGAACATGTTGTTTATAGGCCATTGATACATCTTTGGAGAAATGTCTATTCAAATCCTTTCCTTATTTTTTTTTCAGTTTATTGTCTTTTTGAGTTGTGTGTGTACACACTTCTACCAGTACATTTACCATGATGTTCTCTAATTTATGTTTTATGTGTCTGAGTTTCCTACTAGACTGTGCCAAATGTGGGCAGGGCCTGGGTCTGATTCAAATGTATGCCCTCCTCACGGGTACGGTACAGGGCATATGCGATGCATTCTCAGTAAAGGCTTCAGGACTGGTGACCTGAGCTCTTTGGGGAGTTGTCGTGGTCTCATCCAAGGTTCTTGCTTCGCAAAGTACTTACATTTCTAGGTGGAGGCTCATGGTGGGTCTGGGGTCCTTTTTTGGAAAGGAAGGTGAAACTGAGTGGTCTGAGTTCTGGGTTACACCGCCACCCTGCCTAGGAAGGGGCCCACCCAACATTTAGCCTTCCATCTGCCTGTTTCCTTTGGTAGAGGTGATGGGGAGGAGAAATAGTTGCTTTTGAGACAAGATTAATGCAGATGAGGTTGAATTTTAAATAAAGGAAGAAAATCTCCATCTCTGTTTGTGACACATAGATCTCAAGATATACTGGTCTTTCAGCCACAACTTCCGAGTCTGTAAATTCTGCCAGATTAGTCAGTGTGCTGGGGACCTTCTGACTACTGCCCTCCCCTCCCCATCCACTCTCTAACCCTCCTCTGTGTCCCAAAGCTGACTTCTGTGGATCATATCAGGGGCTCTCTTGCTCCCTGGCTTCCAAATAGATTTATCCAGTGGGACGCTGACTGGAGATTGGATGGAAAGAGGAAAAGAGGCATGAGTAAGTTGGGAATATTTTTTTTCCTCCTTGAAGGGTCGCTGCCTATGTCCCTTCATTGAAGACCACAACTCCTGCCAGGAGGTGCCCCTCTACATAGCCTCTGGGCTCAGGTGCCCATAACCATCCCCTCCCATTTATGCTAGCTCCAGCCAGGGGTACCGTGATCTCATTTGTGGCTCTCCTAACTCTGCTCACACCTTTGCATAGGGTCCCTTTATTCATCCTCCTTAATAACCCAACTTGAGTGCCATTTCCTACTGGAGCCTGGCTGAGACAGCTGGAGAATATCAAGTGTAATGGCCACGAGGCAAGGTTTTGATCTCAGGCTGTCATACCTCAGCTGTATTACTGTGGGTAAGTTACTCCAGAGCCTCCACTTCCTGTCCCTTCTTCTTGGAGTTGATGTGAGCAGGAAGTGAGGCAATGGCTATTCGGACAGATCCCAGTACAGACAAAGGCCCGCAGCAACGGAAGATGCTGTTGTTGGGAAGACCAGAACTTTGGGTATTACACAGGGAACTGATAATTTTCCTTGCCTGCTTGACCCCATTTGATTTGGAATCAACAGCTGAAGAGCAAGTGACTGAAATAGGAGTAAAAGAAATGTTTAATCAGCGTCTATTCAGGTCAGGAGCTAGCAGGAGGACCCAGAAGTCTAAGAGAAGGCCTTGCTCTTAGGGAGCTGACTACAGAGAGAAGTCGAGTCAGAGCCCCAGGGAACCAGGAGACGAGAGGTCCACTGAACCTGGATGAAACAGTCTCAGCTCCTCGGGCACTTGAACCATCTGCCACATGTCCAGGGCTGGGATTAATTCCGTGTAGTTCTGGGGGCAGAGCTGGTATCAGGAAGCAAATGTTTCTCCAGCTCTAGATCCTGTGCAACTCCCATTTGATAAGAAGCGAGACTCTTTCAGGTTTATCTTGGAAGCTGCCGGAGTGTGACAGGAAGGGCATTGACTGTGGAGGCCGCCAAGACCTGGGTCTGCTGCCATCTGCTGCCCCCTGCCCAGGATGCTGGGCAGGTCACGTGGCCTCTCTGTACCTCAGCTTCTGTGAACAACACTGACCACAGCCTGCCCCCAGCTGCAGGAGGGCTCCACACACCCAGCCACCGCTTCACTTGCTCAGCCATATTCAAGGAGTGTTTGTTGGTGCCCATGACATTCCAGACCAACCACACATTTGAGGGCACAGCAGGAAAGAGCCCCAAGGCCTTGTCTTTAGGAGATCACAGACTGAGAGACCTTTCACAGTTGGCCCAGGGTCCTTTTGTGAGCTCTGTGATCCGGGCAAGTGACTCACGTTTTCTGGACTTATACCTTATCGGTGGGGACAGTGATTGGACTTCCTCATGGGGTTAACTGGAGGAGTAATGATGTGTGAGATTATGATGGAAAATATTTAGCCATCCCTGAGCACTAATAAATGGCAACTTTTTACTGACATTCATTCATGTAAGCTTGTAACCTTAATAAGTAAATAGACGTTTTCTTAAAGAAACTCTTCTGCATGTGCAAAAAGAGGAACTTATGCTGAATTGTCTGTTATCGCCAAATACTGAGAATAGCCCAAGTGTCCAACAGTAGGGGAACATTCAACTGTTCAACATGCATTCTCTGACACACGACACAGCAATGTAGATAAGTGAGTTGGCTCATATGAACTGACCAGGAAAGAGCTCCAAGAAAGAGCACCAAGTATAAAGGGCAAGTTGCAAAGTAAGTACAAAATGGTTCCACTTCTGCACACCTACCAAAATAGATCTAGAAGAATCCACACAAAGTGATTTCACCATTGTTACCCCCTGGGGAGGGGATGTGGCTAAGAAGGGTGGCCCAAAGCGGTTTCAGTTGTTATCTGTATTGTTTAAATTCAAGAATACTTGTTACACTTCAGGTATCAAAAATGATGTTAAAGGAATGACTTTCCCCACCTCTCTGAGCCTCAATCTATTTCTCTGTAGAATGAGCAAGCTATTCTCTACACTCAGAGATATTTAATGGTCCTTCCATCAGATTTTTCTTATTATGGTAAAGTATATGTAAAACTTACCATTTTAACCATTTTTAATTGCACAGTTCAGTGACAGTAGTACATCTTCAGAATTTTCTCATCACCCCAAACTAAAACTCCATACCCATTAAACAGTAACTCCGGTTTCCCATCTCCCCCAGCTCCTGGTAACAGCTATTCTACTTTCTGTCTCTAAAAATTTGCCTGTTCCAGGTATCCTTTATAAATAGAATCCCTTATAAAGGAATCATATTTGTCCTTTTCTTGCCTGACTTATTTCACGTAGTGTGTCTTTGAGGTTTATGTTGTAGCATCTGCTAGAATTTCTTAAGATAGTGGGTTGGCCCAAAATTTCATTTGGTTAGCAAAGTGAAGTGAAGTGAAAGTCGTTCAGTCAAATACATTGTTTAATAAAATTCTTAGTGAAAATAAAAAATGTGTCTTTTATTTTTTAAAAGGGAAAGTCACTCAGTTGTGTCCAACTCTTTGAGACTTCATGGGCTGTAGCTTGCCAGGCTCTTCTGTACATGGATTTTCCAGGCAAGAATACTGGAGTGGGTTGCCATTTCCTTCTCCAGGAAATCTTCCCAACCCAGGGATCGAACCTAGGTCTACCTGAATTGCAGATGGATTCTTTACTGTCTAATGGCTTCCCTGGTAGCTCAGCTGGTGAAGAATCCATTTCCAGTGCAGGAGTCTCAGGTTCAATTCCTGGGTTGGCAAGATCCACTGGAGAGGGGATAGGTTACCACTTCAGTATTCTTGGGCTTCCTTGGTGGCTCACCTAGTAAAGAATTTGCCTGCAATGTAGGAGACCTGGGTTTGATCCCTGGGTTGGAAAGATCCCCTGGAGAAGGGAATGACTACCCACAACAGTATTCTGGCCTGGAGAATTCCATGGACACGACGGAGCCACTTTTACTTTTCTTTACCATCTGAGCCATCAGGGAGGCCTTAAAACCAAAAAAAACTTTTTGGCCAGCCCAATAGCATAGTGGGGTCTTCCCTAGTGGTCCAGTGGATAAGACTCCGTGCTTCCAATGCAAGGGGCACAGGTTCAATCCCTGGTCAGGGAACTAAGATCCTACGTGCCACGCAGTCAAAAGAGAAGGAAAGAAAGAATACCATTCCACTGTTTGTATACAGCACCTTTGCTGATCTCTTCATCTGTCAGTTAACATTTGAGTTGTTTCCACTTTGACTACTGTGACGAGTGCTGCTGGGAATGAAGGCACACAGACATTTATTTGAGTCCCTGCTTTCATTTCTTTTGTATATATACTCAGAAGTGGAATTTCTGGGTACATAATTCTATGATGAATTTTTTGAGGAACCTCCATACTGTTTTCCACAGAGGCTGCACACTTCCCATTCCCACCAGCAATACACATGTTTCCAGTTTCTCCACATCCCTGCCAAACACTTGTCTTCTGCTTTTTTGATGATAGCTACCATATGTGAAGTGATCTCTCCTTGTGGTTTTGACTTGCATTTTCCTAACGATTTGTGATGTTGAACATCTTTTCATGTGCTCACTGGCCATTTCTTTATCATCGTAGGGAAAATGTCTCTTCAAGTTCTTTTCTCATCTTTGAATTGGGTTGTTTTATTGTTAAGTTTTATATATTCTGGATATTAATCCCTCCTCAGATATTTATTTGTAAATATTTCATCCCATTCTGTGGGTTGCCTTTTTACCCTGTCAGTGTGCCCTTGATGCACAAAGTTTTAAATTTTAATGAAGCCCAATTTACCTAAGGGCTTTCCTGGTGGCTCAGTGGTAAAGAATCCACCTGTAATGCAAGAGACACAGGAGACTCGGGTTCAATCCCTGGGTTGGGAAGATCCACAGGAGGAAATGGCAACTCACTCCATTATTCTTACCTAGAGAATCCCATGGACAGAGGAGCCCGGTGGGCTATAGTCCATGGGGTCTCAAAGAGTCGAACACGACCTTAGTCATGTAGCACAGGATTTACCTAAAAGAAAGACCTTAAAATACTTACAGTAAAAAAGAAGACAATACTGTTAAGCTGCTGCTGCTGCTGCTGCTGCTGCTGCTAAGTCGCTTCAGTCGTGTCCGACTCTGCGACCCATAGACGGCAGCCCATCAGGCTCCTCTGTCCCTGGGATTCTCAAGGCAAGAACACTGGAGTGGGTTGCCATTTCCTTCTCCAACCCATGAAAGTGGAAAGTGAAAGGGAAGTCGCTCAGTCGTGTCCGACTCTTAGCGACCCCATGGACTGCAGCCCACCAGGCTCCTCCGTCCATGGGAGTTTCCAGGCAAGAGTACTGGAGTGGGTTGCCAGTGCCTTCTCCAATACCGTTAAGCAACTATACTCAAATAAAAATTAATTTAAAATAATATTGTAATAAATAAAAAAGAAACAAAGTACAGGAAGGTGAGGCAGAGCCACGTGGGACAAAGCATAGACGCTGTGGTCCCTGGTCCTCGCTCCTTCCCTAACATCACCGAGCGTCAGACGCCGCCCCAGCCCAAGCGCACAGGCTGAGAGCAGCGGGTGGAGGGCGAGGCGGGGTGGGCTCTGGTAAACCCCAAGCCCAGCCCTGTCGGCCTGCTTGCTGGGAGTGGGCGTGCGTGAGGAAGGGCTTGTTAGCCTGGGGATTCCCTGAGATAGGTACGCTGGGGACGGGTGGGTGGGCTCAAAGGCAGGAAATGCTTAATAAGGAAACCCGTGGGTGCGCCCACCTGACTCTCTCTCAGCCTTGTTAACTGCAGGTTAAGTTCAGGCCCAGAGCCACAGTTTCTAAAGAACATCTGTCTCTCCGCCCTTGGCTCCCTGTATATCGCTCGTCACCTATCACTCTTCACCTTTGCTTTGTTTCGTGAGGTTTTCTCTTTTCTTTTCTTTTTTTTTGATTCTAAAAATAAGACGTCTAACAAACTGACCAGAATATAAAAGGAAAAAACTAACCACAAGGTCACCATCCTGCAGTGATAAAAGTCAGCAGTCGTTGAGTGCAAACTCTGCCGGGAACCACACTTCAAGGACGCCCCCCACCCCAGCACTCTCCACACGAGCCCCTGCCCCCTGACCCTTCACACTGATATGAGCCCTGTTTTATGACCACAGAAACTGAGCCCTAATGAAGAGCTGGTGTGAGTAGAACAGGGCTCAACTCAGGTTTGTCTGGTTCTAAAACACATTTCTATCTTAGCCTCTATCTTGCTACTGTTAATATTTGGACTTATTTTTCCTAGCCTTAAAAATAATCATTTTACATTTCAAAACATTTCTTAGAAATGTGGAGTTGTTTGGTTATTTTAGGAATAATAAGATATGCTATTTATAACATGGGTTACTCATGAAATGATCATGTTGAGTGTTGTTTAAACTTGTTTTAAAAAGAATCAAGCTTATCACTGCTGTGCTGCTTGCTGTCCATTCCCACCCCAATCCCTGCCCTGCTGGGGCCACCTGGATAGCCTTCTCCCCATAACACATCTCAAGGGGGCAGCTCTGCCAGGGTGAAGTCTTACTTATTCTTTAGGTGCTAATCACTGGATGAAGTGTCCTTGACCCACCACCTTCTGAAAAGGGGCAAAGGGTATGGATTTCCCAGAGGCTGCTGCGAAAGTGCCCCACTAGCCTCTGGTGGGATCTCTTCTCACCTCCATTCGCTGTTGGTGAATCAGTAAATCACTATGGTTGGCAACATGTCAAACAATTATAAAGGCTTGCACTGTTTGATTTGTTAATTCTGCTTCTAGGAATTTATCCTACAGACCAAAGTGTAATGCTTATCATGGCAGATGACAAATTAAATGTCCCCTAAGGCGTGAAAAAGTAAAAATGTTTGTCACTCAGTTGTGTCTGACTCTTTGTAACCCTATGGACTATAACCCACCAGGCTCCTCTGTCCATGGAATTCTCTAGGCAAGAATACTGGAATAGGTTGCTATTTCCTTCTCCAGGAGAACTTCCTGACCCAGGGATCGAACCCAGGTCTCCTGCATTGCAAGAGGATTCTTTACCATCTGAGCCACCAGGGAAGCCCCCACTAGGATAGGATTGGCTAGTAAATTATAAAACGTCCACAGACAGAATACTATGCAGCTGGGAAAAAGTTCAGGAGGCTCTCTGTGTACTAATGAGGCGGAATCTCAAGATATCAAGAGAAAAAATGGCGCTGGAGTATTTTCCACCATCAGCCATGGGGCTGTCCAGCTCTTCCTCCAAAGACCCATCCTGGAGATTACAGTTCCCCTGAGGTCTTCCATCCCCAGCATGCTCTCCAGCCCAGCTCAGACTCCAGAATTGACTAGAACACTGTGAGCCAGGGACACCTCGAGCATCAGAGACAGGGGCCGGGGGCTGCTCCAGGGGCTCACTTTCTGGCCAGCCCCAGGCCCTGAACCCTCACTGCTCGGGAGTACTGGTCCTTTCTTGTTCTCTATCCTAACTTGTACCCACGAGCCAAGCCAAGCCTTCAGTCCTTCCCTCCAGGTGTATGCCGGCTGTGTCCAGCTTTTCCCAACGTTTCAGGGAGCCAACTCTGGGGCTGGGCTCCTTTCCAGAAACACTCGCCCTGTGACTCAGCTTCCCTGTAATGATCCACCTGTCCCCGCACCTCTCTCCTCCCCTCAGGCTACATATGACAAATCCGCCTTCTCTTAAGAATCACAGTAGCCTGGTGGGTGCATACAAGGGCTCCGATGGTCAACTCCTGGGCTTCAGTCTTGGCTCTGGATTTGCTGTATATGTGAGCTTGGCAGAGTCACCTGCTGTCTCTCTTTTAAGGAACAGAACTGCTCACAGCTTCTCCCTTCAAGATCTACTTAAAAGCCCTTGGCATGAAGTACCCAATAAATGTTGCTATCATTTTCTGTGCCACGGGGAAGCTAGCTGGAACCAATCCACAGAATACTGGGAAGAAATTTATTTCCTCAGAATTTCCCTCAACGAAGCTCAAGAGGGGGAGAAAATCATTTGGCAACTCTCTGCCTAACAGCCCAGCAATTCTGTTGGGAGAGGCAACCCTGTCTGCCCTGTGGGTCTCTGTTTGTGTTTTAAGAGGTGGGGCTGGAATCAAGATAAGGCCCCAACGTACACACCTTCCCCAGTGTCAGCCAGCAACCCTCCCTGGATGAGCAGCAGTGGGAGACCTTTCTCTGCTGGAGCCTACCTTTGGCTGAGGATGAAGGTAACTCAGATGGTAAAGAATCTGCCTGCAATGCAGGAGACCCGGGTCCTGTCCCTGGGTCAGGAAGATGCCCTGGAGAAGGGAATGGTAACCCACTGCAGTATTCTTGCCTGGAGGATCCCATGGACAGAGAAGCCTGGGGTATATGGGGTCAAAAAGAGTCAGACACGACTGAGCGACTAAGCACAGCAAGCACAAGAAGCAATCAGGAGTGGGTGGAGCTGAAGGGCCGAAGCAGCTTATGTCATCCAATATGACCTTTCTTTTCACAAGTAAGGAATGAATTTATTTATAACTGTGAAGTCTTTGGAGGAGGTGGGTTACGGGATCTGAGAGATAGTATGAGAAGAGGGGGAGAGAAGGAATGTCTTTCCTGTGAAGTCACTGAGACAACAGTTGGTGGGCCTTTTAATTCCACTCTTATGATTGCCACACAGGTGAGAGGACCTAGAATCATAAGGGACGTGGGTGCAAGACGCCCCCTCCCCTGCGCTCTCCCACTGTGGCTCCCTCACGGAGCACAGAGACACCCCCCTCCCCTCCTCGTCCCCCAGGTCCAGAGCATATCCCTGCAGGTGCTACTGTCAGACCTGCCCTGGAGCCTCAGAAACTGACCAGGTCACCCTGTTTCTGGGCAGGAAGCCCCTCTCAGAGGGCCCTTTGCAGTCTCCAGCCTCCCCCACCCACTGCCTCCTGCTGCCTCACTTCCTCTCTGCCTCACACAAAGGCCCAGGCATTTTCTTCCTCTTTGCACAAGGGGTGCATGGCTCTATTATACTAAGGGCCCCCAGATTCCTGACAGCATGGATAAGGGAGAATCGTCAGGTGCTCCTCATCGCCAGCCTAGCATGATGACATAGCTGCGCCAAAAGCCACTTTCTGGAAGCGGGAGACAGAAGCATCACCAGCAGTTTTCCTTTAAAAATGTGACCTGGAGGCTTTGTGCTGCCAAGCAGTCTGTAGCGTCCTCATCTTTTCCAGTGATCATGTATGGATGTAAGAGCTGGACCGTAAGGAAGGCTGAGCGCCAAAGGATTGATGCTTTCGAACTGTGGTGTTGGAGAAGACTCTTGAGAGTCCCTTGAATAGCAGGATCAAACCAGTCAATCCTAAAGGAAATCAGTCCTGAATATTCATTGGAAGGACTGACGCTGAAGCTCCAATCCTTTGGCCACCTGATGGGAAGAGCCAACTTCTTGGGAAAGACCCTGATGCTGGGAAAGATCGAAAGCAGGAGGAGAAAGGGATGACAGAGGATGAGATGGTTGGATGGCATCACTGACTCAATGGATAAGAGTTTGAGCAAGCTCAGGGAGAAGGTGAAGGACAGAAAAATTTGGCGTGCTGCCATCCATGGGGTTGCAGAGTCGGACATGACTTAGCAACTGAACAACAACAGCTAAGCTCTGAGAAGGCTGATGGGATTAGGGAGAGACCCAAAGGGCTGGGGTATTAGCCAGGTATCAACCGGCAATTAATTGAGGGCAATTTGAGCCCTGGGATGGGAACTCCTGTCCTTGGGTCAGTGATGGGCGCTGGCTAAATACACAGCCTGACCCTAGATGGACACACTTTGCCCATCCACTCAGTGGGTTCACACTCTCTCACATCACAATGGGGACTTGCCTGTCCCACTGGAGGGATATTGACACACATGTGGACTCACACATCCGGCAGATTCATGCCCACATCCAGCCATGATACACAAAGCAGACTTGCCAAGACAGCCTTGCTCCCCACTGGCAGCCCCCACAACTGACAGAGCCGCATAACATTTACACGCAAAACGGCTCCTACACTCACACCTCCCACCTCTTTCACTTCCACCCACGATATGCACACACCACAGGTTCACAGAAACTGAGAGAACTCCCAGTTCTGACCAGGTAGGGAGCAGACCATTGTCACAGCTCTCACTCGTCCCCGGGCAGCCCGGAGTCCCACCTTCCCTCCTCTTAGCATGGCTGGGTACATGCGCTGCAGGGTGAGGATGCTCTGGGCTTCTAGGAAAGCAGTCTGGCAGGCAGCCTCCACCCTCTGTGGAGGCAGGGAGATCCTGGTTGAGATCTTGCCCCACACTACCACCCCCACCACCCCTGACAGCCCCATGTGAGCTCTTAGGGAAACCTACGGAGTTTCAGACCTACTCAGCCTGAACCCCTTCAATCCTGAGCAACCCCACCCCCACATACTGATCACCACCTCAAGGAGGTGGGGGCCTGGCTGGGTAAAAGAAACCCTTACCTCAGCCTGGAGGCAACTCATTTCCCCTGAGTTTGCCCTCGGTTTACAAGACCACAGAATTGAGTGTGACTTTTCCTCAGCAAGTGGTCTTGGGACCCAGGGGTTGGTCTCCACCCCTGGCCACTGTCCCTTTTCTCCCAAGGCCTCCAGCCTGCAGGTAGGGATGTGCTCAGGCAATCTGATGCATGAACGTGCCCTGGTTAATGGCCCCAGAGTTCCAGCAGGAAACCTGGAGGCAAAGCAGGGAAAATTGTACAGGCACGCCTGGTTCTAGTAGATACTGCTCCACAGGTATGCTTTGGAGGGGAGGGTTCAGGTTGGACCCCCTGCCCGAAGTGTCACTCACCACCCATCCGTCCTTCCACCATTAAAGCTCCAGTCCTTAGGGTTTTGAGGCATCATCTGTCACCTGCCTGGTCAGACATTCCCCCTACCTACCTCCCTCAGAGGACATCCAATCCCCAGGCTGCCTCCATCCTGTTCTTCAGGCCCAGGGAGTGTGAAATGTGTGTGTGTGCTGGGGGGAGGGGGGCATGGGGGGAGGGGGAGTTGGGGACAGGAAGGGCAGGAGAAGCCAAAAAGTCAACCCTCCCTCTGCTGTGTATTGCTGAAGGTGGAGCATCCCCACAGGCTGCCCTGTGTGTGGCTTGGAGGAAAGAGCCAGGCTTTCAAGGAGACCTACCCAGCTCTGCATCCTGTATTACCACTTGGTACCTATGAGACTTCAGGTAAGTATCTTTACCTCTCTGAGCCATTCTTTACCCTTAAAATGGGTTTGCTACAGGATGGAGAATGAATTGGGGGAATATATCAGTTAGTGCGAGTCATCGTTCACTCTGGTGGCTGGTTCACACAGGAAGTGCTCCGTAGGTGGTACCTGTGGTTCTAAGCTTCGGGCTCCGGAGTGGGAAGCCCCTGAGGTTTTCTTCTCCCAGAGTTTTGGGGATGCTGATTTTCCGCCCAGGGCCTAGGCTGGGAGTGCCTGTGGACGGCACTATCTCATAATCACAGGCCTGAGGACAGCACCATTGGAATTAGCCATGTAGGGCCAGGTGGAGGCTTGGAGCAAGACCCCTGGAATGGCCCCTCTGATGGAGACAGGATGTTCATGAGTTGGGGCAGGAAGGTGCAGAAGTTATGGGTCAGCAGAGAGGGAACTTCCTGTACACTCCTCTCAAGGACTTGGCCTCCTTTCCCCTTTCTAGACTGTAGGCTGGCTTGCTTTGTGGATTTAAACTGTTTATTTTTTTTAAAAATCATGTGTGTGTGCTAAGTTGCTTCAGTTGTGTCTGACTCTTTGTGACCCCATGGACACAAAGAGTAGCCTGCCAGGCTCCTCTGTCCATGGGATACTCCAGGCAAGAACACTGGAGTGGGTTGCCATGCTTCCCTCCAGAGGATCTTCCTGACCCAGGGACTGAATCTGTGTCTCTTATGTCTCCTGCATTGTTGCAGGCATGTTCACTCACTCCCACGGGCGTGTTCTTTACCACTAGCACCACCTGGGAAGTCCTTTTAAATCATAATCTCAGCCAGTTCTCACTGTTGCCTTTTAGAGGCAGGAATTCTGAATTTCCATTTTTACAAGATGAGAACCAGAAAAGTGAAGGGACCTGCAGAGCTCACGCAACTCTTAGTGGCAGAACTGAGAGTTCAAGCTGGATCTTCCGACTATGATGCCAACTCCCTGCCCATGGCACCAGGGGGCCCCTCAGGTTTCCAAGGGCAGGTGTGATTTGTTCCTCAGGAACGGCAGCCTTGAGTGTTGACTTTATTCGGTAGTGAGACTCTCCTCCTCCTGACACCCCCTCCCCATCCCCGCCACCATCAGTTTCTTGGGCACACCCCAGGAGGTGACCATAGAAAGAGTCCCAGCTCCATACCACTGCAGCCCACCAAGTTCTGGCCTCTCTTCCTGACCTGGCTTCTCCCTGTGTCTCAGGGCCACCCTGAGAACTGTAGGGCCCTGAGCGCCTCATGCTGCCTCCAGTCTCCATGCCCTGGCTCACACAGCTCCCTCTTCCTGGAATGCTTCCACCTACATTGGCGACCCAGCTAACTCCATTTGTCTTCACAGTCAGCTCAGGTGCCATGTTCTCTGGGGAACCCCCTGACCCTTCTCCCTGAGAAGCTTGGCTACCTGCTCACTTTTGTACTGTTCTCTATCTGGGTACTGAAGAAGACTCTTAAGAGTCCCTTGGACAGCAAGGAGATCCTAAAGGAAATCAACCCTGAATATTCATTGGAAGGACTGATGTTGAAGCTGAAGCTCCAATACTTTGGCCACCTGATGGGATGAGCCAACTCCCTGGGAAAGATCCTGATGAAAGATTGAGGCCAGGAGGAGGAGAGAGTGACAGAGGATGAGATGGTTGGATGGCATCATTGACTCAATGGACCTGAGTCCAGGAGACAGTTAAGGACAGAGAAGCCTGGCATGTTGCAGTCCACGGGGTCACAAACAGTTGGATACAACTTAGTGACTGAACAACAATAACTATCTGGGCACCACACATTCATCACCATAAAGACCCTTTCTTGTCTTCCCCTGGAGTAGTCAGTATTGAACTCTGCAGGGCCGAAAACCTTGCCTTACTCTCTTGGGTCAGCAGCATGGTGGAAAGGAGGTTCTTTCTCTGCAAGTGTAAGAAATCCATCTCACACACTTAGGTAAAGGGAATTGGTTGGCTTATATGGACTGAAAAACCAAAAGAGTCTATTTGACTTTAGACAAAGGGGGAAGCTGAAAAGATGTGATCAGGAATCTACCTCTCTTTGTCTCTTACACACACACACACACACACACACACACACACACACTGCTGATCCAGGCCTCCATCGTACAGCTGCATACAGAGAGCTCCTCTTACCCAACTCTTCCAGCCAAAGTTCCTGGCCTGGTTCCAATTGGCCAGGACCCGCTTTCATGCCCCCTTGGGGGTCTGCAGAGCGGATAAACCCCACAGAAACGCATCAAACTAGAGTAGGGGTAGGAGCATGATTCTTGCAAAGAAAGATCACCTGAAACAGAAGAAGGGGGAATAGACCCAGGGCAAACAAAAGCTATGCCCATGAAAGTGACCCTGTTCAAATTTCAGTGAGCACACAGATCTCTCGGGGGTCTTGTTAAGATGCAGCTTCTGACTCAGCAGGTCTGGGGTGGGGCCTCAGGGTCTGCATTTCTGACAAGCTCCCAGATGATGTTATTGCTGCTCTCCTGGGAACCAGGCTTTGAGTGGTGAGGGTCCTAATGCACTTAACACCTGGCCCCAAATGGATTTAATGCACAAAAAGAGAGGGGATCAAGATGCTGATGAAACTGGGTGCCTACTTTGGTTCTTCCTGAACCCCTGGGCCCAGCTGTGCCTCTTAGATTGCTCCTCACTGTAACTGGTGAGGAGGTAGGGCATGCCATCTTATTTCTATCTTGTAGATCAGAAAATAGCAGCTCCAATAGGCTCTGTGACTTTCCCAAGTCACACCAATGCAAGGAGTGTAGCTGGTCCTGGGTACCTACCTTCTCTGAAGGAATGCAGAGCTCTCTCAAGGCAACCCCCTCCTCTTACAGGAACAGAGCTGCCCACCCCAGCCTTTTCCATTCTTAGGAAGGGGTTGAAAGGCTGCCAGGATAAACAGAAAGAGAAGTGGTCCACCTTGTTGTGGTCATATTTCCCCAGGATTGGAAATTCCCAGACCACTGAACAGAAAGCTGTGTCAGCTGACAAGGTGATGAGGTTTTTACAGTCCAGGTGACCTCCTGGCAGAGCTATTTGTAAATCAAAGTTGTAAAGGGCTAAGGTCACCCTGGCAGCCTCTGCTCCCTGGGTTATTTTTAACCTTGTCTTTCTTATCAGTTTTCTCTCTCCAGCTCTCCAGTTATCTGTTATCTTTAACAGAGGTAGTCTCACCACGGGTGGGGCCAGTCACACCTGGGCTTCCAGGAACAAAATGTGGTGTCTCCAGCCCCTGACCCCACCTCGCAGGGGTGCCATGGGCACCTACAAGTGATTTGAAGAAGGGATCCTTAGCGGATCTATAGGCTAGCACAAGAGGAAGATTGCTGTTGCTACGGTTGCTGTTTAGTCGCTAAGTCGTGTCAGACTCTTTGAGACCCCACGGACTGTAGTCCTCCAGGCTCCTCTGTCCATGGGATTTTCCAGGCAAGAATACTGGAGTGGGTTGCCATTTCCTTCTCCAGGGGATCTTCCCATCCTAGGATTGAACCTGCATCTCCTACATTGGCAAGTGGATTCTTTAAAATTGAGACACCTGGGAATATAAATATGGAATGAGCTCCTGGAGAGGGAGGGAGTTCCCCATCTCTTATGGGTTGAATTGTGTGCCCCAAAATTCATATATTGAAGCCCTAATCCCCAGTGCCTCAGAATGTGACCTTATTTGGGAATAGGGCCTGTGTAGATGTATTTAGTTAAAATGAAGTCATCCCGGAGTAGGGTGAGCCCCTAATCCAGTATGAATAGTGTCCTTATAGAGGGTAAATTTGAACACTGAGAAACACACAAGGAGGTCTGATGCCATGTGAAGATGAACAGGGATTGGGCTGATGCATCAGAAGACAAAGAGCAGAAGGGATTGCCAGCAAAGCTCCAGGACAGGGGTGTGAAGGAGCCTCCCTCCATCTCAGAAGGAACTAGCCCTGCTGCCACTTTGATTTCAAACTTGCAGCCTCCAGAACTTGGAGATAAGGCTTTCTCTTGATTAAGCCACCAAGTTTGTGGCATTTTGTTATGGCAGCCCTAGGAAACAAACACATCGACATCATGTTGAGGCTGACAGGCACTTGGAAGGATGTCATCCAGCAGAAATATGACGCGAGCCACCCACGTCGTGTGTGATTTTCTAGTAGCTTCATGAAAAAAAGTTAAAAGAAACAGATGAAATTAACTTTAAAATAATATATTTTGTTTCACCCAGTAAATCCAAATTATCATTTCAACATGTAGTAAATACCAAAAAGAGTTTTATTTGATGTGGACCATTTTTGAAGTCTTTATTAAATTTGTTGCAATTTGCTTCTGCTATGTTTTTTTTTGACCAGGAGCCATGTAAGATCTTAGCTCCCTGATCGAACCTGCACCCCCTGCATTGGAAAGCAAAGGCTTAACCATGACTGCCAGAGAAATCCCCTAAAAAGAGCTTGTAATGAGATGTTTTATATTCTTTTGTTTGTTTCATAGTAAGTCTTTGAAACCTAGTGTGTGATTTTCCACAACAGCACAGCTCATTAAGGATTAGCCATATTTCAAGAGTTCGTTAGTCACACAGAGCTAGTGGCCACCGTACTGGACAAAGGTAGGTCCAGTTCCTGTATAGGCAATTTACTGAGCACAGAGCCTCAGTTTGTTCACCTGCAAAATGGGGACAATAATAATACCTCCACCACAGGGGTGGCATGAAAACTAAGTAAAAAGGATGTGCCTGGCCTGAGAGTGTCCCTGGCACAGAGTGAACCTTCATAATCAAGAACTGTTACTACGATGAGGCCATCAGACTGGATATTTAAGGACCTTCCCATTCCAAAGGCTCATACATCACCACATTTCTCACTAGACTCATCTAGACACCCCTCCACACTCAGACTCGCCTCCAGGCTTCCTACTCAGACCAACTTGACTTCATTTCCTTCAGGAAGCTTGCTGAAGGGCCCCAGTCCCCATTTTAAATCCTCAGAGCACCTTGAGAGAGCGTCACAATTTAACACTTAACTGTTAATTGTGTTATTACTGGGTAGTGAGGTTTTAAATCCCTGGAGGGCTGGGGTGTGCCTCTTCTGTTTTCTCCTCTAGCCTCTGAGCACTGAGCTTGTTCAATCACACAGTTGGGTGATAAACCTTTATTGAGCACCCAACCTAAGTCAGCCATTGGGTCCTGCAGGACTTAGAGTGGGTATCAGCTAACAACATGTGGGTCACCTCACCCATGACATCACTCAGAAACCCCCAAACAGATGGTCTGTGAGCACCAAGGCGCAGAGCTCAGGATAGAGGAACCATAGCTTGGACCAGCCCAGGGCAGCAGACATCCTGGAACCTTCCAGGAAAAAGAGGTCAGAAGTGATGCTGCACCCCAGGCAGGGAAATCTTTCCTGCATGGGCTGTGGACCTCATGCAGAAGCCCCGAATGCCAGGCCCCAGATGCCCCACCTGGATGAGACTTGGGTCCGGCAGAGACCCTTTGAGCCACCCTCTACCCCCCTATTTCCCCCCAGCCTGGATGGCATCTAGGAGCTCGTTTACTATAAGTTGCACCTTAATAGAGGCCCAACTGGCTGCGAAAGGTATTAATACATAGATCCCCAGCACCTCCATGAGAGTCAATCACGCCAGCCTGGCCCGGCCTCTCCTCGTCCACTGCTCTCCACCCCTACCCAACACACAGTATTTATACGGGTGTTGTCACTAGGGTTGAGCCTGGCACAGGACAGAGAAAGGCCAGCTGAAAAGATACATCCTGTGGGCAGACAAGGTCTCACCCACCCCTGCTTCTGCACCCATCTCTTCCCTGTCAGCACTTTAACTCGACTATCCTCCATACAAGTTACCTGGGTGGGGGTGTGCATTTGCCCCTCCCCCCCACAAAGCCAGTCCTGTGGTCTAGAGGTCTCCAGCCACTGTGGCACCAGGGACCAGTTTGGTGGGGGGCTTCCCAGGTGGTCGGAGGTAAAGAATCTGCCTGCTAGTGCAGGAATCTGCCCACCATCCCTGGGTGGGGAAGATCCCCTGGAAAAGGAAATGGCAACCCACTCCAGTATTCTTGCCCAGAAAACCCCATGGACAGAGGATCCTGGTGGGCTACAGTCCATGGAGTCTCAGAGTTGGACACGACTGAGCAACTGAACACCCACACGGCAGTTTCGTGGAAGACAATTTTTCCATGGACCAGGAAGCAGGGATGGTTTTGGAATGACTCAAGTGCATTACATGTATTGTGCACTTTATTTCTATTATTATTACATCAGCTCCACCTCAGAGCATCAGGCATTAGATCCTGGGGACCCCTGCTGTAGACCCATCCCAGTCTTCCTGTCACCTCCTCTCTTATTCCCTAAAGACAAAACACCTAGGTTTGTATCACCCTATGCCCCCTTCTAGCTGTGTGACCTTAATAAAATTGTTTAACCTGAGCCCCAGATTCCTCAACCACAAAATGAGGAGAGCAATAACATCTACCTCGTCAGGTTGCCATGACGTTTAAATAAGACACTTTCTACCACGGGCTTGTTGTAGTGAGTGGCATGTTAACAAGTGTGCACGTTAACTGTCCTTTTATGATCACAGTGATGACTATCATTTGCTTGTAAAGCATGACAGGAGGCTTATTCTGCTACCCAAACGCACATTCTGAGCCACTGCAAAGCTGGGAAACGTGACGTCAACTTTACCTGCTGTTTTTTGGATTTTGTAGCCTATGACTTTTTGTTGAGGAATTTGTACTGACACAAGGCAACTCATTCACTCCACAAATATGTACAGAGCACCTGCTAAGGAGATGACGTATTCTTGGCGGTCCCTAGAGCAGAACTGGGCGATGTAGACAAGAGGTTTTCCTGGCAGCTGCCCAGACCCACATCTTGAAAGTTCCTTTCATGCTTTGCTGAGGTGATGGCAGGATCTTTGTCTGTGTCCTTACACCAGACATAGCATGGCCTGGAGGTGATAACCAAGGAGAGGTGCAGAAAGGGCCTGTGCCCAGGAATTTGGACCAGGTTTGGGGTTTGGGTTCCAACTTCTATCTCTTGTGACTCTGGGAAAGTCAGTTGGTCTCACAGAGCTTCAGTTTTCTTCTCTTAAATGGGCACAGTAACACCTAGCCTGTAACCTCACAGGCTTGCTGTCAGCATGTGTGTGAAACCCTTTTAATAACTGTATTTTTCCTTCCTTCCTCTCTCTCTTCCTCACTCATCCACCCACTCAGCCATTCAACACTTTTTTCATTACCTACTCTTTCAGCTAGAAGTAGAAGGGATCTAGACAGAGGGAAGCAGTCCCCACCAGGATTCTCAGCCCTTCTCCCCATCTCTGGATGTCCATGTTAGGGCAGGACGACAGGAGCCATCAGAACATTCTTGAGAGGGGCTGATCCTGCCTCAGTCCAGCCAGGTGACTGGTGGCCCCTCTGAGCCAACCTGGTCTGCGTGAGGAGCGGTTCAGGTTCCCAGGCAGATGCCCTGCCTGGGACTCCCCTCTTCTTGGACCCCAGCCAGGCCTTTAACTGCACTTTTGACCTTGTGTTTTCCCATCCTCGGCAGGAAATGAATCCTAAAGCAAAAAGACTGAAGCATCAGACATACCCATGCTTCAAGCAGGAAGTAGAAAGAAAGGGAGGTTCCGGCCGTATCTGTCCCCTTCTCTCAGAAAAGCAATGCTTTTAGACAAATACCCACAACAGATTCACGCTTAGTTGTCTTTGGAGAGGACTGGAACCTGTGGCCACTATCGCTGCAAGAAAGGCTAGGGGAAAGGGAGCAGGGTGATTATGACTGGCTCACACCAAGGTCGGCAAACTTCTTTGAACGATTTTGTTCTTGTTTAGTCACTAAATTGTGTCCGATTCTTTTGCGACCCCACGGACTGTAGCCCACCAGGCTCATCTGTCCATGGGATTTCCCAGGCGAGAATACTGGAGTAGATTGCCATTTCCCTCTCCAGGGAATCTTCCCAATCCAGGGATGGAACCCGCGTCCGCGTATCCTGCTTTGGCAGGCAGATTTTTTTATCACTGAGCCATCAGGGAAGCCCCTGTGAAGGACCAGGGGGTAAATATTTTAGGCTTCGTGGACCAGATCCATCTCTTTCGCAACCACTCAACTCAGCCTTTGTAGAGTGAAATCAGCCTTAAGTGCTACATAAACAGATGGGTGTGGCCTGCATCAACAAAACTTTATTTATGAACACAAAGTTGAATTTTTGTATAATTTTCATGGGTCACAGAATATTACTTTTCTTTTTATTTTTTTCAACCATTTTGAAAGTGTTTAAAAAAAAAAAAAAAAAAAAACCGTCTGAGTTTGTGGGACATACAAAAAAAAAGGGGCAGTCAGATTTGGCCTCGGGCCATGGTTTGCCAACCCTTGGCTTGGACCGATCATATGCCATTCCTTGGGGCTGAGCACACTGGAACTCCAAGGAAAAGTGTGTGTGTGTGTGTGTGTGTGTACTAACAGACACTGGGGGCAGGGGTGATGTGGTGGGTACATCGTGTGAGTAACTAACAGCCTTCGCCATAGGCTGTGCTGCTACACAGGAAAGACAGCGGGAGTTGAACACAAACCATCCAAATTCCAGAGTTCGTAGCCTCCATGCTAACACCCTCTTTTCAGCTGTGAAGGGTGTATGCGGCGGGGGGTTAGGGGGTGGAGCACGCATATCACAACGCAGGGATACAGGCCTATGTATTCCTGAGACCCTCCAGTAGCCCCTTCTCTGGTAAGGACCTGGAGGGGAGATCACAAAACCGGCTGTGGGCGGGGCAGAGGAGGGAAAGCTCTGCCTCCCTCCCTCCTCTTGTCCGACTCTGCCACACCATGGACTGTAGTCTGCCAGGTTCCTCTGTCCATGGGATTTTCCAGGCAAGAATAGTGGAATGGGTTGCCACTTCCTACTCCAAGAGCTCTTCCCATTTTCCCCAGCCAGGGATTGAACCCGCGTCTCCTGTGTCTCCTGCATTAGCAGGCAGATTCTTTACCACTGAGCCACTGGGGAAGCCCTCCCCTCCTTCCGCAGACCAATGCATATGCAGAGGCTGGGGGGTGGGGTGGGGGCTTCCCTTCAGCCCTGGAGCAGGATTTCCTTTTCCGTTAACATTAATAGATAGGAAATTGGGTCTTAGTCTCATGGGTGAGGAGAACCCTCCCTCTCCCCCTGACTCCCCTCTTTCTCCTGCCCTTCTCTTCCTGCCCAATCCCACCCCACCCCACCCCACCCTACCCCCTATTCTCCTGCATGAAGGAGATTCAGGGAAGCATTTAACAGCTAAGGGAGCCTGAGAGAATTTGAAAACTCAGAGATGTCACACTTTCAGCCATTACCAAATCTTTTCTTTAGCTCCTCTTCTATGATTTATTATTTTTAAAGTTCATTCGGTTTCCACTGAGCTCAAGCTAGACATTACTTCAGGGGCTTTTACATTTTGTGATTCATGTACTCCTCCCCAAACTCCTGCAAGGTTGGTGCCCTTTGACCCATCTCACAAAGGTGAAACTGAAACCCAGAGGTTTTACAAAGTCAAGGGCAGAGTCTAGATTTAACCCTGGCCCCTATGGCTCCTTCTGTCTGCTGGTGAGTCTGCTTCTGCCCAAAGGGGTGCCCTGGGAGGAAAGGGTCCATGACGTATCTGAGTTCAGAGCTCAGGGACTGGAGTCAAAGAGACTTGAGTTCAAATCCTTGGTACAGATGTACACTAGCTGCTTCCTTGGGGAAGGTCATTTAATATTGCCGAACCTCAGTTTCCCCCTCTATTAAAAAAAAAAATGTATTCTCTCTTCCTCCAGCCCATGATTTCTTCTTGGGAAACCGCTATTCCCCAAATTTTCTTTGCTATGGTTTTCCTGGCAATGACCCCTTTGCTGACAGTAAGAGTCAACATATGCTCTACGCCCAGCCAATCAGAGCATCTTGTTCTCTCAGACTAAGTGATGCATTTGGGGATAAGTACATGTGACTAAATCCAGCCAATGAGAATTAGGTTTGGGATTTTTGCTGGACCTATTAGGAATGAAAGGCTCTCTTTTGGCTTATTTGGACGTGAACCTAGAGCTTTGAGTGGTTGTGTTGTCACTGCACAGAAAGAGCCTGCCTGAGAGTAAAGCAAAGGAAGAAAACAAGAGAGGCAGAACTCAGAAAGTCTAAGAGGAGGAAGAGTCCCAGGGAGATGACTTAACCTGAGCTTTGGCTCCCAGCATGCCTAAGACGTATCCTCTGTTTCCTTAGTTATATAAGGCTCCATGTGTCCCCTCTCGGCCAGTCTGAGCTGTTTCTCTGACACATGCCATCAATCAATAGAGTAAAAGCCCCTCAAGGGCAAGGATTTTTGTCTGCTAAATTAATGCATCACCTCCAATGGCTGGAACACTGCCTGTCACAAAAAAGTTTGTCAGTCAATATTTGTTAAACAAATATAACCCTGCATCTCATAAGATGTTGTGATGATAAAGTGGACAGATGAATGAATGTCTAAGTTGTCCCTGATGCGTGGCCTGGTCTGGTGGACTGTCCTCTCCACTGGCCCTAGGCAGGTCAGGGCAGGAGTGGCCTTTTTTTTTTAAGTTTATTTATTTATTTGTCCGTGCCAGATGTGAGTTGCGGCAGGCGGGATCTTTAGTTTAGGCATACAAACGCTCAGTGCAACAGGCGGGATCTAGTTTCCTGCCCAGGGTTGGAACCTGGGCCCCCTGCATTGGGAGCAAGGAGTCTTACCCAGTGGACCACTAGGGAAGTCCCAGGGCAGGAGCAGTTTAAGTAAGGAGCAGTGATCAAAGACTATGAGTGGAAAATGCATTAATCAAAGCTGTAGGAACATAAATGATGCTGCAGACCTGGTCCCTTCCCTCCTGGACTCTACTTGACGCCCTTCAGTCTCTGTGGCCCCCTCACAACCCTTTGGCTGGGATGGCATCACCTACCCAAACTTCCACCTGTCTCTATTAAGAGCAATGGGCCCGTGGCATTTCCATGTGGCAGAGGGAAGAATACCCACCTCCAGTCAGGAAGGGGGAATGTCATGGGGGGCAGCCTTGTCTCCTTCCAGCTGGCATGAGAAAATGCAAAAAAAAGAGTGACTTTTGGATTTGAACAGATAGGATGGTGTAGCAAAATAGAGCGCTGGGTTGAGTGAATTGAAGGGCAGATTTCAGTCCACTATTAAGGACCTGGGGCCAGAAGGTCTTGTGCTGGGTCCTAGTTCTGTTTTCTGTGCATGGAGGAGACTCTCTCCAAACCAGGCTCGGGTTTCTCAAGGGACCATATGTTCTACTTCCTCTCGCCTCCAACCCTGCCTACTGCAGAGCCGGGTGTGCAGTGTGCTCACAAATAGACAGCTCTAGCTGAAGAGTCAGGATATCTGTCCTCACCTTCCCTGGTGGCTCAGATGATAAAGAATCTGCCTGCTATGGAGGAGGCCCGGGTTTGATCCCTTGGTCAGGAAGATCCTCTGGAGAAGGGAATGGCAACCCACTCCGGCATTTTGCCTGGAGAATTCCATGGACAGAGGAACTTGGCAGGCTACAGTCCACGGGGTCACAGAGTTGGACACGAATGAGTGACTAACACTTGGGAATTGTACTCCCCACCTTCAGCCTTCTGGAAACAAACCTGTTCCTGTTCCCGAGAAGCAACCCCCAAAATTCTTGTCGCTCAGTCTGGGTAATTAAACTCAATACCTCCAGGGTGATTAAAAATTAATTCAGCGTTCAACAGGCCCGGAAATGAAATGCAGTGGGAAACACACTTGGCATGCCTGGTTAGATGTAATTAGAAAATCGTCCTGCTGGGGAAAGTAACTGAGGGGACGGTGCAGCCATAGAAGTGTCGGTTGGTGGGGAAGGCAACTGCCCTGCTTACACAGTAACAGGCCGCTTCTCAGCCTCTATTTTCCCTTACTCAACTGTTGCTGACAGTTATATCGCACAGGCAGCTGGTTTATGATAAGGGTTTTCACTTCTAAGTCGGTGAGGGTTCACGGGCACTGCCTCTGCCCAGGCCTATTTGAGTCTCCACTCCTTGGTCTGTGCGTCCTTCCCTCACCTCCCCCTGCTGATGGCCACTGCCATCCCTTCCCTCCCCCTCATCCACACCATCTGCAGGGCTCTTTGCTGGCCCTTCTACATCCTGGCTCCATCCCAATGTCTCCTCACCTTCTCCCCCTGCTGCCCTCTCCCTGCCCAATTTGGGCTTCTCCTTGCCCTTCCCTTTGCTTCCAGCTACTGTCCTCCAGGAGTGAGCCCAGCTGGAGGCTAGCTGCCCCCCTGGGAGATCTTCAATACTCCTTATCTGCCAGGCAGCAGCCTCGTTGCTTAGGATGCCAGTCCAGAGGCTGGTATTCTAGGACGCTACAGAAGGACATTTCATATTCCCATCTCAGAAGCCATCAGGGGCCTTCGCACCTCCCAAACCATCCAACTTTCCCATCTGGTACCTCTGAATACCATGCACAGCAGGGAATACCTTGTTAACTCTTGAGGGCTAGAATGCCTTACTATTTTGAGTTGCTCTAGGGGCCTGTAGCTGGAGAAGGCGATGGCACCCCACTCCAGTACTTTTGCCTGGAAAATCCCACGGACGGAGGAGCCTGGTGGGCTGCAATCCATGGGGTCGCGAAGAGTCAGACACGACTGAGCGACTTCCCTTTCCCTTTTCACTGTCATGCATTGGAGAAGGAAGTGGCAAGCCACTCCAGTGTTCTTGCCTGGAGAATCCCAGAGACGGGGGAGCCTGGTGGGCTGCCATCTATGGGGTCACACAGAGTCGGACATGACTGAAGTGACTTAGCAGCAGGGGCCTGTAGCAGCAACTGTTGTGCTCAAGATGATTCCTGTTCCTTCAGTTCAGTTCAGTTCAGTCCCTCAGTCGTGTCCGACTCTTTGTGACCGCATAAACTGCAGCACGCCAGGCCTCCCTGTCCATCACCAACTCGTGGAGTTCACTCAAACTCATGTCCATCGAGTCAGTGATGCCATCCAGCCATCTCATCCTCTGTCTTCCCCTTCTCCTCCTGCCCCCAGTCCCTCCCAGCATCAGGGTCTTTCCCAATGCATCAACTCGTCACATGAGGTGGCCAAAGTACTGGAGTTTTAGCTTCAGCATCATTCCTTCCAAAGAAATCCCAGGGCTGATGTCCTTTCGGATGGACTGGTTGGACCTCCTTGCAGTCCAAGGGACTCTCAAGAGTCTTCTCCAACACCACAGTTCAAAAGCATCAATTCTTCGGCGCTCAGCTTTCTTCACAGTTCAACTCTCACATCCATACATAACCACTGGAAAAACCATGGCCTTGACTAGACAGACCTTTGTTGGTGGCAAAGTAATGTCTCTGCTTTTTAATATGCTATCTAGGTTGATCAGAACTTTCCTTCCAAGGAGTAAGCGTCTTTTAATATCATGGCTACAGTCACCATCTGCAGTGATTTTGGAGCCCAGAAAATAAAGTCAGCCACTGTTTCCACTGTTTCCCCATCTATTTCCCATGAAGTGATGGGACCAGATGCCATGATCTTCGTTTTCTGAATGTTGAGCTTTAAGCCAACTTTTTCACTCTCCACTTTCACTTTCATCAAGAGGCTTTTGAGTTCCTCTTCACTTTCTGCCATAAGGGTGGTGTTGTCTGAATATCTGAGGTTATTGATATTTCTCTCAGCAATCTTGATTCCAGCTTGTGCTTCTTCCAGCCCAGCTTCTTATGATGTATTCTGCATATAAATTAAATAAGCAGGGTGACAATATACAGCCTTGACATACTCCTTTTCCTATTTGGAACCAGTCTGTTGTTCCATGTCCAGTTCTAACTCTTGCTTCCTGACCTGCATATAGGTTTCTGAAGAGGCAGGTCAGGTGGTCTGGTATTCCCATCTCTTTCAGAATTTTCCACAGTTTATTGTGATCCACACAGTCAAAGGCTTTGGCATAGTCAATAAAGCAGAAATAGATGTTTTTCTGGAACTCTCTTCCTTTTTCCATGATCCAGAGGATGTTGGCAATTTGATCTCTGGTTCCTCTGCCTTTTCTAAAACCAGCTTGAACATCTGGAAGTTCACGGTTCACATATTGCTGAAGCCTGGCTTGGAGAATTTTGAGCATTACTTTACTAGCATGTGAGATGAGTGCAATTGTGCGGTAGTTTGAGCATTCTTTGGGTTTGTCTTTCTTTGGGATTGGAATGAAAACTGACCTTTTCCAGTCCTGTGGCCACTGCTGAGTTTTCCAAATTTACTGTGAACCAAATAACTGCAACAAGGCAAGAGAGGAAGTGCTAGGTATTTCCTGGGCCTCCTGGAAAATCTAAGACAGCGCTGTCCAATACAGTAGCCACTAGCCTCATATAGCCATTAAATTCAATTGAAATTGGATAAAATTAAAGTTCAGTTCCTCAGCTGTTCTTGTGGTTAGTGGCTACCATATAGACTGCAGATATAGCATTCCATTATCAGAAAGTTCTATTGGATGGCACAGCCCTAGAACATAGACTTTAATAGCACAGGCTCAAAGCTGGGAAGACCCTCTACTATTTACTCTGTGATTCACTTGACTTCCTAAAGCCTTACTCCATTTCTTCATCTATAATAACAGCTATCTTGGAGAGTCATGACATCCAGTCAGGAATCCGGATAGACACTCAGCAGTGTTTGATAACAGGAAGAGCTGATAAATGGAAGCAATTGGTTTTTGGAGTAAAGTCAATGACTCCCAATCTAAGGCTCTCAGAGAATTCCAAAGGGGAACAGATATTTAAAATGGAGAAATCTGGTGGATACTAAGGATGCAAATTTAGCAGCATCAGTAATGGAACAAACTGGCATCATGAGCTTCCTGATATGACGCAATGAGGTCATCATCTCGTCTATGTAGTATTCTTGCGCCCCAAAATGTCTAAATCTAACCACAAGGAGACAATCAGACAGATCCGAATTATATGATATTCCATAGAACAACTGGCAGTGACTCCTTAAAAATGTCACAACCATAAAACAAAGAAAAGGCAGAGGATGACTAATCATCTGCATGACCCTTGTTAAGAGCCTCGATTAAAAAGGACATCATTGGCACACTTGGAGAGATTTAATATGGAGCATATGCCAGATAACATTATTGCCTCAATTCAAATTTACTGATTATGATAATACTGATGGAGAATGTCCTTGTTCTCCAGGAGATAATAGCTGATGTATCAAGAGGTAAATGGTCATCATGCTTGCAACTTACCTCCTAAAGGAGAGAGAAAGCAAATATGGCAAAATGTCAATGACTTACAAATTCAGGTGAAAAGTAGAGAGATGCTCATTGTACTGATCTTTCATCTTTTCTGCAGGTTGAGATTTTCCAAAAGAAGAAGTCAGGAGGGGGAAGGCTTAACAGAAATCCTATCTGTGATAAGGCTGCTTTGAGTTAATCACTAAGAATTAGAGCAGAAACACACACCAGACACTGTCAAGAGCTTTATGTGAATAATTTCTCTTAATCCTTACATCAGTCTTATGAGGTGGATCTATTAAGACAAAAGATGCCCAGGCACACAGAGGTGAAGCAACTTACTCAGGCTCACATGCAAGCGTCTGAGCCCGGATACTGTGGGTCCAAATCTGTTCCCTTAACTATTTCCTCTCAGATTAAGTCTTTCAAAACATGGATTCTCTGAGGTGAAAATAATATCCAGTCATAAATCACTCCTCTTTGGAATAGCTAGAGTGTTTCTATTCTAGGTTGGATGAACTGAGTTCAGAATAGTTACTTTAGTTGATTGAAAAGCATGTCATTGGCACCCATTCTTTTCCAGGTCTTTACAAAGACCTCAAGGTCACACAGAGTCCTTATCTTCAAGGAGTTTACTGCCTAGCAGAGACGCCCACCAGAACAGCAGGAATGCAGGAATTCACAAAAGGGGGAAAGTATCAATAGCTTGTGGACTTATTTCACTATCCATATCCAGGTGCCTGCCCCCTGATAAGTTACCTCAATTTCCCTCTAGAGGCAAGTGAAGCTTACTCCTCTGCACCTCTGAAGGTACAGGTGATTCAGGTCTAAGCTAACCCAGGGACTCCAGCCCCCGAAACATATTGACTGATCTCAGAATGAGCTCTTGACCCATGTCACACTGATCAGAGAAAACATGTCTTAATTTCAGACTAAGTTTGAGGTATGGAGAAATTGACTTACTCTTTCCACTATGTCTGAAACTCGTGAGAATGTAAAAGCTAGACTGCTGTGCCTTTTTGCTACCATATGGAGCCTGAAACTTCAGCCTTCAGAAAAGAAGGCAAAACCAAGATTTAGGAAGAAAGAAAATACGGAAAATACTGATGACATTATTTGAGCTCTAAATCCAACCTCACTCACTGGACTTTTGGGTTACTTGTGCCCCCAAACTTCCATTTCTTTGCTTAAGCCTCTTTGGAATGGAATTTTCTATCACTTGCAATAAAAGGTGTCCTCAATGATTCAGAAGGTATCCTGGAGGAGATGGAGGGAATGAGACCCTGAATGACAAATGGAATCCAGAAAGGAAAGGAGGTGGAAGGATATTCTAGGCAGAGAAATGGTTGATGGAAACCAGCAGACTAGGGCTCCCATAGTTCTTAAAGACCTGGCATCAAATCCTGGCTCTACCACCTAGTAGCCTTCTAGCTCTTAAGCTCTCTCTGAGCCAATAGCCTCTTATACAGCTTAATGGCATCACCTCTCAGAGCTGCGGAGATGAAAATGATAGTGACTTGTTCATGCTTGCTGAACAAACAAGCCAGTCATTTTGACTGGAGACAAGAACGGGTTAGAAAAGTGATACCTGATAATAAGATGAGGAAAGATAATGGATAGGGAAGGATGGGAAGGTTCACCTACCAAACCCTATCAAGTTTTGTAGCAATGCTCTCCAGTCCTCACAATAACCCTGTAGACATTACCATCTTGTTTCCAGATAAGTAAATTGAGGCTCAGAGAAGTGGCGCAACCAAAGCCACACAGCTGACCAGCACAGGAGCTATGATCCAAACCATATCTAGTTGACGCCACACCCAATGCCTTTCTTACCATAATGACCATTTCCTGTGGGTAGGGGCTGAGACCCCTGGGGGCCTCCAGTGCTAGCCAAAGAGAATGACATTTCCCTTGTAAGAAAGAGCAAGTCTCCCTGCCTGGAGCAAATAGTTAAAGAAATGTTTCCATTGAAGGCCAATTGATTAACAGGTGGACTAGATCAAGCCCGCAGAAAGAAGACCAGTCAGCTTTCTGGGCCAGACCCTGGGAGTGAGAAAGGATGGTGTGGAGTGAGCACAGAGAAAATTCAGCATTTGGGGAGTGGCTGGTCTGAGCTCCTCAAGCCTCAGGAACGTGGGTCCCTGTGACCAGCTTCATTCCCAGAAACATGCAATCCCCTCCCAGAGGGCCCTGCTATTTGGGCCTTGGGGAGAGGCTGGGAGGAAGGGCAGACGGAGCCTGGGAACACTCCCCCAGCTCTGAGGAGGAAGATTTGCATCTGGGTTGTAGGAGGAGGTTGTTTGTGGAGGGAGGGGCATGTTGGTTGTTTGTGTCTGTTCCTTCTGATGGTGGCCTTCTTCCCCTGTCGATAACTGGTAGAACCTGCAGGGCTGATGCCCAGCCTGAGGCCCTTCCTCTGACTCAGTGGGAGGGAAGGGGAGTGTCCCAGAGAGCAGCCCACATCCCTGACCGCTGGCCTTGCCCCAGGGCCTCTTTGTCCACCAACTTCCACATGGTACAAGTGGGGCTTGTTCCTCTTTCCGCTTTTCCTTCTGTGTGAAGGCCTCCGGGCACAGATGTGTGGCTCCTTCCGGCCACCAGCAATCAAGATAAGGAGGGTAACAGGGCCTGACCCTCGGGCAGCCCTTTAGCTTTTTCCCAGTTCATCTGCTGCTGGCCTCACTTGATCCCTACATCAACTTTTGAGGTGAGAGGCATCAGTCCCATTTTAGAGGAGTAAACTAAGGCCAAGAACGGGAAAGGGACTTGCCCAAATGGCTAAGAAGTGGTCTAGCAATGGCCAGATCCAAATCTTAGACTCTAAGCCTGAAGTTATTTCCATCACAGACATCTAAGGCCCCCACACCAGGGGTGCTATCCCTCAGTCCACTGTGAGACCGTGGTGGGCTTGCCCCCAAGTCATCTCTGGAGGTTCCTTGGGTGTCCCACAGATGCCCAGGGCCAGTTTCTTCTGCTCTACCTCCTTACTGAGGCCCACAAGGTCCCTGCTTCTCAGGCTGAGGCTGTGACCCTGGCACTCTCCCAGGGGGCAGGTCCTCAGTCACCACAGCGAACTGTTCTGTGCTCTGAGCCCAAATAGGTAGACGGCTCCTCTCTCTAACTTGTGTCCCAAACTGCAACCTAGGTAAGAAGCCTCTCAGCTTTTCCCTGCAGCCCTCTCTCTAAAGGGAGTGAGGGGGTCAGTGTTTCTTGGCAGCCTGTCCCCATCTACTCACTTGCAGCAACAGCCTCAGCTGATACAGTGAAACTTCCCCCATCACCACAGTGACCAAACTCCCTTATTCGTCCGTGTCTCATACTCAGATCCAAGTGGAGAGTATCGAACTACCCCTCCCCTGACTAGGATCCTTCATCCCCCTGGCCACACTCATTGTTTAAAGTCAGGTCAATCATAGCCAGTGAAACTCAGTTCTAGAGCATTGAGCTGTCAGAGAAGTGGTCTGGTTCTCAGTCCTGGCACAAAGGTGTGAGGCTCGGAGCTTCGGCAGCCACTTTGTGCCAATGATATGGAACCCGGCTGTGCTTCAGCTGCTACCCAGAGAAGAGCTGAGTCAAAAGACCACAGGTTTTTTGAGCACCAGGTCACAATGTGACACTGTTTAGAGTCCCTGATCAAGCTTCATCTAAACCAACCACACCCTTGGACTTCAGTTCCCAGGCCCACACATTCTGGTTTCACATTAAGCAAAAAGTTGGGTTTTCTTTCGTGTGCAACCGAAATTATGGGGACACAGAAGGTCACATCTGGGCCCCTTGTTTCTCTCCCTGCCCCACCCTACTGCCTCATCAAGTTCCTTCTCAGAGGCCTGCCTCCCCCCATGCAAATTGACTCATACAAATAGATATCCAGGGTCACCCGCTACTAGCCCATAAGTATACCATTTAGAACCCTTTGTGCTACATAGAAAAAGTGGTCCCAGACACTCTCCCTTCTTGGCTTAGTGAGGTGGGGGTGGATGGGGAGTGGAGACGCCAGCAGAGAGCACGAGGCAGGGTGGCAAACACCGGCCCTGCCCAATGGATGCAGGATGCCAAGTCCATCCTGTCTCCTAAGGGATGGGCCCCCAGCTGCACTGTTAGCCCAGGGCTCAAGAAAGTCTGCCGGCCTCATGTGGCTTTCGGGGCCTCTTATGATAGCTTCCAGCGAGAAGGATGGATCAGAAGAAAGAAGAGACCACCAATGGATTATTATTATTATTTTTTAAACCGGCCCCTTCCCAGGATGATTTAACCCTGAGCAAGAGGCCTCGTTTCTCACTACTCACTGTACCCCTTGGCCTGGCTTCCTCCCAGCCACACCCCCAAACGTATCCTTTCCTTCTTAGAGCAGGAGCTTGAGGGTGAGTCAGTGCCTCATTCCTTCCATTCCTTCCGCACGGGTCAGGCCTCACCCCTTCGCCCTGCCAGCCCCTCCTCTGGGCAGCCGTCTGCACCGCGTACAGGGCAGGCGGGGCCGACCTCTTAGCTCCTGAGATTTTCAGAGAGATCTGGCACCTCCAGAGATGGACCACAGCGACCTGGGTCTGTTCCAGGCCCTAAAGAAGGACTTTCTCTGGGGTCTCTCCCAACTGGCCTTGTCTTCCTCCACAGTGTCAAGTCCATTTCTGTGTCTGTCCCAAAGAAGGGGGATGGAAATGTCTTTAGAGAGTGCCTACAGAGTCCCAGGCCCTGCCTTGAACTTTGAGTTCTCGTCACAACCCTCAGTGTGGTGGCACGACCAACCGCGAGGCAGAACTTAGCTCTGGGTGGCAGAGTTCACCCCAGCTGCCAGCACACCATCCCTGCCTGCCGGGGCCTGGTGGTACCGCTCCCCAGGGGCCACCGCTGTCCTGGGTCAGTCTGTTCTCTCTCTGCCCTCACCTCCAGCAAACTTTCTTGTGGCCCAAGGCTGGCAGGCCCCACGCCAAGAACAGATTCTTTCATCCTCTCTGGTCTAAATCAAGCTGCATCGGGAGCAACCCCCACGGGCCCTCCTGCCTTATTTGGAAGAAGAGCAGGAAACCAGACAAGAAATCGTCTACACACAAGCACACCTCTCATCGTGACCACAGGGCCGACGCTGTCATTCTCCAGAGTGCAGGGAATCTGTGCCCCAGAGGGCCGTGAGCTGGGGTGTCGGAGGGGCTGCCTTGTACGGCCCTAGAGGAAGGCAGATGTTTGTGCGTAGTACTCATGAAAGGAGAGCTTGACTCTAAAGCAAATAAAAGTTAAAGGTGACTCAGAAGCCACGGGGAGCCCCCCGGGGCCCCTGGCAGGGTTATCTGGTTGGGGGTGGTCTGTGAGGAGGGGTCGGTTCAATCAGAGGCAAGTCTCTGAGCCAGGGTTTACTTCAGGCTCCACCCTGGGTCTACCTCCACAGTGTTGCATCACTAAAAGGGTGGTTTAATCAGCACCAGGTAACCCTGGTATCTCAAAAGAGATCAAGAAAAGCAGGCTGGGACCCTGCAGAATCTTCTAGAATCAGTTCTCAGCCCTGGTGGCACTGTAGAATCACCTGAAGAGCTTTTTAGAATACTGATTCCTGGCCTCAACCCAGACACATTGGATCAAAATCTCAGAATGAGGGCTGGGCAGCCGTAATTTTCAGTCCCCTCAGGTGACACTACTAAGCTGTGTTTCTCAATTTTCCCTGATAATAAAAATCACCCAGAGGGCACATTTAAAAAAAAAAAAAAAAAAAGATGCCCAGGCTCCCAACTTCCTAATCAATCAGACCCACCAAATCAGAATCTCTGGGAACTGAGGCTCAGGAATCTGCGTTTCTCACAGTTACCGTGGCTGACTGAAGCTAGGAAATCAGGTTTCCAGTGCAAACGCCTGAGGTGGCCCAGGCTCACTCAGTCCCTCCCCGCCCACCTGACCCTCAGCGCTCCACAGAGGACTTCCCTGTGAGAAGACACAGCACCCATTTCCTTCATAGCACATATCACTGTTTGAACACTATGTGTATTTATCTCTGTCTTTGCTTCACACCCATCCCCCAACTAGCCTGTAAACTCCATGAGGGCAAGAATGTCTGGTTCCACAGAGCGAGCTCTGAAGTTTGGCCTCAAACCCCAGCTCCCTGACTCACCTGTTCTTTGCTTTGAATCAAGTTACTTCTCTATCGGGTGGCCCAGTGCTTTCATCTGTAACATGGAAATTAGAATAACAGCCCTTGCCTCAGGTAGGTGATGTGAGGAATCAATGAGATATGTAAAACATTCAGCACGGTTTCCGGCACAGCGGCCATGGTCCATAAACGCTCATTGTGTGTGTGCTGTGCTGTGCTCAGCTGCTTCAGTCGTGTCCGACTCCTTGCAACCCTATGGATGCCTCTGCCTATGGGATTCCCCAGGCAATAATACTGGAATGGGTAGCCATGCCTGCCTCCAGGAGATCTTCCCCAGCCAGGGACTGAACCCTCCTCTCCTGTATCTCCTACATTGTAGGTGGATTCTTTACAGCTGAGCAACTGGGGAAGCTCAAATGTTTCTTATATTGATTACCTTTTGCTACATAACAAACCACTCCAAAACAATGGCTTTAAACTGCAACCCTTTTTGGGACTTCCCCAGCAGTCCAGTGGTTAAGACTCTGCCTTCCAGGGCATGGGGTCACAGGTTCGATCCCTGGTTGGGGAACTAAGATCCCACATGCAGGGGGCAGTAGGGCCAAAAAAGTCACACATAAAAACTACAACCATTTCATGCCTTACAATTCTCTCAGTTAGGCTGGCTTGTCTCTACTCTGAGGGGTCTTGACTGAGCTCCAGCTGTTGTTTGTAGCCAGTCTGCTGAGGGTCAGGGGCTCCACATGGGCTAACTCACAGGACTGGCATTGGTGAGGCCACCTCACTTCTCCTCTGGGTGACCTCTCCAATGGACTGGCTTGGGCTTCCTCACATGGCAGCTGGGTTCCAGGAAGATGAGAATGAGAGTCATGTGTCACTTTCTTGACATTCTGTTAGCCAAAGCGAGTTACAAAGTCAGCCCTGAGTCAAGGGATGGAGAAATAGTGCCAGTTTTCCATAGGGGGAGGTGCAAAGACTTCCTGGGCATTTTTCATCCTCCATAGATGCACAGCTGCCTGGCCCAGTAGGCATTTGCTATGCATTGTTGAAGAAATAAATAAATGGATAAACAGAAAAGAAACTTGAGACCAGAGAGGAAAATGAACTTGCTTAAAGTCACACAGTTAAGTGAGTGGCAGAACCTGGACTCCCACGTGCTGGTCCCTCCTCTTCCCATTAGATCAGTCTACTCAGACAGCAGCCTGAGGTGGGGCCAAATTCATCAAATAATTGCCTCACTCCTCAGTGTCTGCTGAGCCTCTAGAGATGTAGATAGAAGGCCAGGACTTTGCTGGCTTCCTGAAGAGTCCGGAACGGGGAGAAAGGAGCCCTTTTCATTTCCCTGGGCACAGAGCATCCCAGAGAATGGTCAGGAAATCAGCAGTCCTCCTCCAATCCCACCATGTGTGTGTAAGGGCCAGGGGCAGTCAGAGGCAAAGGCAGAGCACGGGGTAGTCCTTCTGTGACCTGCTTATCCTCCCACCAACCAGGTGTGGGTGCACGCGTGCGCCTGCATGCACAGCCCACACACACACACACACCTTTCTCTCTCCTCTGCCTTCAGGTCCTGGGAGAAAACTACCATAATTTGCGGGTCTGGCCTCTAATTTGGCCTGGACCAGCAACTGATGGGTTTGAGCAGTGAGTCTGGGGGAGGGAAACAGAGACAGGAGTTGCAAAACGTCGACTACGTTCCTGTCCCTGTCCGTCAGCCCCTTGCTATCACCGGGGGGAAATCAGGGCCCCTGGGTGCCACCTTTCCTCCAGCAGGAGCGTTCCTTGCACTTGCTTAGTCACCCACCTGCTGCAGGAGAGACACCTATTTTTAGCCTTCAGTAAATGAGCTCTGCAGTCGCCCAGACCACGTTCCCTTGTGTCTCTTCGTCACGGTTGGTGTGACTGGATGGGAATCACGTCATCAGGGACTCCTCCACCCCCATCCCCAACCAACTGACCTCCATCTCCTTCCTCTGAGACGCCTCACTGCCTGGCCATCACCCACGTAACCGAGGCGGCAGAGCAGCGGTGTGTAACAGCAACGCACCTGCCGTGAGAGAAACCCAGCTCTCAGGAGTATTTTAACCACTGACGTTGTTGAGCATTCCTGCGCATCACTTTCGGTCAGGGTTGTTTTTGTTTTTAGCTTTTCTATAGACAGCACACTCCCCTTCTTGTGCTCGTGTGGACCACTCTCATGGCCCCAGCTTTGAAGGTGCCGTAGCATGGAAGCTGAGGCACTGTGGCCCTGGAAGCCAAGCTCCACTGATCACTCACTGTCTGACTTGAGCAAGACCCTTAGCCATTCCAACCACTGACCCCTCGCAGGTCACCCAGGCTGCTGATCAGTTTTCAGGATGTTGGCACAAGAAGGGCACCTAGATACCATGAAGTCCACTCCCACTTTATTGACGGGGAAATGGAAACAAAGGAAAAAGCAGGGGCCTGCCTGTTGCAGGTGCCAGAGACCTCTCTGTGACATCATTCCATCAGGGCCACCTCATGGATAAAAAGCCAGTAAGAAGCAGTGCTGATGAGGCCTCTCTGTTGGACAGAACCATCTGTTCTTCAGCCCATTATCCCCACACTTGGTACCCAGCACAAGGTAAGGCTTCCTTGGTGGCTCAGTGGTAAAGAATCTGCCTGCCAATGCAGGCGCTGCGTGTTCAATCCCTGGGTTGGGAAGATTCCCTGGAGAAGGAAATGGCAACCCTCTCCATTAGTCTTGCCTGGGAAATCCCATGGACAGGGGAGCCTGGTGGGCTACAGTCCATGGGGTCACAAAAGAGTCAGACAGGGATTTAGCAACTAAACAACAACAAGGTAGTGAAGAATTCCTCTACAGAAGCCTCTGAGTCACCTGGGGCTTATCAAAACTTCAGGTCGCTGGGCTCTACTATGGCTTGAGATTTGACCCCCAGTGGTACATTCCTGTCCTGCAGGACTTGAGGGATGTCACATCGTCTCTGCCTCAGGTTCCTCGCCTTTAAAATGAGACTGAACCTCCCTGTGTCAATGAGAGGAACAATGCAGTCACGTAGGGGCCGTATCAGCATGGTGCTTGGCACATCGGAACCTCACAGCATGTGACTAGACCTATTGTTGGTTTCTGGTCCCAAGCAGCTCCTAGGAGGCTCAGCTCCCTCTGGCAGGCTGCTTGAAAGCAGACACTCCCTCTTTCAGATCAGTCTGAAACTATCATGTGCTGGTGACTTCCAGAAGTGACCCTGCAAACCTCTGCGAGGCAGTTGCACTCTTCAGACTAGGACTCAGATCTCAAGATGTTCGCCACCCCCATCCCCCATCACAGCTGCTGGCCACAGTCGTCCCTTGGCAGAAAAGCACTGTCCTATCCCCCTCCTGGTCTCTCCCTCTGGTGACTGAGCCCAACACCATCACACCTATAGGAAGGCAAATGAAGTGAAGTGAAGTGAAAGTCGCTCAGTCATGTCTGACTCTTTGTGACCCCATGGACTATACAGTCCATGGAATTCTCCAGGCCAGAATACCGGAGTGGGTAGCCTATCTCTTCTCCAGTGGATCTTCCCAACCCAGGAATTGAACCGGGGTCTCCTGAATTGCAGGCAGATTCTTCACCAACTGAGCTATCAGAGAAGCCCCTTTAGAAGATAAACCCTTCTCCAAACAAAATTTGACAGAGCATGAGCCCCGCCATGTATACAATTAGTAGAGTTGTATTAGTTTGAATTTCTTCTCTACGTCCAAATTGCCAACATGTTACTATGTCACTTATAAAATCCCTGTGAACACAAGTGGGATCCAACGTGTGAAAATCACATATTCCTTCTAAATGTACATGTTGATGCTTATTATAAATTTTCACATAGCATCAAGTATGTGTTGGAAACTGTCTTTGCACTGAGCATTGGCAAAAGCCATGGAGCTCTCCTGAAAATTGCCAGGATTTTGTTTAGCATGGTTTGCAAGCCCTGGAGAATTCCAAAGCCCTTTTAATGGCTGAGGAGATTGAGGCTGAGGTGGGAGAAGGGAGCCGCCCTTCAAGTGGCCACAGCCACGAGAATCTTCACCCACATTCCCAACCTCACCAGCAGGGTGGGCTGCTCAAAGGGATGAGGTCAGCACAGGTGGTTCTAGCCAATGGCTGAATTAGTCTAAAGTGGCAAAAACTGTCTATGTCTCTCAGTGCAGCCAATCATCAGATGGCAGAGACAGAGCCACCCCAAGGCCTGGGGTGAGGAAGGTAGTAGGCATGTGGGCCCCTGTTTGGGAGCAGGAAGAGATGGTGCTGAAAGGGTTTAGATAGCTTTACCTTTGGCACCTAAGCTCTTGAAAGTGAAAAGTGAAAGTGAAAGTTAGTCACTCAGTCATGTCTGACTCTTTGTGATCCCATGGACTGTAGCCTACCAGGCTCCACTGTCCATGGGATTCTCCAGGCAAGAATTCTGGAGTGGGTTGCCATTTCCTTCTCCAACCAACCTACGTTCTTGATTCAGCCAAATTCCTACTCTACAAACATCTGAGTTGTTAAGATGTTGTACTTTGACATGGCTAGATAAAAAGCGCCAAAGAAATGCAAATTACCGTCGTCATTGATGACAGTTCCCTCCCTGGACAGCAGCCTGCTAGGCTGTACCCAGTCTGGTCCCTGACCAGCCGCTCCTCCCAGAGGATCCCTGTGTGGGAGAAGATAAATGAGCAGAGCCCTTGCCTCGGGACCAAGTCCAGGGCACCCTAACCAAAGGAGAAACCAGGTCTTTCCCACCACACCCAGCACAGAACACTGTTTCGTCCTGTGGGAGAGCAGCTGCCAAGGTGCCGAGTCATCACCTGCTTGTCAGTCGATGCTCTGCCCCGTGCCCTGCGCTGCATTGCCCCGAGAGGGTGTGGCGAAGCATCCTGTGCAAACAGGCGCGAGATGACCTGCCTGCTCCTGGGATGGGGTGGGGGGCCAGCAGGCAGATCCCTCCCCAGCTCTCAGCCTTAGCTGCCTGCTGGGGACCATCTCATGGGGCCTCAAGTGGGCCCTCATAACACAGTAGGAGTCCGGCTCCATCAGCCGGGATGGGGGAGCGGGGGAGGTCTGGTCTGCTCTCTACCCTCTCCTCACCAAGGTCAGCCGTGCCTGACGGTCCTCCCCCTTGCTTGATGGCTATGGGCTCCTTGTTCTGTTTGTCAGTTTTCTTTTTTTCTTTTTTAAAGGTATACGGAAACAATTTTTTTAAGCCGAACAGAAATAATACTCATGCCTCCTCTGATCCCTTTAATACAATTCCCCTGTCCCCTGTTAACCCTGAAACCCCTGCTGTTACCAGCTTGGGAGAATCCTTCCAAAAATATTCTATGGATATATACATAAACATACATATGTATATATACATATACACACATATACGTGTATATGAGTCTATCCTTTTTGGATGTAAATGTGAACAAAGAACATATATTTTTCCTGAAGCCTTTTTTTTTTTAAGATTTTTATTTTTTGATATGGACCATTTTTTAAGTCTTTATTGAATTTTTTTTTTATAATAGTGCTTCTGTTTTGGTTTTTTGGCCTCGAAGCATGTGGGATCTTAGCTCCTAGATCAGGGATTGAACCCGAACCCCCTGCATTGGAAGGTGAAGTCTTAACCACTGGACTGCTGGGGAAATCCCTAGAAGTTTTATCTTATTTTTTATTTAATGACATATTTTGGAAATTGGCAGCTGGAATCTCTTCCTTTCTAGTGGCTGTAGGCAAGCCCCGAAACTACTACCAAGAACTTTGTAACCAGGCCCCTATTGATAGATGTTTAGTGCATCTCGTCTTTTGCTCCCCTGATGAACACTCTTATGAACGAGTCTATCTATACTCTGTTCCCCCTGTGTTTCTGGGGTGCCCCTGCACACCAGGGAACTGGGAGGGGGCAGAAGGGACAAGGAGGATCACACTATGTGAGAGAATGCACAGCCCTCAGGAGGGGAGGCAGACCCACCCGTGAGCTTTAGGGAGGCCTCAGCTGAACAAAGTTGCAGAAGAGCCTTAAGGAGGAATTGTACATGGTGAACAAACCAAGATTTTTTTTTTTTTAATTATTTGAACAAGTTCCTTACTGATCATAAAGTAAAACATATTTCTTATTGGAAAACAATGAGCAAATGTAAAAATGAAGGTCACCTGGAATCCCACTCATCTGGAGGTAACCACTCGATGGTTAGTGCATTTCTTGCCATTGTATTTTCTAGATACAAAGGACTTCTGGAGGTCGGGCTTGGGGGCAGGCATGATAGAAGGTGCTCTCCGAGCAGAGCACAGCAGGGAGCATTAGACTCTTTCAGAGAGAGAGTCAGAAGCAGGAGGAGATAGAAGAGGATGGAGGCAGGGATGGGGGTCTAGATCAAAGGTGAGCCTGAGCGCAGCAGGGGAGCATTTTCCCGTAGATGGATGGGCAGTGGGAGCCACTGCAGGCATTTCAGCACAGGACTGGTACGATCACCTGGCAAGAGATCTGAGAAGTCTGGCTTTGCGATTTTGGAAGGACATCTAAGAAAAAGAATTTCATCAGATCTTTTGAAGAGCAGGTCTGGAGTTCCAGAGGGAGGTCACTTCTGAAAATATTAACTCGGGAGTCATAAGGTCTGAGTGTGAGTGAGACAACAGAGAAGTACGGCTTCAGGGATGAGAGCATAGACTTAGAAATAGGAAGACGGCAGTTGACTCCCAAAGGCACCACTTATCAAGTGGGTAGCATTGGGCGATTTACTGGTCCTCACTGGATCTCTACCATCTGCCAAGTGCAGATGAAACTAATATACCCATATCAGAAGGTGGATGAGAGGATTACAAGGAATGACGCAACTAAGAGCCTAGTATGGTGCTGGGTACACAGAAAGAACCCGATAATTGATGGGAGACTACAGAATGAGAGCAAAGAAACGGCTGAGGTTAAATCTGTGATAGGAGGAGCTGGGAGAAAGACATGCCCCTCAGGGTTCCAACTTTCTGGACAGAAAGAGAATGGTCCCCAGAATAAACCAAGGATTTAGGGTTTCAGGAGGAAGAGTTGATGACAATGCCAAGCACTACCTGAGGCACAGGAAGGGCTCAGAGCCCAGAAAGCCCCTGGTAAGTGGTACCTTCATAGCGGTTGCCATGGCCATGTGGATAGCAGGCCGAGGCTGAGAGGTTAAGGCGTGATGGAAGGTGAGGAAGTCCACGGGTGAGTTGACAAGTCTTCCAAGAAGTTAGGCAGTTAAAGGAAAGAGGAGAGCCCAAACTCAGGGGAAAGATCGTAGGGAAGATCGGGTGGAGTTGCTTTGTTTTGTTTGGGTTAGAGGCCATTTCAAGATATTTATAGGCTAAAGAGAGGAAATCAACAGGAGTTCTCAAAGAGGGGAAGTGATGAAAGATGTATTCTACATCTCTAGACTTCAGTTCCTCATTTTAGCAATCAATGTGGACTAGGGACCCCTGAGGTTCTGCTGGCTTTTTTTAGTTCTTTGATTCATTCATCCATCTATCCATCTTTCCATTCATCCAGCTGTCCATCTGTCATCCATCCATCTGTCCATCCATCAGATGGATTTCCCATCTGCGCATCCGTCATCCATCCATCCAGCCAGTCAGCCATTGTCCTTTAAATATAAATTGTCTGTAGACCTCAGCCATGAGCTAAGAGGGAGAAGGGATCTGGGGGAGGGGTGGAGAGAAGAAGTGAGGAGAAGGGGAAGCAAAGATTCCTCTCGTGTATAAAGGGAAGACAATCAGACAATGACTCAACCAGATTACAGATGGACTCAAAACCCACACCCTGGAAGCCCTTTGAAACAAAATTCTAGCATTTATCTAAACCCCTTCCCCTCCACCCTGATGTGTACCCCTCCTCACCCCTTGAAACCCTGCCTTGGTCTTTATTCCACAGAATATCCGCCATCCCCACCATTGTGCTGGGCCCACATATGCAACTGGCAAGTTAGTACTTGACATGTCCATTTATTCAATAAGTGTTTGTTGACTGTGTGCAAAGTGCCATACACTGGGAGATAAGTAGTGAGCAAAAGAGATCCCTATCCTCCTTGAGGGGGCTTCCCAGGTTATGCTGGTGGTAGAGAACTCGCCTGCCAATTCAGAAGACAGAAGGGACAAGGGTTCGACTCCTGGGTCAGGAAGATACCCTAGAAAAGAAAATGGCAACCCATTCCAGTATTCTTGCCTGGAGAATCCTGTGGACAGAGGACCCTGGTGGGCTACAGTCCATAGGGTCGCAGAAGAGTCGAACATGACTTAGCGACTAAACGATAACAACAACTAGTTGGGGAACAAGACCATCAAATAGTTACACATAAATCTGTAATTTTTGTAGCTGTGATGGGAGGGAGCAGGGCTTTTCCATGGCTGGAGAGAACAGGAAAGGCTTCTCTGAAGAAGAAACTTGGGACCCAAAAGAACACGTATTCACCAGGTGCATTAGCACGCCAGGTGGGGACACAGATGGGCCAGGCCTGTGTGAAGGCAGGTGACAGAGGGAGGGACAGAGGGCCTGAAAGAGAGGCAGTGTGGCCGGGAGGTGGGAGATGCTGGACCAGACAGGGGAGGCAGGCAGGGCCTCGTAGCCCAGGAGAGCAGCGAGGAGCCTCAGGAGTGGCTGAAGCATGAAGATGACATGATGGGCTTCGGTTTCAAAGACCTCTCCTCGAAGAAGCAAGTTGCAGATGCGTGCACGCAGTGTGAGCCTGCCATACAATCTATCGGGGCTGGGATGGCTTTCACCCTCCACTTTAGATATGTCTGTAGTATTTTTTAATAATCAGCCAGTCCTGCTTTTGTTATCAGGAAAAAGAAAGTACTGAAGATAATAAAACTACAGAACAGGCCTGGGGAAGGAGTGGAGAGGATGCCTTAGGGCTGCTGAGGAGCCCCTGCCTGTCTGAGATGGTGGGGATTGTACCCCAATCAGACAGGCAGAGGGGTGAGCAGCTGGGCTTTGGAGCTGGGGCCGCTGGACCCTCCCTGCCCTTTGGAGGACTCCTGTGGGTGCTTGAGCAAACTGGTTCAGAGGGGGCTCTTATTTCATCTGAATACCCTTCTGAAAGTCTGAGAGGACAGCGGCAGGCAGGCCTGAGGAAGAGACCACATTTTCTGACAATTGCTCCAAACGCCAAGGCAGCGGGAGCCACCTGCCAACTTCTCCCTCTGAGCCAGGCTTGGGAAATGGGGCCTCTCCCTAGGAGGCCATTGTTCTCAATCCCCAGCGAGGGCTGGGCCTGTGGGGAGTGTTTTGTTGACAGTGCCCAGCAACCGGTGCTGCTGTTTTATCGGGAGGTTGGAGGCCCAGGGAGGAAGGCCCTGCCCCAGGAGCCCCAGCTTCCATGGAGCAGAGGGCAAGTTCAGGGAGCCCAGGTGGATGTTCCCAAGGCTCCCTGCCCTCGAGGCAGTTTCCCCAAGAGAAGCCGGACAACCTGCGGCCAAGGGAGGAGCAGGGAGGAAATGGGGCTCTTCCCACCACTCGAATCCTACTTGAAACGTCACCAGGTCACCACCAAGGAGTGAAGAGGCTGGGGCCCCCCAATTCTGATCCTGTAGGGGTGTAGAGGGGTGTGCAGGGGAGACAAGGCCTCCAGCAGCCAGCCTGGGACACCTTGGGTTTGGGCTCACCTGGGACTGGAGTCGGTGTCATCATCGGAAACATATTCTGCAGGACGGAAACACCTGGAAGAAGGGCTGCAGCTACCTGAGTCCTCAAACCTGAGCAATGTAGTCCAGGGCTCAGATTTGAAGTCTGAGAGAAGAGGAAGGGCAGGGGAGGTTTGAGAGTGTGAGAGCTCGTTTCACGCCCAGCTCTGTCTTGGTTTCCTCACCTGGGAAATAGGAACCACGCTGTCCTCCGTCATGGGCCCCCAGTGGCACTAAATGGGGTGACCTGGGGAAAGTCCTGGTATAGAGCTCCCCTCCTCCACCTCCACAACCCATTTCCACCTCCCACTCCCTCCGTCCCCACCCCTGTAGAGCTCCCCACCCTCACCTCTGCTGTGTCCAGAGGCCTAGATTCTGACCCAGAGGCCAGGGGCAGGGCCAGGGAAGGAGGGCCGCATCCTCAGTGGGGTTCAGTTTCTTTATCTTATGAAACCAGTTGCTCTGTGGAAAGACCAAAGGTAGGAAAAATAGTCATTTCTGATCTGCAAGCAGTTTTTAAAATTTATTATTTATTTATTTTCAGTTGCCCTGGGTCTTCATTACTGTGCACGGGCTTTCCCTAGCTTTGGCGAGCGGGGGCTACTCTTCGTTACGGCTCACAGGCTTCTCTCATTGTGGATCACAGGCTCCAGGGTACTCAGGCTTCTTACTGCAGGGGTTCCTCTTGTTGCAGAGCATGGGCTCTCGGCACACGGGCTTCAGTATCTGCAGCAGGCTCAGTAGTTGTGGCCCATGGTCTTAGTTGCTCCGAGGCATGTGGAATCTCCCCGGACCAGGGATCGAACCTGTGTCCCCTGCATTAGCAGGTGGGTTCTTCACCACTGGACGACTGGGAAGCGCTGCAAGCAGTTTTGCAAGTGGTGGAGGCACCATACAGGCTCGGGCAGAGGGTGAAGCAAGGTTGAGCTCCTACATCCCAAACGGTTGAAGCCCTTCTGTTTTCCATGAGAATGGATAGCAAAGGTGCTGACATGTTTTCAGCCACACACATGAGACACTCCAGTTGCCTCAGCCTGGCCCAGATGAGACTCTTCTGAAAGGAGAGGTGGGTTGGTGGAGGGAGGTAGGGCAGGAGGAAGAGGAGCTGGAGAGTGTGGTCTTCCAAGGAGCTAAGGGGTCAGAGAGCTCTCGGATGAGTCACTCCTGAACCACTTTCACCTTCACTTTGTAGAAACCTACTTTCTAGGACTCTGCTCTGTAGAACACCAGCGCAAACACGCACAGGTATACCCAAGAGCATGCTCATCACAAAACCGCTTGTCTGGGTAAAAACAGGAAGCGACCCCCCAAAACGTCCACAGTGTGCTGTGAATCGTACCTAGATCAACCTGGAAAGTGCCTCGTGAAATAGTATCACTTAAAAAAGCAAGCAGCAGAATTGAATGTGTGGCGTGATCTCATTTTATTACTATATATGCCTGTAATACATAACTGAATATAGTAAATCAACCAAGTCTCCACACCCACACACATTTTGAAGCACAGAAAATAAAATCCTGGAGGAGTACACGACAAACTGCTAACAGCAGTTACCTCTAGGAGGGAAAAAAGATATTTTTCTCTTCTATGCTTTTATGTGTGAATTTCTTAAAATTAGCACAAGCTAGAGCTAATTTAACATACCACCTCCAATAAACACGAAAGGAGCTGGAGGGGGTCAGTCATCCTTCTCCTAGGAGCAACCAGAGGGAGGGGTACTAACATGACAAGTCCCTGTTGCTGGCAATGCCCCCACTACCACCCAAGAGAGTGAAGTGGGGGCCATGAAAATGAGAGCAGGAAAAGACCATTTTATTTTCCCCATGAACCAGGATCCTACCAGTCTACACCTGCATCTTCCAGCACCTGGCTGGAGCCCCACACAGCACTCAGGCCTGTGCTCCTCAGAGAAGGTGGTGCAGGAAAGCGGACTCTTCTGAAAACAAGGCACGTGACCATGCATCACTCTGCTAGTGCTGGTATTTTTGAAGCATGCTGTTTCTTTCTTTCTTTTTTTTTTTTTTGGCTGTGCCATTTGGGATCCTTGTTCCCCAACCAAGGATCAAACCCATGTCCCTTGCACTGGCAGCATGGGGTCCTAACCACTGGACTGCCAGGGAAGTCCCTGAATCATGCTACTTTTTTATTCTGGGATTCCCACTAACAATTAACCCAGTGGTAATATTAATGCTCACCGTTTATAATGCTTTTCTTGTACAAAGTACATTACAGGTTGTTGTTGTTTAGTCGCTAAGTTGTGCCCAACTCTTTTGTGAGCCCATAGACTGAAGCCCGCCAGGCCGTCCTGCCCATGGGATTTTCCAGGCAAGAATACTGGTGTGAGTTGCCATTTTCTTTTCCAGGGGATTTTCCTGACCCAGGGACCCAATCCGAGTTTCCTGCATTGCAGGTGGATTTTTTACCACTGAGCCACTAGAGAAGCCTTGGTTACAGGTATCCTCTCATTTTATCCTAGAACCCTATGAAGTAGGTGGTTTCACCTTTTAATTTCATTTTACAAGAAGAGAAACTGAAGCTCAGAGAGAATATGTAATTTGTTGAAAGGTCTCATAGCCACAGAGGGCAGATACTGAATCCAAACCCACACACTCTTGACTCTGGAATCTACCTCATTCAGTGGTCTTTTAGTGACACATAAAGCAAATAGACACCAGTGATTTTTTTTTTAACATGTCTTGCTGGTAAACTCTCTATTTAGCCTGACTGCAGATGTTTCACAAAAAGAAACTGAGGGTTTGGATTCATAATGTCAGTGTCTAGGGTCAGTTGAGCCAAATGATGACTAAGCTGTGATGCCTAAAACAGCCCATGAGCTGGTAATGACCCAAATTTCAAGGAAACGTGGAAAAAAAGTAATCTAGCCCAACATGTGGTTCCACTGGGCAGAGTGTTTACACAGTTGTACAAGTGCAACAGTAAATAATGAAATAACCAAAATCATCATCTATTACTGTATTGGAAAGATAGTGGCGAGGGAGAGAATATGATGCATGCAGGAGGGGATAGAATTCCTCATCTCCCAGGGCAAGAAATCAACAAATTATTCCTAAAGCTGCGAGCGAAGATGGTGAGGAACCCGTGTGAAATGCTATTTAGAGACATGAAAGTGAACATTCCAGAGAATCAGTTTCAAGAGTTAAAGTGGTTACCCTTGGAGATGGATCAGGGCTGCAGTTGTTCATGACGAACTCTGTAGAGATCTCTGATGCTCTGATGATGATGTTCATGTGCAAACATTAAATAAATAAATAAAATCCAAAGCAAAAGCAAGAAGGAGAGTTCTGATCCCGGATGGGGTTGGGATAGCCATGAATAGGCTGTGATGAAGAGGAGACTGGGATTGTTTGCTCAGTCACAGAAAAGTTGATGGGGCCTGAACTAAGATTGTGGCTTTTGAGGAGAGGTCATTAGAATGGCTACGTTACTTGAAACCGGTGAGGTTATGAGAAGGTAGGAGAGTTCAAAAAAAGAAGAACCAAAGGAGAACAAGAAAAGAAAGTGTGGTTATTACACAGACAAGGTCATGCTCCCCTGAGATCTTTAGCCCTTTGTTGGGGGAAATGACTGAGAGTGGGGCCTTGGGTTACATAAACATAAAATAAAGGTGTGATCTCTCCACCCACTAAGAAAGTTTCCACCATGAAGCCAGTGTGTCATTGAATGATGGGAATCGCTGAACTCAACCATCCCTGGGGAGTTAGGCCCACACACTGGATACCCCGGATGTTGTGGCCCAAAGAGGATCCAGGACATGAATGTGGCAACAGTCTGTATGTAGACATCAAAGGTCTGAAGACTGTGCGTGCTCTTCCAGGCTCCTGAAGGTCAAACGCCCACAGACCTAGAAGGAATTCCAGGCCTGGCTCAGGGCTGTGTCTCTCTGGAAAGACAGCCCTCTGCCTCCAAGGGAACTAAGTGAGCTCAGAGTTTGGGCCCAGAGAGGCCAAGGCCTCCAGACCTTGTTCCCTCCTCCAGAATTACAAGGCCTCCTCCAGGAAGATCTTCCAGTGAGCTTACCAACTCCCACCTTGCCCTTCTATCACTAGCTTGCTATGGTTTGACTACCAGATATTTATTCTGTAAAGGACACCTCGGCTCCTGTCTGAGAGATATGTGGTGCAGCAGGGGGAAGCCCAGTCCTTAGCATCCCAGTCCTGGGTTTGAATTTCTCAGCTTTTCTGCATCCTAGCTGTGTGGACTCCTTGAGGCTCACTTTCCTCGTCGGGAATTTTAGGACTGAAAGGCTCAGTTCTAAGAGCTGTGAGGCTTCACAATGCTAACCTGAGCTAAGTGCTGGTCCCCGTGGAGATGGGCTGGAAGAATGACTGAGGCTGCGGGGCTGAAGTGGGGTGAGGGGTAAGGTGAGTGGTGGTGGTTCTCAGGGGAGCGGCAGAAGACATTCCTGCTCAGTCAGCAAGGCCAGCTGCCCTTCCTCAGAGGCCCCTCTGGACTGGGTCGCACTCATGTCCCTCTCACAGGGGCCAGAGCCCTTCTGGCTGCAGTGTCTCCCACAGTTATCTACACACTAGAGAAGAGGCAGCTGGTCAAAACCTTCATGAGATGTTGGCTAAGGGCAGCCACCCTCGAAATTCTCTAGGAAACCAAAACCTGTCCTCTGGGCCCCGTTCACAAGGAAAAACAAGTCAGTTCACTGTTCTGCTTCAGATTAGGCTTTGATGTTGCTCTCTGTCCCTCCCCATTCCCAAATATGGGTTCAGGTGGCACCTGCCACCTCCAATGCTTCTCCTGTATGTTCTCTGGATGTCCCTGTTTCTGTAACCATGCCACTGGGGCCTCCAGCCAAGGTATACCAATGTGCACACGGTCCCCAAATCCTAATTCTGGTTCTCCCTCTGTCCCCATGGGTCTCACCAACACCCTTTCCCACCTTTTATTTTCTTCCATCGTCACAACAATCCTGGGACAGGTGTTCGGGAGGGCAATCCTCTCCACTTTAGAGATGAACAAACTGATCAGAGAAGCAGAGCATCTCACCATTTCCACCCAGCCCGCAGGCCCCAGAGTTATCTTCCTAAAGCCAGGTGGGCCTTGTAATTTCCCTTCTCATACCTTTCTGGCCGTTTCCCAGGGCCCAGCAAGTGAAAAGCCTGGGCTGACCTGCCTGGTGCCATCACTCCCATGTCCCTCCCTGCACCCTACACTGCATTGATCACCTGCTGTTTTTAGTATCTCTTTTCCCACCTCCCTGACTTCACTTGTGCTATATCCTCAGCCTGGTACTCATTCCCCTCCTCTGAATGTCAAAACTGAATTAATCTACTAAGGTCCAGCTCAAATGCCACCACCTCCTTCGGAGGCCCCCCCCGCCATTCCCCAGGAGACGATCGTTGCTCCTTTCTTGGCACTTGCTGAGAGCTCTGCACTTACCTCCCTGGGTCCATCCATTTCACTCAGCCCAGGGCTGCCGGTGGTTTGCACAAATTAGTCTCTCCCAGGGTCGATGAGCAACTTGAAAGACAGAACCTTAGCACAGTTACTTGGCTCTATGACCTTAGGGAAGTAACTTTCTGGTCTATTAACGGGAATAACACCAGCTTTTCCTGGTTGGGGTGAGGACTAAGCAAATCGCGTAGCTCAGTGCCTTTACTACCTGTTTGGAGAACGGTGGGGAGTGATGACCATGAACCAAGTCAGTTACAGCCTGGGGTGACCGGGGGGAGCCCAGGAACCACTATGCTGTTCCTGCACCGCCTTCCTCCCAGCATGTCTAAGTCCACCTGGGGAAACGAGATGGTTGTGGTTCTTAAAGGCAGCTACATATTGGAATCGCCAGTGACCTGTTGCATTGGAATCCCTCAGGGAGACTGCTGGAAATGCAGAGTACTAGGCTCACCCCAGACTGTCTGAATCACCCCCCACCCTGGGTGAGGTCCAGGAACCTGTGTTTTTAACAAGCTTCCCAAGGGATTCTGATGCAAGAGCTCTGGTCACACTGGGTCACAGTAAACATGGAGGCCATCTGGGGTGGGGACATGATATCCACACCTCCCCCTTTGCTTAGGTGACAATGGAGTTGGATCTGGGGATTAATGATGCTGATGGCCAGTGCCACTCCCACTCCCCAAACCAGTCTTTCTTTGAGCCCCAGCCCAGAGCTGGATACAGGGCTGATCAGCAGCCAAACTCAGTAACTGTCTCCCAGCCATTGGCAAAGTACCTGACCAAGCCTGGGTGCTCAGCAAATATTTGTTAAGCCAACTGAACTCTGGGGCCACTCCAGCGGAAGACCAAGGACCCAGCCTCTGGGCTAGACCCCAGCCCCTGTCCTTACTCTGAAGCTGGCTGTCTCCCCAACAGAGCCAGTGGGGACGGCCAGACGGGCATCTTGTGGGGGTGTGCAGAGTGCTGGTAGAGTGGGCAGAGGGGAAAGTCGTTCTCCAAGGAAGGGAAGCTGGGGACAGAAGTAAATGTCTGTTCCCCTCCCCGCTTAGAAATAGAAGCAGACACCAGTCAGCAAGAATTTACTGAGCTGAGACCATGAGCTCTGACTTAGAGCTCACCCCAGGCCTCTCAATCCAGCTGCACAGTAGACTATCTGAGGAGGTTTGAGAAATACCCAGGCTTGGGCCCATATCATATCAAAAAAATCAGAGCCTCTAGGATGGTGCCCAAGCATTGATATTTCTGTAAAGCAACCCATGTAGTTCTGTCGCGTGGCTAGAATTGAAAAACTGCTGGACTGGCCCCTCCTTTCCTCTCCTTTCTCCTCCTAATTCTTGCAGCCTCACATTACCCAGACACTTATAATAATGACTGCAAATCTTAGTGAGCCCTTTCTGTGTGCCCAGCATCGCACTGGTTACTGTAGGCACAGTAGGGAATAGGCTAGACTTGGCTCCTCCCTTCACAGGGCCCATGGGCTAGTGGTGAAGACAGACTAGTAATAATTCCTAATTATTGTAATATAGGGTGTTAGAGGGGTGCCCCGGAGAAGCCCCTGCCTCAACTGCTGAAGTCTGGCAAGGATGAGGGAGGTCTTCTGGGGAAGGTACAACTTATGTGGAGGTCTGATGGATAGGCAGGACAGTGGGGGTTGGCCAGTGGGAGGCAGAGAGAGATGAGTGAGTCAGCCACACGTGTGGGTGTGTGCTCAGTTGTGTCCGACTCTTTTCGACCATATGGACGGTAATCCAACAGGTTCCTCTGCCCATGGGGATTCTCTAGCCATTTCTTATGTCTCCCAAATTGGCAGGCGGGTTCTTTACCACTAGTGCCACCTGGGAAGCTCCAAGTCAGACATGTGCAAAGCCTCAAAGTGAGGCAGAGCTTGGTTCATGGAAGGCATGAGGGAAGTTCAAGTCCACTGCATTGTGGATGGAGGGATACCCATGGGAGGTGGGAAGACAGACAGGGCTAGATCACACCGAAGTTTGTAAACCATGTTAAGGAAGCCACTTTTTAAAATATTGTTTTTCTTGACTGCACCGGGTGGTTTGTGGGATCTTAGTTCCCTGACCAGGGATTGAACCCAGGCCCTCAGCACTGAAAGCTTGGAGTCCTAAACACTGGACCACCAGTGAATTCCCAAGGAAGCCAATTTGATCCTAAAAGTAGTAAGAAGCCAATGATGGATTTGTGAGGGGGACAATTAGATATTGACATGAACAGATTTGTGTTTCACCTGCTGCAAGGCACAGAATGAATTGTAGACAGGGGCGTGGAGGCAGGGAGACCAGTTGCGAGATGATGTACAGTCTGGGTGGGAGATGACGGCCGCCTGGACGCAGGTGGTAGCATCAGTGGAAGTAGGTAGGTGAATTCAAGAGCTCCAGAGGAACTGGCGTCAACAGGGCTCAGCGGTTACAGGAAACGGGAAGAGTGAGGGTGCCCAGGGTGATGCTTGAGTTTCTAGTTTGCAAAGCCAGGTGGGTGGGGTGCCACGTACTGAGCTGTGGTGCCAGGTCAAGGAACAGGTTGGAAAGGGAATTAAGGGTCTAGTTCGAGGCCTGTTGAGCTTGAGGATCAAACTTGTTCTGACTATCACTGTTCCCCTTCTGACAGGTACAGAGTAGTAGCCACATAGTCATGGAGGAATGGAAATGAGATGTCCAGGGACCACCTTCTAGGTTTACAACTCCCCATGTGACACTGGACAAGCCCCTGACCATGTCGGGGACCCTCTGGTAACATGGCTGATGGGCTTTCCAGGCCCTGCAACACTTGGGCCTTGGAGGCCTATCCCCACCAGCAGAGCTCCTGGGACTGGGCCTCAATGCCTCGCAGGGGACAAACGCTGTTGTTCTTGGTCCTCCCAGCCAGGATGTTAACCAGGAAAGGGGCCTGTGCCCCAGGGAGCCAAGGATGTGCAAACAACTCGGAGTTGGCAGTGGCGCCCTGCTCCTCCTTCTGAGGCTTCCTCCGGGAGTGAGCTCCAGTAGGTCCCCAGGAAGTCCCCAGGCAGTCCCCAGGCAGCTTCGCCTCGGACCCAGGAGGCCTGGTGCCAGGGCTGTGGGAAGCTAAGCCCCAGCAAATTCTGCTTCTGCTCCTTCAAACACCAGGGCCTTCTCTCCTCCTCAGCTCCTCTGTTTGCCCCGGAGCTAAGATTGCCAGATTCAGGAGAAAAAAAGATACCCATTTAATTTCAATTTCAGATAAACATTAAAATATTGTTTAATATAAAGTCCCAGGCACTATATGGAACTTACTTACACTCAGAAATAAACTTGGCACTTATCTGAATTTCAAATTGAGCTGGACATCCTGTACTTTTATCTGGCAGTCCTACCCAGAGAACATGTAGGAGCCAGCCAACAACCAAATGAGAGGAAAGGGCTGGTTCTCCAAACCCTCCCCCTCGCCCCACTCCACTGGCTCCAACGGAAGGCTGGTGAGAACTTGTCATTCCCCAATCCTTGGCAAGCTGCACGCTTCACCAGATGTTAGGGCTGGCTTTGGAGCCAGGGTATCTTTGGAAAGGTGTCACGTCTAATTAACCTAATAAGTAGGTTGTAAGCTCAGACCGGAACCAGCAGAGGATTCACCCTGACAGATGGGGAGGAGTGGGTCACACCTGCTGCGGGCGCCTGCCAAGAAGCCACTGGTATGGCCTGTGGAAGAACTAATAGGAGGCTTTGACTCCGCATCAGATACGAGGCAAGCAGAAGTCACACCAACATCACATTAACAGTGATAATAACCGCCATTTACGGAGCCCTTACTATGTGCCAAGCACTGAGCAAGCATTATCTCATTTAATTCTCACAACAACTCTAGAAGGTAAAGGCTATTATTATGCCCATTTAACTGATGATGAAACTGAGGCCACAAGAGTTTGAGCAACTTGCCCAGAGTCACATAGCTAGAAAGGGGTAGAAATGGGGATTCCAACAGCCATTTGGACTCTAGAGTCTGTGCTTTTAGGTGCTGACTCCTTGGTTCCTTCCCCCACCTCTTCTCCTCACCCCCAATCACTTCCAAAACATTTGGTGAAAGACATATATAGTGAGATGAAAAGAAACTCCATTTATCCCTTCTATCAACTTTTTAAAATATTTATTTATTTATTTGGCTGTACCAGATCTTTGTTGCAGCATGCAGGATCTTTAGTTGTGGCATGTGGGATCTAGTTCCCTGATCAGGGAACGAACCTGGAGCCCCTACATTGGGTAGCTCAGAGTCCCAGCCATTGAACCACCAGGGAAGTCCCTTCCACTAATTTCTGAATCATTGTCTGTGTTTAAGACATGTGGAAGTCTAGTGGGAGAGACAAGTATCAATAATTATTATTAAAGAAATGAAACAAAAATGCTTAATGGGGCTTTCCTGGTGGCTTAGTGGTAAAGAATCTGCCTGCCATTGCAGGAGACACATGTTCAATCCCTAGTCTGGGAAGATCCCACATACCGTGGAGCAACTAAGCTTCTGCACTACAACTAATGAGCCTGGGCTCTAGAGTTGCATCCCAAGAGCTGCAAATACTGAGCCCAAGTGCCACAACGACTGAAGCCCTCCCGCCCTAGAGCCTGGGCTCTGCAATAAGAGAAGCCATCACAATGCGAAGCCATCACAATGCACACTGCGACGAAGAGGGGTCCTGGCTTGCTGCAACTAGAGAAAGCCCACGAAACAATTAAGACCCAGCACAGTCAAAAATAAAAACTAAGTTAAAAAAATGTTTAATGAAAGAGCATCAGTGCTATAACACAAGTTTCTATCAAGAGAAGCAGTAAAACATGGTGGTCAAAGGGTAATTTACTTTGTTTCTTTGCACCTCAGTTTCCCTGTCTGCAAAATGGGAGTAATACTATCCACTTCGGAGAAGGCAACGGCACCCCACTCCAGTACTCTTGCCTGGAAAATCCCATGGACGGAGGACCCTGGTGGGCCGCAGTCCATGAGGTCGCTAAGAGTCAGACACGACTGAGCAACTTCACTTTCACTTTTCACTTTTATGCACTGGAGAAGGAAATGGCAACCCACTCCAGTGTTGTTGCCTGGAGAATCCCAGGGACGGGGGAGCCTGGTGGGCTGCCATCTATGGGGTCGCACAGAGTCGGACACGACTGATGTGACTTAGCAGCAGTAGCAACTACCCACTTTACCACATTGTAAGGGTTAAATGAATTAATACTTGAAAAGCACTTGGATAGTGCCTGGCGTGTAGTAAGGACTCTATTCAACAAGTACTTTCTGAATGGCTGCAAAGTTCCAAACACTGGTCTCAGCTATTGGGACACATCAGCAAACAAAACAGATTAAAAAACCCTGCCTTTGTAGAGTTTGTTCTATTGCTTACCTTCTCTTGACAGCTATTATTATTTTTATGTGAACTATTACTACATAAATAATATTAACTGTTAGCATTTTAAAATTGCTATTTTAGGTGATCTGTTATTATTTAATAAATCATGCTCTGTTGATCTTCAGAGGGCACAAAGCAGAGAAATATTGAATCCTCTGAGTTGGCCCAAGGACATTTCCTGTGGTTTCAGAGATGGGCGGGTGACTTCATTTTAAACCCCTACTGGGTCTGGAGATGGGGCTTGAGGCGGTTGATAACCTACCAACCTCAAGGCACATAAGTTGAAAAGCTGAGGAGTAACAGGTCCTGCAGGATCAGGGTTTGGGGGACCCCAGGAGTCAGCAGGCGGAGAAGGCAATGGCACCCCACTGCAGCACTCTTGCCTGGAAAATCCCATGGTGGAGGAGCCTGGTGGGCGGCAGTCCATGGGGTCGCTAAGAGTCAGGCACAACTTCACTTTCACTTTTCACTTTCACGCATTGGAGAAGGAAATGGCAACCCACTCCAGTGTTCTTGCCTGGAGAATCCCAGGGACGGGGGAGCCTGGTGGGCTGCCGTCTCTGGGGTCGCAATGAGTCCGACACTACTGAAGCGACTTAGCAGCAGCAGCAGCAGCAGGAGTCAGCAGGGGATGGACAGAGAAAACTTGGGCGTGGAAAGTGAGGGTGGTTTGCCTGTAGAGGCAGAAAGGGTGGGTGCTGGTCTTTTCCTGAGAATCCTTGTGCAACGCTGGCCTCAGGAAAAAGCCTGGCCCGAAGTAGGTGGCTAAAGTCCATAAGGCCAAGGGGGGCAAATGAATTTGGCTTTGCGAGAAAGGAGGAAATCTGCCACCACTTCCAGGAGCCCTGATGAACTGCTAAAAACAGGGTTCCAGCCACGGGCCTCTCCACCCTCCAGGGCCCCACAGACCTCTAGGCCTTCAGCTGGCCCCCCGGCCCTGCCCCCCAGCCCTGATACACACCTGTTCAGCAGAGAATGACTTTTGATTTGTCACCTGTCATGCTGCCAGCCTGCTCCGGAGGGTGGGGAGGGCCCCGGAAGCTCTGTGGGAAAACCGAAGCTGTTGTGTAGATTAGAAGGGGGAGAAGGGGGAGGCAGGTGTGTCTGGGAGAGCCCTGGGGACCAGGTGCCCTGTTCTCACGCTCTCATTGTCTAGAGACAGAAGGAGCCTCTGGCTGAGAGCAGGGATGTCACATGTCCAGCTGGGTGGCCCCCCTCCCCCAGCCTGTGTGCCAGATATGGGGCTTGAGGTCCTGCAGGGTGTTTAATTCATAGTCAATGAGGGCCCGGGAGGCCTCTGGGACTGTTTTTGTTTAGAAGCACACACTTGAAACTTCTGGTTAACGGGAAGTATCTTTGTGGGGATATGGGGGAATTCTGGCCCACTGGTAGCTGGAAGTGCACATATGTAAATGCAGCTGTGTGCTTGTGTCCAGGAGGGCATGTCTGCTTTGCATCCCTGCACTCATCTCTGGATAAATCTGTGTGTACATGACTGTGAGTCTGTGTACATACATGAGTATGTTGGTTTGGGGTGAGCAGGAAGGACTCTACAGAGCAAGTCTGAAAATGTCAGTTCCCTGGGTCTCCTCCCAGCTGGGCCTCTCATGGGATGAGCCTTTGAGGGTCTTGCTCTGCAGACCTCCCTTGGCACAGAGCCTGTTACTCAAGCTCCACCGGCTGGCGCTGGTGACCCTGAGGATGCTGGGTTCTCGGCGCAGTGGCCAGAACCGGGGAGATGATCTGGGGCCCGGGAAGCCTCCGAGGATGGGCACAGGGTCACAGGATGCAGCCCTGACTGCCTAATTGGTCCCTTAGCACGGGGCCCAGGCGCCAATGTCCTGGCACTGCCACTCCTGTTCCCAGCCACACCCTTTCAAACAGTCTGCTCCAGGGATAGAAAGAGAAGCTCAGCCAGCCTACAGGCCCACCCAACCAGCAGCCAGGCCAGGGAATAAATCAGTGTTCAGTGCTCAACCCAACCTCCTGGTCCTGGCCGGCTCTGTCCACTTCCTGTTGGAGGAAGAGCCTTTAGGCCTCTGGACCTCATGTTAAGAAAGTGACATTTTTGGAGAAGCTGCCCAGCGTGGATGTTGGCAGGGAGGGGGTTGAGGGTGGTAGCCATCCCCGAGTCTCCAGAAACAAACCGGGGACTCTCCTGGTGGTCTAGCGGTTAAAACTGTGCTCCCAATGCAAGGGGCACAAGTTCAGTCCCTGGTCGGGGAAGTAAGATCCACACGCCGCACAGCTTGGCCTAAAATGAACAAACAAACCAACCAAAAAATTCCGTGCCACCTACCCATTTCTGCTCAGACTTCCTCTGTCTCCATCTCTTCTTCTCGTTCCCACACTGATTGCCCTGTTGGAGAAATTGTAGCACAAATGGTCTCCAGAGGAACTTTCTGCAATGACAGAAATACTCTCTATGTGTGCTGTCCAACATGGTAGCTACCAGCCACTACATGGCTACTGAGGACCTGAACTGTGGCTAGCGTGATTGAGGAACTGGGTTTTTCATTTCATTTCATTTCGGAAAGCACAGCTCTAGTAAACCAATTCCTACAGAAGGGACGAAAAATGGGGTCGCCTCCAAGATGCATGTTTGATGCTGTATCAGTGCCAAGTTCTTCCATGTCCATCTTCTTTGGAGCCTCCCAGCAACACTGCCAGGCCAGGGCAGGAACTAATAATCCCCCTGCACAGAGGGCCAGATGACTCGCCCAAGGTCTCCCTATCAGAGACAGGGAGGTAGAGCTGCCCAGGCCTTCTAGTTCTAGAAGTAGACTCTCTCCATCACTAGCCTCTTCCTAGCAGACCCACGGTTGGGCACTGAGAACAAAAAACAATGCCTGATGCTAGAAGTTCAGTCCAGGTTTGACCTGTAGAGAAGAGGTTTCAGGGGTGGTATTGGAATTTCAGTTTCTCACTCTTCGTAGATAAGGAGAGGGAAATATGGATATGTCTAGGGGTATTTGTATGCCAGACACTGTGTTAGGCTCTTTACAAAGCTTAGCTCTTAACCTTCGCAAGGTCAGGTGTTCTCCCCATTTTACAGATAGGGAAATAGAGGCTCAGAGAGATGACTCAAATTGTCCAAAGCCATACAGCAAACAAGTGGTAGAGCTGAGCTTTGACCTGGGCACTTTGGCTCCACAGGTTTCTCTTCCACTCAGCTGGTAAAGAATCCATCTGCCAATGCAGGAGAAGCAAAAGATGCTGGTTCGATCCCTGGGTCAGGAAGATCCCTTGGAGGAGGGCATGGCAACCCACTCCAGTATTCTTGCCTGGAGAATCTTGCCTGGACAGAAGAGCCTGGCATGCTAATAAAGCCCATGGGGTCACAAAGAGTCGGACACAGCTGAGCTACTGACACACACCATCTGGTTTGGGATGTAAGCCTGATTTAGAAAAAACTGATTGTGTGAGTCAGATGGCAGTCTGAACCAAGCCCCCATTGTTTGCATATCTGTAGCTTAGGCTCCTCGGGGATGGGGGGAAGAACAAGGCCCCCTGGACCCCAGCCCTGGAAACCTACTGTCTTTACTCAATAAACTGACACAACTGAGCCAAGTATTGGCCCATAAACAAAGTAGAGGGACTGAAATGGCCTGGGTGAGCCAGGCTGGTTCTGATCTGCCTGGAAAGACTTCTCCAAGGAAGACAGAAGCATCTTAGTCAGTGATTCACCTGCCTGGCTCACCCAGGCCACTCCAGTCCCATTCAGCATCTCCAAGGGCAGCTTCCTGATCCATTTGTTTCAAGTATGGGTTGTAAGTAACAAAGTATTTGAAACTTAGTGGCTTAAAAGGACAACGGTTCATGTTTGGGCGGCCCAGGCAGGGCTTGGTGGGGACGGCTTACGTCTACTCACAGGGCATCAGCTGGAACTGTTCTTCTGTTTGTCTTTCTGGAGGGAGAGGGGTCATGTGTGTGGCTGCATCAGGCTGGCTGAGGGGCTGACTGAAGCCCAGGCTCAGCGGGAACACTGGGATGGCTGGGTTTCTCTCCTTCAGCATCAGGTCAGCCCCTCTGAACTTAACCCCTCCAGAGAAGAGCTGGACTTAAGAAGCTGAGGGCCCTGAAGAAGCTGCAAGGCCTTAAACATTGAGGCCCAGAAAGAAAGAACACCAGACCCTATCTCCTGGGGTCATTCTGAGGTTGCAGGACGGGATGTATGTGCAGACCTATCCTGGGGTCTGGAGCTATTGCCAGCAGCTTGCTCTGGTGCTGTGTGTCTAAAGAACCAGTCTCGGCCTCCCTGACCTGGGTATGTGATGAAGCCCTGCTGAGCCTTCTTCTTTTATCTTCAAAGCTCCTCCTCTTTAAGTCCCCTCACTAACTGAATGGCGCCTCACCAAATAAACCTGTACCTTGGGACCTCTGCATGCTCTGCTCCCTGCCCTGAATGCCTGTCCTCCAGTTACCCCTCCAGCCCATTCTCCATCAGCTCCTTTCCTCCCAGAGCCCTTCCTGACCCCCCGCCCCAGAGCTGGCTTCCTCCACTCTCCCCCACTCATTCACAGGTCACAGTGGCTCACCTGGACAGTGGAGGCAGGCAGGGCCCGAAGCTTGTAGAGTCCTTCTCAGCAGCCCTGCGGGAAAGACTGCAAGGGCATCTGGCCTTGATAATGACAGTGGACCCCAGTGATCATATGCAAGAGCTCTGGAGCCAGGCTCTGTGGTTCAGATCCCACATACAACCTAACTGTTCAGGATTGTCTCATCTGCACAGTAGTGATAGAACAGTACCCGGCTCCTGGGTTTGTTGCAAGAGTTCAATGAGGAAATGACACACAAGGCACCTGTGTTCTATGTGGAATGAAGCAATGCTCCATAGTCACTGCTCTTACTTTATTAATGAGTGCTGCTCTTAGGCCTGGCTGTGAATGTCTGACCCCCCGAGAACAAGGGAACCGAGCCTGACCCTGCTGTGACCTTCTGTCAGCTCCTCCCTCCCCCAGCCCCTAGAGTCCAGCTGGAGCACTGTGCCAGGTGTCATGAGGTGCCCTGTGGCTTAGCTCCCAGTCCCCAGCCCTCTCGTCAGTGCCTCCCTGCCTAGACCTGCCCGGCCACTGACCCCAGGCCATCTGAGAGGTGTGAGCAGGAGGCCATGGTCCTCCAGCAGCCCAGGCTCCATGTGTCACAGGAAAGAGAGATCTGACACGTCCCCTCTCCTGGCTGGGCACTGCTCTTTCCCCTCTCCAGGTAGGTCTGGCAAGGTGGGCTGTGGAATAGAGCAAGGTCTGGGCCCCTTTCCCAAATCTGGCTGGTGACTCAGTGTTAAGCTCATAAGCTTTGTCCCTGGGCCCTGAGACAAGTTTAGGGAGTGTCAGCCTCAGAGTATGAGGTGGGCCTGCTAGTTAGCCGACTAGCTAGTTAACTGACTAGTTAGCTAGTCAGTCAGTCCCTCTTGTTGTTCTTTCTCTTCTTCATTCCACAGAGACTCCCTGAGCACCTACTCTGTACAGATACTCTTCTGGATACTGAGGATATAGACAGAGCAGGACTGATCAAAGTGGAGCCTGGGAGAAGTGTGCCAGGCCTGTGAGTGAGCAGCCACTTTGTGGTCTTGAGTTCTGTGGGCCCTGTTTGGTTCCCGCTCTCACATCTACCCCGCTCTCACATCTATCCATGCCAGGCACAGGAGCAGAATATAATCTCTGGACTCCACAGAATCCAGTCCTGGCTGTGCCTCTTACTCACTGAGTAACAACTTGGCTCAACTCTCAAATCCTCAGTGTCCTCATCTGCAAAGTGGGTGTACCATTAAGAGGGCCAAGGAAGCAACACCTGCCAAGAATTCAACACTGCGGCAGAAGCTTCTTATGACACACCAAATGGCCTTCGTCCACCCACTGCCGTCATCTGCCACCATCTCCCACCTTGCTGGGCTGGAATCTTGCCCTTCCTTCTGACTTCCTGGGCAGGATGCAGCTTTGCTGACAGTGGCCAAGTCGCCTTCTGGACCCCGGAGGATGCCGGAGACCTTTCCTGCGAGCCATTTGCCCCCTGATGCCGGGGTCACAGAGGTCTTCAAACCTGAGATCAGAGAAAGATGAGGAGGAGGGTGACAGAGGCCATATTTTAGGGGCTTGTCCCAGCTGTTAGCAGGGATTCCTTCTCCATCAAGGACAGATGGGACCAGCCCTCCAGAGTCGGGATGGATTGGGCACCTGGGTGGAAGCTGACACCAAGGGTGAGAAATTCATGTGACCCTGTCATCTCCCATCAGGAGACTCCCACACTCTTCTTCCTGCAGCTTGGAAATGAAGTGACAGGTCACTCTGAGGGGCAACTGGTGACAGACCCCTCCGTAACATTTATTTAGAGCTGGCAGCCCTGTCTCCTTCCAGAAGAGACTGAGGGACTGCTCTGACATTTGCAGGAGGACTACTGGCTAACCAGGCCTTTCTGCATTCATACCATCGTCAAATTCCCACAAGAACTTTCCTTTCAGTGATGAGGAAACTGATGCTCAGAGACGTAAAGAAACTTGCTAATGTTATCCAGCTAGTCCAAGGCAGAGAAGCCTAAGCAATCCAGTTCCTCTGACTGTTAATTTTTAAATGCAGATATGACAGGACGACAACAAACTGAAACCATAAATCTATCAAAGGACAGAGAGAGCAATGTTCTTAACTTCCAAGAGAACCTTCTGAGAAGAGGATGTACATAATGCATTTATAATGCTGATAAACGAGGTCAATAGTTTCTGAAGAGATATATAAGAAGCCATGAATAGCACAGACCTTTGGGAGGAGAAACTGGTATAGGGGGAGGGATAATGAGAGCATTTTGCATCTCATTCTATGTCTTCCTGTAGCACTGGAACAATTTTCCATGAGCATTTCATAAGCAGAAGTAAAGGGTCATCGACTAGTAGGAGTATGGATCATTTTTCATTGTCTTCTTGATTTTTTTCTGAGATAAAAAAAGAAAGAGGGAATTTCCTGCCAGCCCAGTGGTTAGGATTCCAAGCTTCCAATGCAGAGGGCCATGGGTTTGATTCTTGGCTGGGGAACTAAGATCCTGCATACCAAAAAAACAAAACCAAAAACAGAATTATATTTGTTTAAAAAAAAAAAAAGACATTGAGAAGCTAATAAAAACTGAATCCCAAGAAAATTTCACAAATATATTTATTCATACAACTGAGAACTCTTTGGGACTTTCCTGGCAGTCCAGTGGTTAAGAGTTCACCCTCCAATGCATGGGGTATAGGCTTGATCCCTGGCTGGAGAGCTAAGATCCTACATGCTTTGGGGCCAAAAAGCCAAAACATAAAGCTGAATCAATACTGTAACAAATTCAATAAAGACTTTTAAAATGGTCCACATAAAAAGAACAAAACAAAACAAATATTTGTTAAAAAAAAAAATAAATACAAAGGACTCTTTCTGGGGAAGATCAGAGGGTATAAATTATATTTAAAAGCCAAGCTATACCAAGATTTTCATGACTAAAAGCAGGATACAGTTCTCTGATATCTGCACTGAAACTGCTGTCATCAATAATTAAACATGGGAAAACTAAAACGTAGGCTAATGCAGTTTTTGGAATGAAACATTTCATTTTACTTTGAGCTCCATGCCTTAAATGGAACCTGGAACACAGTAGATACCCCCCAAAACCCACTGGTTAATGGATAATTGACTTGTGCTCACTGGATCCTGAAGCAGGCACACAGTCAATATCTGCTAATGGAAATCAATAATAAAATGCTATCCTTCTCAACCACTATCCCTGGATCCCGGCTTCGACCCTAATCCAGGGTAAGTGTCATCAGCCTTGGGCAAGGTTGGGAGACGCTGAGCTCCCCTCCCTGACAAAAGGAATGGGTAACCAGAGGGACTGGCCCCATCTCTGTCCAGTGTCTGGGAGTGGTGAGCACAGGCAGGCCTTCCCTTCCTGACTGCCCTGTCAATACACTGCACAGAGGATGTGCAGGCTAGCCTCATTCAATATTTACTGCCCTTTCCCAGCTTACCCTGCCTCCTGCTAACGCAGGCAGGTGTGCAGAGGACCAGACTGAAATCCCCATTCTCACATCTCTCTAGGAGCCAGAATCCAGCCCCACAGGATTCCTCTCCTCCAACCCAGGAGATGAGCTAGCATCGTGGGCCTGCCATGGCCTTGAAAACAGCACAGCTCCACCTGAGTGCACCATCTTCCTCCAAACCAGTCTTTTCTAGCTTCCCTCTCTGACCACAATCTCACATTCCCCCCCATCACCCCGTCCTACAGCCTCCATCTGCAGCCCACTCCTCAATTCTCCAGTCTCTGGATGTTAAGAGCACTTCCTCTGCCAGGCCCACATTTTCATCCCCTCCAGTCTTACTGACAGCCCTTTCACCAGTCATCTCATGCCTGGACCACAGCAGTGGACCCCTAATTGTCTTCCTACTCCCAGGCCCTCTGTCTCCAAGCCAGCCTGCAAAGAGATGCAATTGAACCAAAGTAGAGAACCCTTTTCATCCATGCACCATCCGACCCAGAAATAGCTAAGAGCTTCCAGTTGCCTTTAGAGCTGGGTCTTACTTGCTCACCAGCATCCATTCAATTTGACCAACATCTATATATCACGCTCACTTGGGACCAGGTACTATTTGGTCCAAGTGCTTGCAAACGTGAATTTGCTTAAGCCTCATAAAATGAGGTCAGTACTGTTATGATCACTGCTTTACAGATGGGGAAACAGGCATGAAGAATTATGCAGGTCAGGAAGCAATAGTTAGAACTGGACATGGAACAACAGACTGGTTCCAAATAGGAAAAGGAGTACGTCAAGGCTGTATATCGTCACCCTGCTTATTTAACTTATATGCAGAATACATCATGAGAAACGCTGGACTGGAAGAAGCACAAGCTGGAATCAACATTGCTGGGAGAAATATCAATAACCTCAGATATGCAGATGACACCATCCTTATGGCAGAAAGTGAAGAGGAACTAAAATGCCTCTTGCTGAAAGTTCAGTTCAGTTCAGTTCAGTCGCTCAGTCGTGTCCGACTCTTTGCGATCCCATGAATCGCAGCACGCCAGGCCTCCCTGTCCATCACCAACTCCCGGAGTTCACTCAGATTCACGTCCATCGAGTCAGTGATGCCATCCAGCCATCTCATCCTCTGTCGTCCCCTTTTCCTCCTGCCCCCTATATCCTGACTGCCCCCACTGGCCCCCAGTGCCTCACTGGGGTCTTGCCAAAGGCAATCATCTGGGGGAGGTCTTGTGTTGCAGCCACATGTGGGCCCAAGTGGTCTTTCCCAACCAAAGAGGGTGGGAGAACCACAGGCCTATTGTGTTGGTCCACAGCAAACAAGATGCTCTCATTTGGCTCTTCATTTATTCTTCATTCAATAAGTATTTATTAATGACTTACTATGTGTCAGGGCTGCCCAAACTGCTGGAATTCAGAAGTGCAGAAGGAAGACCTGTTTAAATGGGCTGGTGCGAGCCACAAACAACAGCAAGGAAAAAAAGTAAAGACCTTTGGGAACAGAGAAATATCAGAAAGAAAAATAAAACAGGGCAATGGAGAGAGAGAGGAAAAAAAAGAAGGAACTAGCAACATGAGAGAGAGCAGTCAAGGAAAGGCTTGAAGAGGAGGTTACTCTTGAAGAATCGGTCTTGCAAGCACCTTGGGAAAAGCATTTCTGCCACAAATGCCCCAGGACAGGAATGAGGAGAAGGGTGCCAGGAATTTGATGAGGAAGGGTGATGGAGTGGCAGAAGCAGGCTAATCCCCAGGACCCTCCCTTCACTCCTTGCAGGGCCTGATGAGTTTGTGTAAGTCCATCTCCTCTGAGAAGCCCTCACCCTCCTCTCCTGTGGTTGCCTCACTATTGGTCTAGTTTCACCGGCTCCCTTTGTTCTCCCTGCTCCCTCTGGTGATGGGTTGTGATGGGAGATGAGTGAGAATTGCAACATGCTCTCCCTTTGCCTTCATGGAATGGGGGAGATAGATTCTACTTGGACCCCCCAGAGGGAAGACAATGCAGACTGTGGACAAGAACACCAGAAGAGGGCTGAAGGAAAGTCACAAGAGATGTGGGTGAGTGAAGCTAGAGGGTGGAGGAGTCAGGGAAGTGGGGTGAACTTAGCCTTGAGAGGGCAAAAAATTGGACAGAGAAGCGGGGGTGGGGAGTGAGGAGGAGGGAAGCAGAGCAAAGGCATCCTCATGGGAAGAAAAGGAGCAGAGGACGCCCATGCTCATCAGCTCACGAATCCCAGGGGTTGGCAGAGAAGGTTGGGAAGACAAGGGGGATGACCCAAAAGGTCAGTGGGAATCTGTTTTAAAGGAAGATGAAGTAGAGCTTCAAAAATATTAAACTCCTCATCAAAAATTACTCAGTTCTATGTTCCTGTCTTAGATCAGAATATCATTGAATGATGTCTGATCATTTAATTCTTATTGGGGGTAAAGGGGGTATTTGTGATCCTAAGAATAGGAGGTATCAATACTATTGAACCCTCAATGCTATTTAACCCTCATCAAGCTATTTCTATATGCTGACACTTTTCTGAGATAGTTACATGTAGAAACTGATTGAATCCTGACACTGCCTTGTGAGAAAGGACCAATTGTAATTCTTAATCAACAGATGGAGAAACTGAGACAGAGAGAGAGTATGCACTTCACATATGGACATGCAGCTAAGTAGTGGATGTGATAGCAATAGTTGCTGCTGCTGTGTCGCCTTAGTCGTGTCCGACTCTTTGCGACCCCATAGAGGGCAGCCCACCAGGCTTCCCATCCCTGGGATTCTCCAGGCAAGAACACTGGAGTGGGATAGCAATAGTACGTGTCTGCAAATACACCATTTGTTTCCCACCCTCTTCCAATGAGGCCGAGACTTGTTCTGGCCAATGAAATATGAGCGGAAGAGACATCTGTCATGCCCAAAGGGAGGCCAGTGAAAAGCCCAGGCATGAGTCTCCAGTCTCTCCTTTCCCTTGACATGAAACAGTGGCGATGTGCCCATGGCACCTTCAACCACTTGGATCCCTAAGTCACTGTGTGGAGCAGAGTACCCCACTGCCCTACATGGAACATGCAGCTTGGGAAGAAATAAATTTGCATTATGTCAACCACAGAAATCTGGGGGGTTGTCTATCACCATGCATCTCCTAGTCAGCCACTAGTGGATCAAGGCTCAACCAGCTCAGTCTCAACTGTGAATTCTAAAGCTCAACCCTTAAAGTATCTTGGTATGAATCTTACCTAGTGATGGCCACCAAAATCCCCAGAACAAATCCGTCACTTCTCTCCTTCCCCTGCACACCACAAATTTGGAGAGAACATAGCTCATGGAACCCCTATGTGTGTTAAAACCCTTATTAGTAACACCACTGTGTCCATATGGTTCCAGTGGAGGCCAGGACCAGCCTGGCCAGTGAGAGCACTGAATCCTCCTACCCTCAGTGACTGTGCACAAACTGATTGGTGCAGAGAGGGCAAAACCCAGGGCTTGTGTAGGATTTACCAGGGCAAGAAGCACTCTCTCTTCTGCTCATCCTTAGTGGGTGGAGGCCTGAACTGAAGGCCATTTTGCCATCCCATGGGACCTAGGTGTGAAACCAAGCCCCATGCTGAGTGCTGAGCTGAAAGGTAAGACCCAATGGTGCCATCTGAGGCACTGGACTCAGCTGGGTCTGAGACCAGCTCTACTCAAATGTCTGTGGTTGACCAAAGCAGTCTGAATGGAAATTTTCTGTCACTTGCAACCAAAAGGTTCTGAGTCACTGCCCCCTGTGGCTCTGTCATGCTGCAGAGCACTGTGTGTTCTGGATGGAGGCAGGAGAGATGCCTTGGGACCCAAGAGCAGGGGGCATCATTAATAGTCAGATTTCTGGAAGAGATGGTGGGGCTTGGGCAGAGCAGGGCTGAGGTGCTGGCAGGATGCCTGTGTAGAGGTGCCTGGCAGGTGGGGAAGGAAGAGTGGATGCCAGTCTGAAGGGTGCTAGAGCTTCTGATGCAGATGAGGGAGGCAGCTGCTGAGTGTGTGGGAGGATGTGACCATGGGTGGGGTCAGAAAGAAAGCAGAAAGGAGAATGGAGTCCAGACCTCAGGGAGTGGGACCCTCACCACAACAGAGAAAGAGTTCAGTGGAAGGTGTGTGTGTGGCCTGGGGCTAGCTTCTGACTACTCTCACCTTCAGTCTCCTTTTCCAGTTAAATGAGTTCACGGACTCCCTGTGCCATGCTGCGGTGAGGATGGAGGTGGCAGGGCCATCCCACCTCAGAGTGTCAGAGCTCAGCCCGCCTGCGCTGGTATTAATTAAGTGGGAGGAGAGAGGGATACAGCATGGATGTGAAAGGAGAGGCCTGTCCAGGCAGGGTTGCTTTCTTCCTGGTGTACCCCAAACACGGCTCTCACACCTGTTCTTCTGAAATTGCCTGTTGCCACCCGAGTTCCTCAGGTAAGAAGCAAGACCTGTTCTCTCTGTATCCCAGAGGCCAGCTGGTACAGGGCTGCCACAGGGTAGGCACTGGGGGAATGTCGAGGGCAGGGGGTGGTAGCAGAATAGAAGGAGCACTAGCTGCCCCACTGACCTCTACAGAGGAGGAGGAGGAGAGGCCCAAGAAGAGGCCACGCAATTTGTCACCTGAGAAGCCACTGGTGGGATTTCCCCGGCGGTCCAGTGGTTAAGAATCTGCCTTCCAATGTGGGGGACACGGGTTCGATCCCTGGTCAGGGAAGTAAGATTCCACATTCTGGGGGCAACTAAGTCCACAGGCTACAACTACCGAGCCTGAGAGTGGCACACCACAACAAAAGCAAGCACACAAACAAAAGCTTAAAAAAAAAAAAAAGAAAAGAACTCACTGGTGGCTGTTGGGCGTTGCAGTGTTGACCTGGGATCTGCAGACATTCCATGTGTCCCTGTCCTTCCAAAAGTCACCGCCCGCCAGCAGCAAGTGAACGGAACTGGGGACAGGGGAGCCTGCGCCTCTCACTGTTTCCCAGGGGCAGCCCAGACTGGTCACCAGCTGGCGGGTAGCCAAGACTGCTGCCCCTCAATGTGGTGGGGGCTCTAATCTCAGCCGCTGGAGGAATCTGACACCTTGGACCCCCTTTCATCTCTTCCGGGGCAGTCCAGCAGGCAAAGATGCTCCAAACAGCAGCTGGGTTGGTCCCCAGGAGGGCCACGCTTGTATCAGTGATAGTGGTACCAAGGCCAGCCCCCAGGAAACCTGCATCTTGAGGATCTTGAGTGATGTGGGAGGGTTAATCTGATGTGGGCTGGGGCAGAAATGCCTAAGAGAACCCTCTGCTCCTAGGAGAACCCTCCGCTCCTCAGTCCCTACGTTGCAAAACTTTGCTGGCCTTGAAACCCTGCATTCCACCCTTGGGGTTGCTGTGAGTCCTCCTTTAAGATGAAAACACACCCCAGGGTGGAACACATTTACTGTAGAGAATAAAAAATAGCCCCACAGCTGTGGCCTTGAGACACAGGCAGAACAGAACCGGCTGGAAAGGAAGATGCAGAAGAAGTGGAAACAGACCTCAGCAAACCTTTCCCTCCTTCACAATGCTGCCTCCTCACAGTGGGGTGGGGCTGAGCTTCCTCCTGCCTCTCTTCCCTTCCCGACTCCATGCCAGTTTCTGGGTCAGGTGACAGGGACACCTGGTTCACTCAGTCGAGTCCCTTGAGGTGAGAGTGAGGCAAGATCCATAGAGCCTGGAAGAGAGCCCCTACCTTGCACCCCTTGTAGCCCTGTCCCATCTCAGTGCAGAGGAGAGGCACAGGCCCAGGGACAGGGCTCAGAGGACAGTGGAGGACTTGGGAGAAGCCAGCCTTACCTCTGGATCCTCAGTCCCTGACTGGGGTGGGGTGATCCTCCAGGGTCTCTTCCAGCTGAGACCATCACAGTCTTCAATGCCACCCATCTCATCATTCTGACTCAAGAGGAGATGGTTTCCCCTTCTCCCCCATCCCAAGTGATTCCCAGGGGTACTGGAGAGGGGATGAGCATTGTTCCAGGATGGAGCCCATCTCTGGATCCGGGTGAAGTCTGAAAGGCACAGTGAATGCTCTTTACCTGGAGCAGTGGCTCAAAGAATAACAGGAGGTGATTCTGATGCCTCTAGTTAGAGAAACAGTGACCCCAAGAAGAGTGAGTCTAGAATTTGTGGGGGGACTGGGTAAGAAGTAGGGCTTCCCAGGTGCCTCCAGTGGTGAAGAACACACTTGCCAATGCAGGAGACATAAAGAGATGCTGGTTCGATCCCTGGGTCAGGAAGATCCCCCAGAGGAGGGCATAGCAACCCACTCCAGTACTCTTGCCTGGAGAATCCCACGGACAGAGGAGCCTAGCAGGCTACAGTCCATAGGGTTGCGAAGAGTCGAACATGCCTGAAGTGACTTAACATGCATGCACACGCGCAGGTAAGGAGTGGGGACAGGGGAGAGGACATCCCAGGGGCCTGGCTGGTGGCAGCAGGTGGGCTTCTACACGGGAAGAAGCTGGGTCAGCTCCAGGGTCAGGAGTCTGGTCCTCCCTCCGAGCTGGGGATGCACATGGTGGGCAGCACAGGGGAGAACCAGTCCATAGTTTTCATAAGCTGTTCAAATGGATCTGAGACCCCAGAATACCAGAGCCTTTCTTTGAAAAACTTTTATTTCATACAAAATTAATATTTAGGTACATTCTCATCAGAAAAGGTCAAATCATACCAAAATACAGGGAGCAACAAGGAAAATCCTCCCCTGAGGCCCCCAGTGCTAGAGCCCTCTCCAGAAGAAGCCACTGTTATCTGCTCAGGGTTTGTCCTTGGAGAACTCAGGCTCTGGGTCTCCTCTCAACGATGTCTCTGGTGTGGTGGCTATTGAAGCAAGTGAAAAAAACAAAAAACCAAACACATAAAAAAACATGTTCACACCACATGAAAGCATCTTTTTCTTGGGCCCTCCACACCCCTACCCCAGTCATGCCTACCCTACCGGCCATGCACACACTGACAACAGTCTGAACTGAGGAAACTCTCCCCAGATCGTTGACCTGAGTGGCAACCCCTAAGCTCCCAAGCGCTGGGATGCCAAGCAGCTGCGACCTCCTTCGACCCCAGGGCAGGCATTCTTTGGCTCCCAGAAAGCCTTCCCTGGAACCCAAGAAAAGGAGGATGGGTATTGGAAGGCAGGTGTGTGCATTTGTACCTTTATCCTGAGTGGGAGTCCAAAGTCTTCCCTCTGTCCCAAAGGCCTCCAAAACTCTAAAAAGGATTAAAACCACAGTTGTAAATTGATTGCCTCTTAATGGGGAAGAGTATCTTAGCAAAAACAATTCAGTTCTTTCTGGAGTTCTTTCTAATTTACAGTTGCAGGCTCCAGCGTCCTGCCTGGGAGTAAGGCAGACTTCCCCTCCCCTTGAGCTTGGGGCTGGGGGCAGCATGGAAGAGGGAGGAAAGGAGTGAGAAGGAGGAAGAATTAAAGATGAGATGAGGCGTGACACTGGTGAGCAGGCCAAGCATCGCCCCCAAAAATCCATGTCCTTCCGAGAACCTCAGAATGTGACCTTATCAGACAAGGCTTTGTAGCAATCTACTCTTTATTACTGGAGTGTTACAGTCATTAAATGAAGATGACGTCATACCAGAGTGGGTAGGCCCTTAATCCAATATGACTGGTGTCCTTATATGAAGAGAAGAGACAGTGAGGTCACAGAGGGGACAGCACCACGTGATGGTGGAGGCAGAAACTGGAGTGATGCGTCCATGGGCTGTGTCTATGGGACTGCTGGCAACCACCGGAAGCTCGGAGAGAGAGGCAGGAAAGTCTCGGAAAGCAACCCTCCCGGCACCGTGAATTGGGAATTCTAGCTTCCAGAACTGTAGGAGAGCGCACTGCTGTGGTTTAAACCACCCAGTTTTCAGTGCTTTGTAATGACCGTCCTAGGACCCTAACACGCCAAGGTAACGGCGACAAAAAGCAAAGCTTAACAGACCAGAGTCGCCGGCTCTCAGTAACTAAAAGAGCCAGGCCTCTTCAGGTCAGAGAGTCTGCGCCCGTGTGCCCCCTCGCTGGGGCTGTGCTCACTCAGGTGTGCAGGCAGCTCTCAGCCTGGAGAGATTTCTCCTAATAAGCAGCAAAACCAAACACATGTTCCCGTCCAGGCCCCCGAGTCACCTGCCACTTGGCATTGAGAGGATGTCAGCCCAGTTCCTGGCTGGCAGCGCTGACAGGCGCCCATCTGCTCCGGAAGTGCCCGGCCTGGGTAAACACAGCCAGGCTCTGCCTCCCACGGCCGGACCAGCGGGGCCAGGCAGGCTGTGCGGAAGCCCTGGGCCTCAGGCCCCCTCAGGGTCACTCTCTACCCCAACCTGGCTACGGCTGGCTGCCCCTACAGGAATGGCATCCCCGGAAACCGAGAAAGGAAGAGCAGGGGGTTGGGGGGGCTCGACATAGAACCCGGCCCACCTCCTAGGTCACTTCCTCGAATCCCTCCCTGCTGGGCCCAGGGTCACTGCCCCCTCCCACAGGCCCTTCCCTCCCCACTCTCACCCACGTCAAGCCATCTGCCACCCTCGCCCCCCTGGCGGGTACCACAGCCTGTGACTCAGCCCCAGCCCTGAGGCTGCTCTGTGGGTGGCGGCTCCGGAAACCTTGGTGGGGAGGGAGCCTGGGCTAGGGAGTAGGGGTGAGGGCTGGGGGGAGAAGACTTGTGCAGACCCCAGGTGGCCTTTCCCCGAGCACCAACCCCTGACCACACTGCCTTCATCCGGTTCTTAAAGCAGGAACTCTCTAGCAGAGGTGTTTCCTAAAATATAATGGTCTCATTAAAATGCACCTAATTCAGTTTATTTTTTTCCCTCGGGGATCCACCACCTGTTCTTCAGGCCCTGATCCCGGGGCCAAATTGGGACCTGCTTCTCTAATGTATGCCACCCTCATCCATGTGCCACCCCCAACCCCTTGCAGCCCCTGGAATAGAATATTCACCCCACACTCGCCCTTGTGTGGCTAAATTCCCACGAAGGTGTTAGAGACTTCATGTCACCTCCCTGCAGACTCGAACAAAGGGCTTGACCCCAGTGTGTATCCCAAAGGAACAGCAGTAATGGTGAGGCTGGAGGCGTCATTCTGGGGGGTAAGGATGAGGGGCTGGACCTCGCCCAGCACATCTTGGGAGGGTTCTGCTTCTGAGTCAGGAGCTCTTTACATGTGAGTTGTCTCCCCTCAAAGGGGCCTGGCCCCTGGAACTTGGCTGTGGAGGAAAAACCTGCAGGCTGGGTTTGTCCCACAGCTTGAAGATTGGGATTTGAGGCCCCCGCCCCAACCCCCCGGAGGCGAAGATAGGCCTGGATCTCCAGCCCCAGGAGACCAGCGCACAGGAGCCTGCTTCAGGCATCTGTCTCCACCTACTCCTGCTGAGCCCCCTTCCAGAGAGTCCAGCCTCCTTCAGGGCCTCTTAGAGATTTAGCCGCCTTTCCTCAATGCTGAAAGGAGGTCTCAGGATTCGGCCCTTCCCCTCCTGACTTAGCGGCCCTCTGGCATCCTTCTCCTACAGAACCGGGGGGTGGTGCCCCATCTTCTTTTCCCAGCCCTGTTCCCTCCCGAGCAAGCCCACAGCCTCCTTTCATTTCATAGTGGCCGTTTTACTGCTGATAACTGCAAGGAAACAGATCAGGCCGAGCAAAAGTAAAGAATCCTAGAAAACTCCAAGAAACCTCAGACTTGTAGCAGGAAGAGTCTGAATGTATTTAATTCCTGGTGCTGCAGCCACCTGTGAACTTGAACAAGACACCCTGTCTGCACCTTGGTGGCTTCATCTCCAAGTGGGCGGATAACATGAGTGTCTGCCCCATAGGGCGGCTGTGAAGGTTAAACGAGTCAGAGGACTGTGAAAATACAAAATCTGAGATTGTCAGTCTGGTTCTTCCAAAGTATACACAGTCTACTAATAGTAAAAATTAATCACAGTCACATGCATTATTCATTTAGCACTTTCTGTGCTGACACAATGAGTGTCAGACATTGTCTGAGGATGTGCGTCCCATAAGTCTGTGTTCTTTTACCCCAGTCTTTCTTCCCACACTTTTTCAAGAGACAGTTCAATGCCTCCAGGGGGGCCCCTCCCTCCCCCTGGGTACTGGGATATTTTCCAGGCTAACCCTCTCTGGAGGAGTCTCCTGGGCACATATGCTGCTTCCCAGAGCAGGAAGGTGGGCAGAAAACGGCCCCAGCTGGAAAATCAGAGTTTGTGTTTCCACACAACTTCTTCAGAATAATAGACTTGTAGGAAAAAAAAAAACTTCACTCAGAAAACAGCAACCTGTTTTGCCCAGGGTTCTCCTAGCCTGTCCCACTTCATAGCTGCAGAAGTTGTGATATTTCCTGAGGCCACACAGCAAGTAAGCAGCAGAGATTCCACCAACACTGAGCACCTGCAACATAGCAGGTATTGTATCCGACAGGGCAGGTACTGTATCTATCCAACATAGCAGGTACTGTATCCAACACAGCCGGTACTGTATCCATCCACTTGATAAACACCCATGGCTCCCATGCCAGGCTCCAGGGAGGCAGGGACAGGAATGGCATTGACATTCTATGGAGAGGGATCAGACCCACACAAGTCAAAAAAGGTCATTGCTGAGACGGATAAATTCTATGAAGAAAATAAATCTGGGTGCCAGATGGAGCAGTGGGTGGATTTAGGGGAGGAGTCGCTCTCTACCTACAGTCGTCAAGGAGATCTCTGAAAAGTGACATTTTTTGACATTTTGAAAAGATGAGAAACAGGTATGTGAAGAGCGGGAGGAAGAGGCGTTCAGCTGAAAAGAATGGCAGGTGCAAAGGCCCTGGGGCAGGAATGTGCTTGGGCTGTTTCAGGAACACAAAGGCCAGAGTGGCTGAAGCAGTGGGAGAGGGGGCAGTCAGGGAGGTGAGGAGGAGAGGGAGTCAAGAGGCCCCACAGCCATGGAAATGAGTCTGAATTTTATTCTGATGGCAACAGAAAGCCATAGGAAGCTTTCTAAGCACAATGACAGTTGTGATGTGTCATTTACAAAGACCACTCAGGAAGCTGTGTGAAGGATAGAGGGAAGGGTGGCAAGGAGTTGTGAGGACCCTCCAATGGCCTGGACAACCATGCCAGCTGTGGGGGTGGAGCGAAGAGGCAAGCAGATCAATACCTGATACCAACACCTGTGAAGCACTGAGCACTGGCCTGGCATGCATCAAGGGATATTCAACAGAGTGGGGGCCCCAGAAGAAGGGGTGCTGGTGGCTAGCTATGTGGCCAGGGTTCGGGGACTGGGGGCTGCTTTTCCTGGGCTTAAGGCCACAGGAGACTAGCAGCCCTGGGTGGGAGCCTGCAGGGACAAATTCTGGGGGTCTCACATCCTCCTTTCAGTTCCCTAACATATATGATGTCTTTCTCTTCTTAAAAGGCCATTGTCAGAGGCACTACTTGTGACAGATCAGTGTTCCAGAAATAAGAACCTGGAAGCAATTAGAACAGAAGACAGCTTACTATATTTGTTTTTCTATTTCAAAATTGTGTTTAACTTGCACAGACACATGATAAAAACCTTCAGAGTACAGAGCACATAGCAAGAGATAACTCTCCTTCCACTCTATCTCTATCCCTAGAACATATTCTCTGTTATCTATTCATTTTTAATTTTTCAGAAACATTCTCAGCATATACATACATATACATCACACATCCTATTTTTAAACATGGAAATCAATTCAGTTCAGTCGCTCAGTCGTGTCCAACTCTTTGCAACCCCACAGACTACAGCATGCCAAGCTTCCCTGTCCATCACCAACTCCCGAAGCTTGCTCAAACATGGAAATAGCATAGTAAATTGTTTTGTGTCTTTTTTTTCCCCCAAGCCATATGGCTCAGAGGTAAAGAATCTGCCTACAATGCAGGAGACATAGGAGACCCGGGTTCGATCCCTGGGTTGGGAAGATCCCCTAGAGAAGGAAATGGCAACCCACTCCAATATTCTTGCCTGGGAAATCCCATGGACAGAGGAGATTCAGTCCACGGGCTCACAAAGAGTTGGATACAACTGAGCACAGAACACATGAATCACTATTTCATTCTTTTTTAGTGGCTTCATGTTACACCATCACAAAGCTGTATCATATAGGAAAGTGGGTATTTAGATGGTTTCCACGTTTTGGCTAATACCAACAATATAGCATCAAACACCTTCATATATATAGGTCTTCAGTATTTCTATTGGATAAATTCATAGAAATGGAATTTATAGCTCAAGGGATAATTACATATTTCCAGTTTGAATGAGTACTAGCAAATCGCTGTTTAGAGCAGATGGAGCAATTCACTCCCCTTAGCTCCCGCTGACCCTAACAGCAACCCCCTCACAAAGTCAATACAAGGCACCATCCAAATGTTTCTTTTTTGCCAATGTCATGACACCTGACAACTTGCATGTGTCAAGTGTGAGTCCACCTTCATTGGTGTGGTGGGTGTTATCACCCTCATTCTGCAGATCAGAGAGTGTAGTTCACTCACCCCAGGACAAAGCCAGTGTCCCAGCACTGCTGTGAACCATAGAGATGACAGAAAGCCCAGCTGGGAACAGGATAGGCAAGACCAGGAGTGAGGAAGCTAAGGCCAGGCAAGTTTGTGGTCGCCTACGCAGACACTCAGGCTCTGGCAATCAAGATGGGGAAGGGAACTTGCAGGTTAGAAGCCAAGAGACCCTTCAATGATCAGGTCTATAAACCCATTCTTCCAGGACCTGGGACAAAATGCTCCCTGTTCTGTGTGCATGCCTGGGCCAGCCTGAGCCCTGGATGTGGGTGTCAGAGAGCCATATCAAGGCTATGGGAAGTAGGTCAGCCACTCTGTGAAGGAGTAGGGAATTTAGAGGAGAGATAACAGTGGATGTTGACATCTGGGACTAAAGCCCCAAGTTTCCTCTCTTCCCACCATGAAGGTTGGCGGTTGCAAAGCAGGAAGATGCAGGCTCCATTAAAATTGAGAAAGGTCCCTGTCAATAAGCCACAGTAGCCAAACGAACCTAAGTTTAGCATCACACTCTAAGCCTGTTTGGGAGCCTCTTGACTTTTCTAATGGGCTCCATTTCCGTGAACTCAAAGGTAATGGAATCAGTTTCAGAGAAAACAATGTTCTAAATAAAGAAATGCAATCAGAGCTGCTGACCTTCGACAAAAACTCTTCTCATAGGCCTTGGATTTGAAGTAAGGAATGTGCACTTTGAGAGGGTGTGTGTGTGTGTGTGTGTGTGTGTGTGTGTGTGTTAAGATTGTGAATTTCAGGTGTGACTGAAACCAGAGAGAAAATCCCAGCATGTAACTAAGATTGGCTTTTTAAAAACAAAACAAAAACAAACAACAATAAAGAAAACAAAAAACTTTAAAGAAAAAATTAGAGTTAAGAGGGCAGGGAAGTGTGACTGTTTCGAAACTGACATTAGGGCCCATCCAAGTGCAGTGGGTATTAGACAGAGATAGGTTGCCCAAAGGAGTGGATTTCCAAAGATCACCCTCTTAGACTCACTGTGCAGCCATTTGAAAACATGGAATGTTCCAAGATGGGAAGGGCCAGGCTCTCAAAGCAGGCTCATCCTTGAAGCTTGTGTGCATAAGGAGAGGGTTTGCTGAGCCATGAGGTCAGACTCAGGCAACCATGAAGGCCCTCAAGGGAGTCCTAGGGCATCAACCCAGATAAGCCCAGAGTGTGGTTTTTACCTGGAACTGACTCTCTGAGATACTAGAGTTTCCAGTTCATCTTTCTGGGTGAAGATGGTCTCTACTCCTCCAATTTTCTGGAAATTTCCTCCATTTTCCATACCATGTACCCATCCAGCCCATCCATTCCTCTGTCTCAAGCAGTCAGTAAATAAACCGTTTGAGCCCATGACAAATCAAAGACCACGCAAGGTACCATGTGAGAATCAGAGCAGGGCTACTGGGTGCTGTTGGGACACTGGCAGTGGGGGTCTTATACTGGTCATGGGGAGTAGAAGTAAGTGTGATCACCTTGGAAAATAATTTGGCACCATTTGCAAAAGTTGAACTTGTACACTAAGTTCCTCTCCTAGCTATATACCCCCAAAATTCTTGCACCTGTGTGAAAGATGTGCATAATGATGTTTAAAGAAGCAATGTTCATAATAGTAAAGCTATGAAAAACTCAGATATCCACTACCAGGAGAAGGAACACTTTGTGAATTATGGTTTATTCCCACAATGTAATATTATGCAGTGTGAAAGTGAATGAACTATAGTTATATGCAATAAGATGGATGAATCTTAGAAACAGCTGATGAGTTTTTAAATAGTTTCAAATTAACAAAACTATAAATCAGATATACTTTAATAAAATTTTTAAAAAGCAAGTTTCAGAAGACTACATATACTATGTCATTTTTTTTTAAAGCTTAAAAATAAGCAAAGCTAAGTACCATTTTTTAAGGAAACAAAAAAATAGGTCTCAAAATTTTTTAGGGTCAGGAATACTGAACATAAAATTTAAGATCTTTGTTACCACTGGGTGCAGACAGTTTACAAAAAAGGGGAGGAGCCCACCCGTAGGGCCAGTGATCTCAGTCATGTTTTAGTTCTTGGACCTCATAGCAGTTGTCAAGTGTTTGTTTTGTTATTATATTTTATTCACTGCATATCAATGCATATTATTTGATATCGAAAACATTTTAAGGCAATAACTCCTGGTCTGAAGGAGATTGCCAATCATATGAAAAAAACAGAAGCACAGACCCCTGAAAAGGTATTTTGTATGTCACAGTACAAGAAAAAACCTTATGAATGAATGACTGTTTGAACTTGTTGCAAGTGACCAAAACCAAATGCAAACTAGTTCAAGCAAAAGCAAAGTGAAGTGAAAGTGAAGTTGCTCAGTCGCATCCGACTCTTAGCGACCCCAAGGACTACAGCCTACCAGGTTCCTCCATCCATGGGGTTTTCCAGGCAAGAGTACTGGAGTGGGGTGCCACTGCCTTCTCCAAGCAAAAGTAAGTAGTAAGCAAATAATACGTAAGTAAATCTGGCTCATTAATCCAGGTGAGGTTTAAACTCTAAAACCTCAAATAATGAGCAACTCATTTCCTCACTCTCCCTGCCTCTTTCTGTGTGTTGGCCTCTTTCTTGTGATGCTTCCATTTTGTAAGAGGAAGAGAAGAAGGGGTGTGGACCGTGCCAGCCTGGCTTGCATCACGTCAGTTTGGCAAACCCAAAGGCAAAAGAGGGGGATTTTCTTCTCCCTATATTCTATTCACAGAGTCCCAGGCAAGGATTCCAATTGGCCTGTTTTGGGTCATATGTCCACCTCTGGGCCAATCACAGTGGCCAGGAGAAAGGGTATTAACGTGATTGGAAGAAATCACAGGGGGTGGGGGGATGGGAGGGTTACCCAGAAAAAAGGAAGTCATATCAAGAGGAAGCAGAAGGGATGACGGTACAGACAACCATGACAGGTGTCCACTCCCAAGGCTCAGACAGCAAAGGGAGTAAGAGTTGGGGTGTGGGGAACACAGTGAGGCTCTTTGGCAGAGAAAGTCCTAACCTGGAGACTGCACAAGGGTCACAACTTGAAGCCTTAGGGAGGGAGGGAGGCTCTTGCCAGACCCTGGAGGCATGAGGCTGACTGTGTAAGGCAGGAATGGCTCCGGGGGATCCTGAGGGAGCCATTTTAATTGTTCTGTGGGCTGGTCGGCTCCAGGGTGTAAAAACAAACCCTGATGGGAGGGATTCCCTGGGAATGGAAAAAAAGGTATGTAGAAGGCAGAACACAGGAAGTTGCGGAAGCCCAACGGACGCCCCCACACAGGGCTCAGGCTGAGTCAAGCGGACGTCTGGGGCCGTGGAGGGGGCAGGCTGGAGGCAGCTGGGAACAGAGCGCAGCGTGGGGCCAGGAGCTCTTCCCTCTAGAAGGAGTTGCCTAGAAGGATGTTTCCACCCAGCTGATCTGGCTCACCATCCCCAAGTCTAGCTCTCAGGAATCCCACGCTAGTTACATGGCAGAGGGGCGACCCTCAGTGTGAGGACCAGGGTCTAGCAGGCCCGGCGGCCATGTTAGTGGCCTAAGACGAGGGGTCCTTGCAGGCCCAAGAGTCCCTGCCTCAGAGAGAAGTAGGAACCGGGGCAGGGGTGTCTAGTCACATCAACTCAACAACGGCCACATATCCATTATGAGTCCGGGGCTCTGGCGTTTGCCCAGGATACAAATCCTCGTTCTGACATTTGACAAATTCGGGACCTGGGCCACGTGTTTCACTCTCTGAGTTCCCAGAGCCCCAGTCAGGAAAATGCCCATAACACAGTGTCATACCTACCTGAGAGGCACCTACCTGAGGGGCGAGTGTGAGGCCCATGTGAGAAAAGGTTATGGTTGGCAGGAGGTTCTGCATCAGTGTTTGTCATAGTTACAGTCAGTGTTAGTTGGCTTGTCGTTTCTGACTTTTTGTGATCCTCATAGACTGTAGCCCTCCAGGCTCCTTTGTCCATGTGATTCTCCAGGCAAGAATACTGGAGTGGGTTGCCAATTCCTCCTCCAGAGGATAATGACACCTAGAGTCCCTGAGGTGAAAGGTGTGAGCCCCTGACAGTGCAGACAGTCACAGAGAGGCTCAATGACCCCATGCTGAGGGCACTGTAGAAGGCACAGGGCCCTGCATTTGAAGCAGTTTCCACCTCGCAGCCTTTGCTTGGAATATGCTTCCCTTGGATCCAACATGGCTCACTCCTCTTTATCCAGGTTAAGGATAAATGTCATCTCCTCAAAAAACCTCTTATCACCCTACTAAAAATGTAACCTCCCTATTCTCCATCCAATTACTCTCATTTTTGATCTTCCTTTCATTATTGTTGTTGTTCAGTCACTGAATCGTGTCTGACTCTTTGCGACTCCACGGACTGCAGCATGCCAGGCTTCTCTGTCCACCAACTTCCGGAGTTTACTCAAATTCATGTCCATTGAGTCAGTGATGCTATCTAACCTTCTGTTCCTCTGCTACCCTCTTCTCCTTTTGCCTTCATTATTACCCTTTTATGTTAATTTATATATTTTATTTGCTTATATTAATAATCTGATTCCCCTCTGGAACATAAGGTTACTGAGTACAGACACCTGTTTCGCCACTGTATGCCTACCCCAGCATGGCACATTGACAGGTGCTTAAATATTGGTGGAATGAATAGATGAAGCATGCCCTTATAAACCTCAGGCCATGCGTTTCATCTAAGGCTCAGAGAGGTTCGCTCACATCTCCCGTGGCCTTATTTACATCCAGCTTCTCAGAGTTCCTGGGCGTGAGGTCCTGGTTCAAGTCAAGCCATGGAGTCACCAGAACTGGGTACCACCTCTTGTACCCCCATACCAACCTGGTCTTCCCTGGGGTCTGTGGTTCACCCAGAACCTATGTGGGGAACTGGGGTTAACTAATTGGAGTTTAGCTAGATAGACCATTGATAGACCATCATGGATACTGATCGGATACCACTATTGATACTGCTAAGTCACTTCAGTCGTGTCTGACTCTGTGAGACCCCATAGACCGCAGCCCACCAGGCTCCGCTGTCCCTGGGATTCTCCAGGCAAGAACACTGGAGTGGGTTGCCATTTCCTTCTCCAATGCAGGAGAGTGAAAAGTGAAAGTGAAGTCGCTCAGTCGTGCCCGACTCTTTGCGACCCCATGGACTGCAGCCTACCAGGCTCCACCATCCATGGGATTTTCCAGGCAAGAGTACTGGAGTGGGGTGCCATTGCCTTCTCTGAGGTCTATTGATAGACCATCAATAAACATTTGCAGAGTCCCTTGCTACCTGCCTTTGGGGAGTATCCTGGGCTGGCCTGGGGAGACAGAGCCTGTTGGATATCCTCCTTGGCTGCTGTCCTGAAGCCTTCTCCATGGCACCTACTGGGTGGTATTATGTTTAAATGTCTAACTTCGAATGACAATTCATGATCTCATACTGAAAAATGTCACTGAGATACAAGTCTGACACTCCAGTTTGCTGATTGGCATGATCTCTGCCTGCAAGCCAGTGCTTTTCAAGACATGGTCTGTGGCCCATCTATAATGAATCACAAGATGCTTGGGAAAACAAACAACAAAAAAACTACACAGGCTCCTAGCCAGCCTGAACTTGCTAGATCAGAATCTCTGCAGCAGGTTTTGAAGTCAGCACTTTTTGTTAGAGTAAACTCAGGCAAGATCACATAACTAGTGAGTAGTGGAGGACCAAACCCAGGCAGTGGGGCTCCAGAGCCTGTGTGTGCCTGACTTTTATCTGATGGTAAGTCTCTATTCCCCACAGGCTCACGTCTGCCTGTCGCACCAGGGACTCAGCAACAACTGTCTCTCTAAACTCAATTTGCACCCTTCCAACAAGCAGGTCCAGCCCCCCTGCTGATGGCCACCTCCTTCGTTTGATGAAGTCTGTGGTGAGCATGCAGGTCTGTCTGTCTCCCCCATAAGTTTATAGGGTGAACAGTTATTTAGGTCATTTCTGTTCCCCTGGAAGCCAGGACAAGGCCTTGCCCAGACCAACTCCAGTCTCTGTGGGTTGCAGATAGGATATATTCACCCACCTAATACTTCTGTGCCTACCCTGTGCCAGGCCTTTTGTGGGCGCTCAGGATGCAGCAGTGTAAAACCAAACAAAACCCCCTTCCCCACAAGGAGTTTATATTCTATGTACAAGTGAAGTGATAATGACCTCTGCAAGGCCTGCCCGGAAGTAAATGAAATAAACTGCAAGTTGGAAAGAAAAGTAAGAACTCTGGGGACTAAAGCAATCAAGGGGGACTTCCTGTGAGAGGTTTCACTAGCATCACCTTCCTTATGATTGAAGTCACCTAAGATAAGTCTGTTGAAGACTTGTATGTTCTCTGTAGAGCCTCACTCCCAGTGGCCAATGCTAAGGACGTGGTGTATCAGGCACAATTCCCACAGTTCAAAGCACCTTGATCAGGGTCTGCAGGGAAGGTGTGGGAGTAGGGGAAATGAGGATGGAGGGGCAGAGGGACATTTATTAATCGTAATGTTATTTTGAGTGAAATCTTTGTTCTTGAATCCAATCCCAACTGCTTCTCTTGGGTTGCTGTGAGGATTAAATGCTTAACTCAGACAAAGGAGGAGAGGTCAATTAATGGATGGCATTGTTGCTGTTTTGGGTAGAAAACACTCTCAAGTAGTCCTAGCTCATCTACCTGAATGGGCAAGAGGGAAAAACAAGAGATGGTCTGGAAGGCTCCCAGATTATATGGGGCCTTGCAGACCAAGGTGAGGAGAATGGATTTAATTCTGAGATGGGAAGCTACTGCAGGCTTTTAAGCAGGTGAAAGACCACCAGCTACTTAGAGAAAGGACTACTGGCTGGATAGAGTGGACACAGAGACCAGTTAGGAGGCTGCCAAAGTCCAAATGAGGGACAAAGAGGGCTTGGATGAGGGAGGTAGAACAGGAAACGTTTCTGTGAAAGTGAAAGTGTTAGTCGCTCAGTCGTGTCCAACTCTTTGCAACCCTATGGACTATAGCCCACCAGGTTCCTCTGTCCATGGGATTCTCCAGGCAAGAATACTGAAGTGGGTAGCCATTCTCTTCTCCAGGGGATCTTCCCAAATCAGGGATAGAACCCAGATCTCTTGCATGGTAGAAGAGGAAATGTTCCTGTGAAAAGACATCTTTTTGGATGTGTAAATGTGGCGGGGGTGGGGCACAAGAGAAAGAGGAATCAAAGAGGACCTCAGGTTTTGTGTCGGTAAATGGGGTATCATTCTTAGATGAGGAAAGTAGAGGAAGCGCAGGTTTCTCCCTCTCCTCTTCTCAACACTTGAACAAAATCAAGTGTTGCTCATGTTGGTGGGGGTAGCCGAGGAATGCCCCCCTCATGACAGAACCTGCAAAAGTATAACCTTATGTGGCAAAGGGACTTTGCAGATAGGATTAAGCTGAGGATTTTGAGGTGGGCAGATTGAATTATTTTGCTGCACGTATGCATGCTCAGTTACTCAGTCACGTCCAACTCTCTGCAAGCCATGGACTGCAGCACCCAGGCTTCCCTCTCCTTCACCATCTCCTGGAGCTTGCGCAAACTCATGTCCATCGAGTTGGTGATGCCATCCAACCATCTTCATCCTCTGTCATCCCCTTCTCCTCCTGCCCTCAATCTTTCCCAGCATCGGGGTCTTTTCCAATGAGTTAGCTCTTCACATTAGGTGGCCAAAGTACTGGAACTTCAGCTTCTGTTTTTCCAGTGACTATTCAGGGTTGATTTCCTGCAACTAATATAATATTATAAATCAACTGTACTTTAATTTTAAAATAAATAAAAATGAATAGTGAATGTGATTTAGGAAAGCAAAAAAAAAAAAAAAGACAGTCCTTGGTATATGGCCACAGAAATCTAGAGTCTGAATGTGATCAACCAGCTCCCCTTGAATTCACTAAGTCTACTATGTACTGTTTCGTGGGAGGCAGATGGGGAGAAGCCAGCCAGGAGCTAGCTCACAGCCCAGGAGGAACTCAGCGAAGGGAAGGGAAGAGAAGGCTGAAAACTCAAATACAAGGCCCCAAGCAGGGAGAGTTGAGTCCCAGGAGCTCAGGGAGGACGGGCTCTGCTTAGGGGAAGGAGGAGACACTATTACAGGGGCTAGGGGTTCAATTGGAGAAGGCAATGGCACCCCACTCCAGTACTCTTGCCTGGAAAATCCCATGGACGGAGGAGCCTGGTAGGCTGAAGTCCATGGGGTCGTTGAGAGTCGGACACGACAGCGGCTTCACTTTCACTTTCCTCTTTCCACTTTCATGCACTGGAGAAGGAAACGGCAACCCACTCCAGTGTTCTTGCCTGGAGAATCCCAGGGATGGGGGAGCCTGGTGGGCTGCCGTCTATGGGGTCGTACAGGGTCGGACACGACTGAAGCGACACAGCAGCAGCAGCAGGGGTTCAATAGCTGGGGAGAAAGGTCTAGAAGATGTTCTTTTAGCTCCTTCTGGGAAGGAAAGCATGGTTAATTCAAGAAAAGTCTGTCTGAGGCGTGCAGGCAGCCTAAGAGCCAACTTTTGCCCCAAGCAGTTTGCAATCTAGCTATGGAGAGGAGCTCCGGAAGTGACCACCGGAGCCTCGGAGCGATGCAGTGTAGGGAACAACTTCCGGCCTCAGTTTAGCATCAGCAAGCCTAGATCTTTGCCCCATTTCTGCCACTAACCACTATGCTTCAGTGTCCTTATGGGAATTTTACCTCCTTCACCAGGTTGTTGTGAGACTTAAAGGAAGATAATAAATCTTAAGTGCTCGGCAGAGAGCCCTGCACACAGTGAGTGCTCAATAAAATAAAGCCATTATTATTAAAATAAGTAGGTGGTTCACTGGGTGGGAATCTCAGTATTTTTGAGATTCCAGACTTCTGTCTGGGTCATAGATAATTCACCCACCTGTGTTTCTCCAGGTGGGGTCCCCAGCAGACCACCCCAGAGACTGTGGTAGGATCCAAACTCCACAGTTTAATAACCCTCGCCATGCCCACCCTCTTCACCCCGTGACGTTCTGGCCACTCAAGGCCAAGAACCACTGCTTCAGTGTGACCATGCTCAAGCCAGACTCCCCTGGTTTTTGCCTCTCAAAGCAGCGTGTGGATGGCTTTCTCCTGGGAGCATCATAGAGGCAGAGTGTCTCACCTAGCCTTCAGTTTTCCCCAAGCCAGAGCCTTCCACATACAATCAGAGAAACGCCTGGTTTGCAATCTCTGATGGCTGGGACTCAAGGAAACTCTGAATAAGGATGGGGTTCAGAAATCTGCAGAGTTCAGCTCCCAAGAACACCAGCTCACTCACTCCCCATAATTTACCTCCTGGGTAACTCTCCCAGTAACCCCTAACACCTTTCCTTGTTCAATTTTTCTCCATGGCATTTACAGCGACTCCGCAGGCTACAAGTCTTACTCATTTTGTTTAGTGTCTATCTATCTCCATTACAATGGAAGCTCTCTGCTTATGAGCTTTTGTTTGTTTATTTGGTGTTTTGTTTTCCTTTGGTCTTCTCTGTCCAGGCTGTATCCCTGGGCTTAGAACTACTAGCTGGCATACCACCAGCCCTCAGTAAACACTCACCGAATGGGCAAATGAGTTGGACAGCTCTAATTCCTTCCTGCCCCAGAAGCTCCCAGTTCGAGACAGGACAAACATGTGTCACTTCTCCAGCTCTGTCACCAGCTTGTCCCTGCGGCAGTGTTGGGGGTGGGATGGCCTGTAAACGTTTTGCTGGACTCTTATTATATGTTTCCCCCTGCCCCATGCCAGTGTTTTCTTTAACTGCTCCCCTCGTGAGAATAGAGAACATTGCATGGTGCGGGGGGGCTTTCAGAGCTGGCCGGTTAACAGGCAGTCATTCCCTATTCTTTCTTCCTCTCTCACATTCCTTTTTATGGGGCTGAGTGTATCATAGAAAGACAGGGGCCACCTCAAAATACCCCTGTCCTATGTTTACATATATAAACATTTACATGTGTATTGTTTTTGGTTATACAAGTAACAATAACAGCTGACCTTCCCTGAGAGTTTACTGAATGCCAGGCACGGTGCTCAGCACGTGCATCTCCTTGTTTAACCCTCTCAACAACCCTGTGACATTGGTTGTATTATTGCTGTCGTCCCACCTTTACACATGTGCTGCCAGAGCTTCTGTCTGGTCCTCAGACACACATCTGAGTTTGAAGGTGAACCAGGTGGTCTGATTTCAACATATCCCTCATTCCTAACTGCTGCAATAACTGCCTTTCTCAAAAGATGCGTTCATTTTCAGGAAGTCAAACAATAAAGTGGTTAAGACTGCAGGCTTCCACGGCAGGGGGTCTGGGTTCGATTGCTGGTCAGGGAACTAAGACCCAGCATGCAGTACAGCACAGCCAAATCAATCTTCTTAATAAATTTAAAAAAAAAAAGTAAACAAGGAGAGCTTCCCCCAACCCCCTCAAAGAGGCTGCTGTTAGCTGATAAAGCTTTTATACTAGGGAACTTCTTATACCAGCAGTATGTACATGGGCTTTCTCTTTTCCTACAATAGTTGTCTCAGACCTTTTGTTTCACCTAATTTTTTCACTGTCTAATATTATAATACATTTTGGACCAGGTCTTCACTCAGTGATGCCTCCACTCTTAGAAGCTTTGATGTTCTGGCTGCAGGAGCTAAGGATGGAGTGATGTGATGAAGACACATCTATGGATATAGTAAGGAGGTATACAGCATGCTGGATAGATAGCAGCTGGATGAGTTTGGGCTCTTACAGGTTTAGGAGCTGCCTTTAGAAGTGGGAGCTTATTTGTTTCGTTCTTGCTTTTTAGCTTAGATAGTTCAGGGTACCATCCCATTGTCTGAGAAATGAATAGGCTTCCCTTCCATTCCTTGGTAGCTCAGCCAGTAAAGAATCTGATTGCAATGCAGGGGAGTGGGGTTCAATCCCTGGGTCAGAAAGATCCCCTGGAGAGGGAAATAGCAACCCCTTTCAGTATTCTTGCCTGGGAAATCCCATGGACAGGGGAGCCTGGCGAGCTACAGTCCGTGGGGTTACAAAAGAGTCAGACACAACTTAGCAACTAAACCACCACCCCTGAATCAGAGGATCTCAAAGACAAGCTCTCCTGGACAGTCCTAGGTGATCTCAATGCAGGCTGGGCTGCTGTTACTGCTAAGTCACTTCACTTGTGTCCGACTCTGTGCGACCCATAGATGGAAGCCCACCAGGCTCCCCCGTCCCTGGGATTCTCCAAGCAAGAATACTGGAGTGGGTTGCCATTTCCTTCTCCAGTGCGGGAAAGTGAAAAGTGAAAAGGAAGTTGCTCAGTCGTGTCCAACTCTTAGTGACCCCATGGACTATAGCCTACCAGGCTCTGCCATCCATGGGATTTTCCAGGCAAGAGTACTGGAGTGGGGTGCCATCGCCTTCTCCGGCAGGCTGGGCTAAAGGGAGACAAAAGGCTTGCCTTCTTAGGCTCCTTAAGGATTATGCCCATAACTCATTGCTCAGCTTCCAGGCATAGTCACTGTGCTAGATGCCAAAGTCATGCCAGTAGTTCATTTAATCTGCACAACACTATCACGTAGCTCTCACTGCCCCCATCTGACAAATGAGAAACTGATACTCAGAGAAGTTGTTAACTTACCCAGGATCACACAGCTAGTCAGAGTCAGCCCGGTTTTTCTCCCTAAGCCCTCAGAGAACTGCCAGAGAAGGTTGGAACTGATTGAAACTCTGGCCCCAGATTGCATGTAAATGAAGCACACAGCCCAGAGCCCTAACACAGTTGGCTGCCGAGCACACAGCAGGTGTAAGAAATTGGCTGAGGTTCCGGTTTTTCGAACTCTATTTGTTATAAAAGACCTCCAGGGAAGTTGGTAGAAGTGAATGGAGTGGAGTCAGTCCTACATCCTGATAGCCCAGAGGCATTGGAATAACTGACTTCCTGAAGAGGATTTGCCCACAGCCAAACAGAATTAAGCTACATGTCAGTATGAATCCAGGGCAGGAGGGATCCTAATCTATAACTTCCTCCAGAGAGACAAGCCTTGCTCCTGCCAAGGAGGGGTCAGCTGATAGAACTGCCCCGAGGGTACGTGTGGGGATATTATTACTGGAAACTAAAGACTGAAGAGAAACTCATCCTTCAGATAGACCTGCTCACTCCAGCCAGTCATTTCTACCAACAGGGATTGTCCTCGAATCTGGAGTAAAGTAAGTAAATGTCGCTCAGTCGTGTCCGACGCTGGACTGTAGCCTAACAGGTTCCTCTGTCCATGGGATTTTCCAGGCAAGAATACTGGAGTGGGTTGCCATTTCCTTCTCCAGGAGATCTTCCCAACCCAGGGATCGAACCCAGGTCTCCCGCATTGTAGGCAGACACTTTACCGTCTGAGCCACCAGGGAAGTCGAATCTGGAGCCCCTAATTAAATCCCTCCAACTCCAATCTGCCGGAGCCACCTAGAAGTACTTTCCCCCCTAGTTTATTCTTTTCTGTGAAAAACAAACAAACAAAACACCCTCTGTCCAAAAGAGTCTAGATTAGGATGGCCCTCAATAGGAAATATAGATAAAAAATGTATGCCAAATCTGTACCATGGAATGTTCTGAGCCCCCTCCTCTCCCCACAAAAGAATAAAGGGCATCTGAAAGATGTTAAGATCACTGAGACCTACTGGTAAATGGAAAAACAAACAAACAAACAAACAAACATGTTGCAAGTTCTGATAAGCAGAATTGTTGTTTAGTAGCCAAGTTGTGTCTGACTCTTTTGCGAGCCCCCTGGACTGTAGCTCACCAGACTCCTCTGTCCATGCGATTTCCCAGGCAAGAATACCGCAGTAGGTTGCCATTTCCTATTCCAGGGTATCTTCCCGACCCAGAGTCTCTGGCATTGCAGGTGAATTTTTTACCGCTGAGCCGTTGGGGAAGCCCTGATAAGCAAAATGAGTAACTGAAAAAATGGAAAAGATACAAAAAGCGAATCACACCTACATAAGGAAAAATTTGGAAAATACAGAAAAGTAGGGGGGAATCACCCCCCCCAGGCCTCCCACCCCCAAAAAAGAACCATTGTTAATATTTGATATATTGCTCTCAGTCTCCTGGCTAGAAGCGGTCATGTTACATCAGGCGGTGGTCAGCACATAGTCAAGTGTGACCAGAGCTCCAATCCCAGCTCTTCCACCTCTCCCTGAGAGAGCCTCACTCCGTGAATCTGTTCCATGGAAGTCATTCCACCCTCCTGGAGTGGTTGTATTGATTAAATGAGGCCAAATATGGAAAGCTTGAGTGCCTAGGAAACAGTACTCAATAAACGCAGCCACTGTTATTATTTGTAACGGGCCATTTCCCTCAACATTATAACATAATTGATTTTGAATGTTGCTCAGAATCTTTGAAAACATCCCATGTAATGGCTGTTGGATATGCCGATTTCTTCACTAGTCTCTTGATTTCTTCACTAGTCTCTTATGAGAAATGTTTTGGCTGCTTCCATTTTTACCTTTGTATAAATAGCTCTGTGATGAACACTGTTGTGAATGTAGCTTTACCTCCCCTGTATTTTGGAGATTTTAGTTAAGATCTTTTCCCAGAAGTGGAATCACTAGGTCAAAGGGTAATCACCATTTTTAGACTTTATAGGCACAGGACCTGATTGCACAAGGCAGGCGTTATTTCCTAGACCTAACCTCCTTATCTGGAGAAGGCAGTGGCACCCCACTCCAGTACTCTTGCCTGGAAAATCCCATGGACGGAGGAGCCTGGTAGGCTGCAGTCCGTGGGGTCTCTAGGAGTCGGACACAACTGAGCAACTTCACTTTTACTTTTCACTTTCATGCATTGAAGAAGGAAATGGCAATCCACTCCAGTGCTCTTGCCTGGAGAATCCCAGGGACAGGGGAGCCTGGTGGGCTGCCGTCTATGGGTTGCACAGAGTCGGACACTACTGAAGCGACTTAGCAGCAGCAGGAGCAGCAGCAGCAACCTCCTTATCATCCCCAAAGTCTTCCTGCTTCCCACCGGGACGGCCTCCTTCTCCCTGGAGAGGACACCTGGCTGCCTCCATCTCCCATTCCTGCCTTCTCCTCTCTTGTTCCTCCTGCAGTGGCGGAGCCTTTTCACCTCTGCCTGTGTAAATCCTCCCTGGTTTCAGAACTTACTTACCTGGTTAAGAACTGGTTTCAGTTCTTACTTCTCCCTTCTCCCTTCTCCCTGACCCACCCTGATGGCTAGCCCTCTGGTTTGAATCTGTAATCAAACCCAGCCTGATTCAAGAACCTTCTTTCCCTTTCAAGATTTGAATTTGGGTCCATAACAACGAGACAATAAGCCCCCGAGGTCAGGAATGAAGTCCTGGGCTCTTCTTCCTTCCCCTCTCAGCCCCAGAATGAGCCTTACAGTGCCAGGACCTGAGCTCCCATTCCAAGTATTCACTGAGAAAAAATGTCTTACTGGGGTCAGCTGTGGGCCAGGCTGGGCACTATGGCTACAGGGTCCTTAAGAGCTGGTTCGTCGGTCAAGGGGAGAAAAGAAAATGTCAATAATCAAGAGTAACCATGAAGGCCGGGGCTTTTGACACAAGTTCATAACAGAGGAAGGGAGGGTGTCAGGTTAACCTGGACCCTGCCCAAGGTGTGAAACTTGTTGGATGTCTTGCTGTGTGGCCCTGACCAAGTCACTTAACCTCTCTGAACCTGGATTCCCCCATCTGCATCAGGCTCTCTTCACTGGGATACAATGAGGTTAAATCGGTTATTCAGTTGAATAACATGCTTAGCAGGTATTCAATAAATGTTTGCCTATGGTGAGGGCTTAGTGCAGACTCATGGGTTAATAAAGGGGCCCTGGCAGGCCGCTTACAGCCTTGGAACTCAAGCATCTCTGTTCTTCTCGTTTAGGAACTAGGTTGCTGGATGCCCATTTCTTCCACTGCGGGGCAAGTTTCTTACAGGTTCTGGCTCCCTGGTTTCCAGCCTGGAGTCTGGAGGGACATGAAGAAAGGCTGGAGTCTGCTGCATGTGATATATGCTAGCAAGGAGCTTGCTCGTGAATCACCTTCGCCTCCAGTGCAGTGAAGCAGTGGGATGGAATGTTGAAATGCCTCCTTTTACATCCATTTTCTGAGCACGCAGCAAGCCTTCTCCCGTTCAGGCTGCAAATCATCACACACACACACACACACACACACACACACACACACCCGCTCCCCCTGCCAAGCATGCAACACCTTGCATGAGGCCCAAGGAACAGAGGCTTCCGGGGTGATGTCACTAAGAGCTCAAGGAATGCCAAGCTGGGCTCTCCAGTTATTCATCCTCCCTGCAATCAAAGCAGGCTCAGAGCAGACCCATCCCTGTGACAGATGTGGCTCAAGGTTATGGCCAAGGTCAAGCCTGTTATGTGTCCTTAGTGGTGGGGGTGTGCAGAGATTACTGCACAAGTTTGGACTTAAAGCTGAGAGAATTCTTAGACACCATCTAATTCAGTCACCCTGCAGAGGGGTATTTGGAGGCTCAGAAACGTCAAGAGATCTGGCCAAACTCACCTCACACAGCTATGGCATGGGTCATAAAACTAGGGCTTGCTTTTTCCAAACCCACAGTTAAAAGAACTCTCATCATCCTCTGGTCTATATGGGCTTCTCTTTTGGCTCAGACGGTAAAGAATCTGCCTGCGGTGACAGAGACACGGGCTCAATCCCTGAGTCAAGAAAATCCTCTGGAGAAGGGAATGACTACCCACTCCAGTATTCTTGCCCGGAGAATTCCATAGACAGAGGAGCCTGGAGGGCTACAGTCCATGGGGTCGCAAAGCGTCAGACACGACTGAGTGACTTTCACTTTCATTTTTTTTCTTGCTTTATCTGGAGTTACCTCTCAACACACCCCCCGCCATATATACCAATCACTATAATATTGACATCTATTGCATAAGTCCCTGAAGGACTTATGTTAAGTCCCTAAATGTTTAGGGTGTATTGTCTAATTTAAGCCTTTCACAACCTCTAGGAGTTAAGTAACTCCTTGATACTCCAAGTGTGGTCTGTGGCCAGCAGCATCAGTATCACCTGGGAGTTGGTTGGAAATGAAGAATCTCCAGTCCTAGGAGGAGAATTTGCATTTCAATAGGCTCCCAAGCGACTGAATAACAGGTGATCTTAGGCACAATCAAGTTTGAGAAGCACTGCCATAACTCTTCCCACTTTAAACAGGAAACGGAGCTTTGGGGCAGGGGAGGAGTGTGTGTTTCAGGATGGGGTGGGGGTGGGGTTAGGAGTGACTCCCACAAAGTCCCACAGCAGGTCAGGTGCGGAGTGCTGGTGGAACCTTGGGCACTGCCTTTCTCTGAAGTCTGTAGGTTTTAGGAATGTTTTTCCACTAGTTCTAGCCCAGAGGAGGTAGGATTCCAGGCCCCACCTTCCCCAGGAGCAAGGAAGTTACTGAAAGGAATAGCCCAAGCATTTTACAAGGTGCTTTCCACTTCAATTATTTTGTTTCTGCTTTATAACTTAACTATCCCAACTTTACTCAAGAAGCAACTGTAGCTTGGAAGAGTTTAAGGCATTTGTACAAGGCTACACTGCTGGCCACTTCCAGAATCTGGGCTCGACACCGGTCTTCTTTATTCCAGAACCCAATCACTGTTTCTCCACATACAAGTTGGCATCCTGGTGGCAGGAGAGGAGACTGTAGGTGGTATACAGATGAGAGTCTCCCATCTGAATTGTCATAGATTTTAATTTCTACTACAAAAAAATAGAATTAGGTTATTAAACTTCAGAGACTACAATTTAAGACAAAATGTGGGTTGTTTTTTTTTGCTTATTGTTTTTAATGAGTCTCTGTAAAGCCAATTTCAGGAATGATAGAGGAGGTGTCACAATACTCAGGTATTGTGAAACCCATGAAGGTGGTAAAAGACTGGAGTCTGGAAATCATCTTCAGGAACCACATTGAGAGGGAAGGGGGAGAAACCAGCAACCAGAGATCTCTACCCAGAGGCTGTGGACTTTTCACTTATAGGTGGTTTTCTCCCCACAGCTTTCACATCTTCTTGCCCCAAGGGTCTTAGTATAGAGCATTTATGATGCTCACCTAAGGGTATACACTCCCCGTTAAAAAAAAATAATAGTAAGTTTTACCAGTTATTTATCTTTCCGGCCATAATCTCCATAGCAAAGCTGGAGAGACCACAAACTTGCTCCTTCTAACATCTTCCCACCTCCAGCCCACTTCCTGTAGTTTCAAGAATGGCCCCCTTCCCCATTCATTTAGACCAGACTTGAAATGCTGCAAGGGGGAGGCTGGGAGTGGGGAGTAAAAAATGCCCCTCCCATTCCTTCAGATGGGACAACAGAGGGTGAGATGGTTGGATGGCATCACTGACTCCATGGACATGAGTTTGAGCAAGCTTCGGGAATTGGTGACAGATAGGGGAGGCTGGTGTGCTGCAGTCCATGGGGTTGCAAAGAGTCAGACACGACTGAGAGACTGAACTGAACTGAATTGATTTCTTCAGAGATGGTCTGTGGCTCCCCAGTGGAGAGGACAGCCTGCATCTTTGCTTTCAAGTATTGGTACTCTTCCATCTCTTCCTTTCTCTACCCATGTCCAGGGACCTTAATGGCCACTCTTTCAGTTGGACCTTTGAATTCTGAGTAAACGGACATTCTCTCTTGCACTCCAGTTTCATTTAGGGATCACAAGTAAAGAGTTCTGGCAAATAAATGAAAAGTCTTCCAGGAATCCGGAAAACAGTTATGTAAGGAACAAGGACTGTTATCTTAGAAAAGATAAGGTGGGGAAGGGACAAGATGACCATCTTCAAATATTTCAGAGAGTCTAGATTTACACAATATTTCTCCAGACCTGGAAGCAAAAATTAGGTGATACGGGAAAGTCGGCTTCAGTTCTTTGTCCTTAGAAAATGAAGTCACTCAGTCGTGTCCAGTTATTTGCGACCCCATGGACTGTAGCCTACCAGGCTCCTCCATCCATGGATTTTCCAGGCAAGAGTACTGGAGTGGGTTGCCATTTCCTTCTCCAGGGGATCTTCCCAACACATGGATCAAACCTGGGTCTCCCGCATTGCAGGCAGATGCTTTACCGTCTGAGCCACCAGGAAAGCCCTCTCTTAGTCCTTGGCCCTCTCTCTTTGTCCTTGACCAACTGTAAAATTGGGGCAATAGTACTTCATCATAGGGCGGTTGTGAGGATTTAGTGAAGTGCTCAGGACATACCTGGAATCTCATAAAAACCCCAGGATATGCTTGTTTCCTTTTTTGGCCTCATTCAAAAATGCCTCATGAGGCAGTAAGCTCCCTCTCTGGAAAATTTCAAAATAGAATTACAATTCCTTACTGCCAAGATTCTGTGCTTCTGTGCTGCCCGTGACTTTTCAAAGAAAAATACTGGCTCACACGGAGCCCCTACCATGCTCCAGGCACGCAGAGAAGAGCTTTTCATAGGTACTCCATTTAATCTTCTCACCAGCCCTCGGAGGTAGGTACTATTATTATCTCCCCCCAATCCACATTTTTTTTTTTTTCCAGATGAGAGAACTGTGGCTTAGAGAAGTGAAGTAACTTGCCCAAGGTCACACAATCGGTAAGCAGCTGACCAGGGGCTTAAATGTCACACTCCAAAGTCCTTGCTCTTAGAACTGGAAGAGTTGTTTAATCAAACCTAAACCCCCCTCCCAGACTCACCTGCTCTAATGCTCCTGGCTTTATTGATCTCTCTTCTACAAAGTTTCTTCGGGTCTCAATATCAAAACCATCCAATTTAGCACTTATTATTATCTGAATGGCTTCTTGTCACTTCTAGTTTACTGTAAGTTGGTCTGGGGATTTTTACTCTTTAAATATCCCCTCGAACTCAGTAAGCCTTGAGAACAAGTTCAAGGGCTTCCAATAATTCTTTCACTGCCAGCTGAATTAAACAGCAAGTACCCCTCTTTCTCCCTGCCATGCCTATTCCCATCTTATTTTTCCTGAGCCATTAAAAAGTCTTTTCTTGGCTGGAACAAATACTACAGTCTGTTCACCTAGTTAACATTTCCTGAGTTCTTAATATGCACCAGGCATTCTAAGTAGCCCTCCGTTCTAAGTAACTTAACCCACTGAATCATGATAGTAACTTATGAGCTAAGTCCTATTTTCATTCCCATTTTATAGAGGAGGAAACAGTGTACCAGTGTATCAGCATTTGACTGAGTAAATGCTTTGCTGATGGGTATTATTATTATTAACAACAACAACCATACAAATACCTTATGCTTACATCATGCTATAGCTTTATGTACATTATGTCATTGTCACTCACCGTGTACAGATAGACGCTAATGTCCCTACTTTATAGAAGAGGAAACCATGACAGCAAAGGGTGAGTGATTCTCAACAGTCACACAGCAAGTGCCTACATCCTGAAGTGAACTTTGTATTCACTCCACTCTAAGGTCCTGGGGGTGAGGGAGATGGGAGGGCCATGGGGAGAAAAACACCTATACACACAGAAGGCACTCTACAAGTATTAAAGAAGCAACAAAAGCTGGTCACAGCAGAGGCTGAACAAAAATCCAGCTCTTTGACTCCTAGCCCAGTGCTCTTTCCTTTTTACCAAGATGGTGTGAAGCAAGTCTTGGGTCCAGACCCAATAGCAGTCTTGAAGAAACCAGAGAAAGTAGTGCTCTTAAAGAAAAAAATACCATCATTTTCACATCTCTGCTTTTCCCACATTTTCAATAATGAGCATGTGCTACTTGCATGATGAGAAACAAAAAAGCCAATGAAGTGAGCTCGCAAAATGCATCCCCTGGAGGGCTGGGGCTGCTAGTGGACCCTTGGGTTGTCTTCAGAGTGGCTCTGGGCCCCTGCCCTGGCATTCTGGGGTACCCTCTGATCCACAGGCCACCTGGCCCCACTTCACAGGCAGATGAAGGCAGCAGGGGCAGACACAGGCGTCCCAGGTCTGTGCAGCTTCCCGACGCTGGAAGCTGAAAACTGCGTGTACACTTTTCCAAGGAACAGGCCTACGCTTTTTAGAAAGGGGCACTGTGACCCTCCACCAGGTAAGAACATCAGATCACAATAATGAGTCAGGGCTTGAGGGCTAAGGTGACCGGTCAAAGGAGGGGACAAGAAACACAAAAATCTTGCCCAGCTCTGAGGAACTGGCATCAGAGAGAGAATGACAAATAAAGCAAGGTCTTGCTTCATATACTCACGCTAATTTAAATTCTGCTTTTTTTCTTGAACCACACTGCCGCCCACCCGCCGCCCCCCCCCCCCCACCCCTTACTCCCATTCCCAAGCAGTGGTGGGGCTGGGGGTGAGGAGGAGTCAGACATTTTCCTCTTCCAAATTTTACTTCCTGATCCTAGGGCCTGTGAGTCTAGAGCTTCCTGTCTTGTCTCCTGATCCAGGGTGTAAGGCCCTTATTTATGTTGTGGCCAACTTTTTCCCCTGCATGCCTACTAAGAAGCCTGCTGCTTTCAAGTCTCAGCAAGCACCAGATTTCATTCTGCCAAAACTGCGTGAGCTCCTGCCATGTGCTGGGTGTTATGATGGGGTCACCGATAGTGGGAAAAGTCCTGAGTGTGGCCTGGGAGCCTTCAGACTAACAGCAGGACAGATAACACTCCTGTGACGGGCTGGGGGAGGGGCAAACGGCAAGAGCGTGAGAACCCCCAGGAGGGCAACTGATAAACAGGCTGGCGGATCAAGGGGTCACTTCTTGGAGGTGAAACCGTAGCTCTGGAGCTGGTGTGTGAAGGTGGAGAAGGATTCCTAACAAAGGAGTGAGGGAGGCACTCAAGTCCTGTAGAAAAGAGTGGAGGCAGCAAAATGCTGTGCAGGTTTAGGAAATGGGCAGTTCTGTGTGACTGGAGGCTGGAGTTGGGAAAGGGGGACGGAAGGAGAGAAACAAGGCTGGAGGTGGGTGATGGCCAGTTGGTTAGAACAAGGATCTTGGTGTTCCACTAAGGAATCTAGATTTTTATCAGACAGTGCGTAGGTGTCCCTGAAGGTTTCTGAGCAGAGACGGTGGGCTCTGTGCTCTGATCTAAGCTTTGAAAGATCACATTGCAGAAGACAAGAGAGCAAGGAGAGGACCTCAAGATTGGGAAACAGGATGCTACTGTAGGGCCCAGTGGCAGGGCTAAAGGGGCCCTTTAATTAATACTGTGGATGGCATCACCGACTCAATGGACATGAGTTTGAACAAACTCGGGGAGATGGTAAAGGACCAGGAAGCCTGGCATGCTGCAGTCCACGGGGTCGCAGAGTCAGATACGACTTAGAGACTTAGAGACTGAACAAGAACAACAAATGGGAGGCACTGGCTACATAATTTGTGGGGCCCGGTACCAAAGGAAAAGTCAGGGTTCCTTGTCCGAAAATTATTGTCAATAGAGTGACAGCAAGCATTAAAGCAAGCATTGTGCCCTTCTAAGTACAGCCTTGTCCAGCTACACAGGTCACACGCTCAGGAAGCTGGCCCTGGCCACGGGACTAGAAAGGGCAGCTGAGGAAGGAGATCTGAAAAGCAGAGTCCTGGGACTTGGTGAACTGTTGGGCATAGGAAGTGACAGACAAATCCCGTTGACAGATGACCTTCCTGCACTGCTTGCCAGCCCACCCTACCACTATCCCCTTGGGTTGCCCACGATCAACTTCTACTTATTAATAATCTAAACTTCACCTCCAACTCCTCCTCCTGCTACACACCCAGACTTGTTCCTGCAGGGTCCCTATCTAAAGGTGTCACCATTCACTCAGTCACCTTCTACCCCTCTCTCCCTCATCCCAGCCCTTCCGGCAATTTACTTCCTAACTGTCTCTCCCATCTGTGTGGCCTCTTCAATTGCTGCTATCACTGCCAAGTTCCGGCTGGGGCCTTATCAGCTCAGGCCTGGATTACCCACAAAAGCCTCCTATCTGTCTCCCTGAGCCCAGTCTGGACCCCACCCCCACCCTCAAATAAAACATCTTTCCTCCACAGGACGACCTAAATGAGGTCCCCAAATGCTCACCTGACCAGGTCCCTGAGTAACATCTTCATCTGGGGCTGAGCCAGCCAAAGGCTAAGACTAAAGGCCTTACATGACACACAAGTCCTTCTGCCACCTGACCTGCTTAATCTTCTAATAAATACCAGAAATGCCTTAGTCTTCCACATACCGCCAGCACACACACCATTCTGGGTTCTTACTGTTTTTTTTTTTTTTTTTAATTCCTTTACCTTCCCTCAGATGGTAAAGAGTGTGCCTTCAATGTGAGAGACCTGGATTTGATTCCTGGGCTGGGAAGATTCCCTGGCAGAGGGAATGGTTACCCACTCCAGGATTCTTGCCTGGAGAATCCCATGGACAGAGGAGCCTGGTGGGATACAGTCCACGGGGTCGCAAAGAGTCAAGACACAACTAAGCGACAAAAACTAAGCAACTAAGCAAGGGGTTACCTGTGCCTGGAATGCTTTCTACTCCCTCCCTCCACAGCCTGGCTCTCCTCGATTCATTCCTGTAAGCTCACCTCAGCTCTCCTCTGCTCTAGGTGGCCTTCTCCAGAGCTCCAGCCTACCCCACCTCATACACACGGATGAGGTGTCTGTCACACTGACTATAGGTCTGTGGCCGGGCCGAGCCTCTTTGAGCTGGGGGCAGTTGGAGCAGTCCAGATCACATTAGTGTCCAGCGACCAGTACATAGCCTGGCCATGTGGGTGCTCCATACATGTGTGGTCATAGGTTGAAATGTTTAGAGGTAGGAGGTTTGGTGACACTAGAGGAGGAGCAGATTGTAGGGAAGGCTGGTACAGATAACCGCAAAGAGAAAGAAAACCTTCCTTCCACGCCTTCATTAAGGCTCCTATGGTAAGGCGAGGACAGTCCCTCTGACTGAAGGCAGCTGAGACCCAGAGGCAATGGCCAGCTAGCTGGTGTCTGGTGTGATTGCATTTGATTTCAGAATTCAATTTCTGTTTCCTTCTAAAAACGTCATTCCCCTTTGTAGCAAACAAGCCCCTCCCTAGTGGAAGCAGCCTATTTTCCATCAGGCATTCCCCTTTCCTCTCAGGCTCACAATAAAATGGTTAGTCCTGAGATTGAGGGGAGAAGCCTGTTTCCCTAAGAGTGTCTCTGCAGCTAGCGGGGCATAGAGCTGCTCCTCAATAAATACTTGCTGAATGGGTGAGTGTGTCCAGTTCCCCAAGACTGGGGATGGGAAGCCTAAAGCTGCTGGGGACTGGTGGGGGCAGACAGCCTGGGATTATACTTTATCCACAGATAATCCCCTAAATCCCAGAAGCCACCTGGACAGTTGGCTGGGCTGAGCTCCATCAACAGTGCATGCTGACGCTGCAGCTGAGTTCACCACAGATATTTTCCGGGTGACAGAAAATGCTTCCTCAAAAAACAACCATTCTAATTTTTTTTTTCAGTGAAATTTTAGCTTTATTATTTTTTTTATGGGGGGGGGGGAGTAGAGCCGATTAACAATGTTGTGGTAGTTTCAGGTGAACAGCAAAGGAACTCAGCCATGCATATACATGTATCCATTCTTCCCCAAACACCCCCATCCCATCCAGGCTGTCACAAAGCATTAAGTAGAGTTTCAAGTGCTGTGCAATAGGTCATTACAACCATTCTAATTTTTATCTGGGAGTGTGACAAAGAAAAGGACCATCAATCCTTTGAGGGCAGAATCCATTTGGGGAGATTAACTGCTGGCTCTTCTCTTCTTATTTTTACTTTCGGGTACTTTTACGGTGGAAAATTTCAAAATATAAAGAAAAGTAGAGAAAACAGTATAATGAACACCCAGGTACCAATCTCCAGTGATTACCAATACAAGCCCAAACTTGAGTCATCAATAACTCAGACTTCGAAGCAAATTCCAGCTATCATCTCATTTCCCGCGTAAAGACTTCCGTAACGCCTGAAATCTGCTTCTGATTCATCTGGGGGCACGACCGAGGGCGCCCCTAGCTCTGCCTACCGCACTGTCAGGCACGGCCCCCAGAAGGTCCAGAACCTACGTCTATGAAACTCAAAGCCTATGGTGCGACGCTAGCTCTGCCTCCTCCGCTTCCTCCTCTTCCCGCACAGCGTGGGTCACCTCGGCCTCCTAGCATTCCTGACAACCCACCGGCAGTCCCCGGTGATGCGCCAGTGAGTGTCTGCGCGCAGCGCCGCAGAGAACACAGCGAGGCGCCTTCCACTTCCTCTTTCTCGGGCTGACTAACGCTGGGCGCCCGCCCCGCGCGTCCCGCCCCCTGGGGGCGTGGCCGCAGCCCGAAGGGGCGGGGAAATACCCATATTCCGCCTTATATGGGCAGCCACGTCACAGGCTGCACACCCATTCACATAAAATGCTGCGCTGCCGGCGGAATCCCCGGCTTCTGCGGCAGAGAGTGGCCCGGCCGGGCGCCGAGCGTGCGGGGCGGGAAAGAAGAGTTGAGCGTCCGCTCCGGCGCCGGGCTCGGTCGGCCGGCCGCAGCCCCGTGGGGTCGTCCTCCTGGGCCTCGCCGGCGGGAACCCTGGCTGTGGGCACCTGCGGCGCGCACGGCGCGGGGCCGCTGGGCGGCGGCATGAAGGTCACGTCGCTCGACGGGCGCCAGCTGCGCAAGATGCTTCGCAAGGAGGCGGCGGCGCGCTGTGTGGTGCTCGACTGCCGGCCCTACCTGGCCTTCGCCGCCTCGAGCGTGCGCGGCTCGCTGAACGTCAACCTCAACTCGGTGGTGTTGCGGCGGGCCCGCGGCGGCGCGGTGTCGGCGCGCTACGTGCTGCCCGACGAGGCGGCGCGCGCGCGGCTGCTGCAGGAGGGCGGCGGCGGCGTGGCGGCCGTGGTCGTGCTGGACCAGGGCAGCCGGCACTGGCAGAAGCTGCGCGAAGAGAGCGCCGCCCGCGTCGTGCTCACCTCGCTGCTCGCCTGCCTGCCCGCCGGCCCGCGGGTCTACTTCCTTAAAGGTGAGCTGCGTCGGAGCCGCGGATCCTTGGTCACCCCACCGCGACAGGACGGCCCCGGGCTCTGGGGTCCCCTGCTGGCGCCGGCGCCTTCCTCGATCCTGGCGCCGGGCAAGTTCTGCACCCTGGGGCTTGACGTGCGCCGGGAAGGCCACGGCCGGTGTCAGCGCTCGCAGCTTCTCCGTCCCCACCTGTGTTCCTCGAAAGCGTTTAACGGCCTGGGTGCCCGGGGGGGTGGGGTTGCTGCACGCTGCTGGGGGCGCTGCTTCTTAGCAGTTAGGGAGCGCCCAGCACGAGCCGGGTTTCCCGGCGTCGGCTTCATGTCTTTCGCTGGGGCCGGCGCTCTGGAGCCTTCCTGATGGACAGATCTGAAGGGATCCGCGGGTCGCCACCACCCCCCCCCACCCCCGCCAGGAGCGTGGCGCCGCGGTGTCCCCTTTCCTCCCGCCTGGACAATTAACGTATGTTAGGCTGTGTCTTCATCGACCCTCTTGCCTTTTTGACCCTGGCGAGTCCCTCCCCTCTCTTCCTTTTCATTTCATTTTATTGCTTTTTATTGTTTCTCGGCTTCCCTTTCTCCCCTCCCAGGCCTTTCTAGCTCCATTTGGAGCTGACAGTCTTTAGTCTTCTCACTCTTTTTCACCTCTCTCCCGCGCCGGGATCATCCCCTGGACTGGTCGTGGGCCAGAGCTGGGGCACCTAACACGGTCTCCCGGGGGCGGGCGGCAGGTTGGCCGGCGAGCCAGGACCTAGGAGAGGGGCCACAGGGTGCTTGTGAAGGGGACTGCGGTGCATTTGGTTTGAGACCCTCCAGTAGCTGCTTTACCAGTCTGCACGTTACACCTGCTGGGGGAGATGACTTTGCTAGTGGGTGGGTGATTTACTGTCAAATTACAGAGTATTGATTTCTGTATCACTTCCTGTGATTGCTGCCGCCTTTTATTTGAGTCTGTTTTAACCTCAAGTGTATGGAAGGCTTATCCTGTAGGGAAGAGACGACGAGGACTCAGCCCAGCCAGCTCTGGGAGGTCGCCTTGAGATATAACATAGCTGGCATTCAGAACTCAGGTGCGGTGAGCTGAGAGCGTGAGGGCGCTGTTTTAGAACCGTGCAACGTGTGGAGTTTTACATCTTCCAGATCGGGAGATTCCAGAGATTCAGGGGCAGCTCCCACCTCGATTAGCACCTCTTGCAGGCTGTCTGTCCCCAGTTGATTCCTGTTAGGGAGACACCAGAGGCAGAAGATCTTTCTCTTGCACCCAGCCTCAGCCCCCAGGAGATGGAGAGTGCCCTCTAAACTCTGCAGAGCTTTCACACAGAGCCCCTGATTTATTTGTCTTCCTGATACCCTTTTTGGTCTCTTCTTAGCTGTGAGTACAGGGAAAGCTTCTGCCTCTCCAGCAGCATGAAAGATATCTTCCAGGAAACCCCTTCTGGTCCTACCTCTGGTCTTCAGCCCTCTCCAAGGGGCCGTGCAAGCCATTTGAAAGTTATTGCCACAGGAAGTAGGCAGCTCTGTAGACTCACATCTCAAGTAAAAATGATTTTTTTTTAATTTTTAATGAAAGTAACATGCTGTACAATGAAAAGTGGATCTTCTGCACACCCTAGAACCCAGTTCCACTCCCCAGAGGCAACAGTCAACTATTTCTTGTTCATCTTTAGATAAATTAATTTTCCATGAGTATCTTTTAAAAATAGAATTATTTTGTGTATTTCCTGTTCCTGCCTCTTTCACCTAACTAGATTTTGAGAGACTTGTCCATATCAGAGCATACATGTCCTATTCACTTTTTAAACTCATCCCCTGATGATAGCCAGTAAGTAGATTGCTTCATGCCTTAGAATTTGAAGCAGTGTGGGAGAGTATGGCATCACTGACTCGATGGACGTGAGTCTGGGTGAACTCTGGGAGTTGGTGATGGACAGGGAGGCCTGGCATGCTTCATGGGGTCGCAAAGAGTCGGACACAACGGAGTGACTGAACTGGGAGAGTATATCTCTGTCCAAATGCTTTTGTGTGTGCACTATCTTCTGGTAAAATTATGAGAATCGCCAGGTCACAGTTTATGTCTGTTTTAAATTTCAGTAGAAATTGTTTGATACTTAGCCTTACAACAATGCTGAACTTTTAAGTTGTTGCCAAAGAAAATAATTTCTTCACCTAACTCATGTCCAGGTAGGAGCTCAGGTTTTTGATCTAGTGGCATCTCAGATCGTGAGGGCAATGCCTTGTACATTTCTGTCAATGCCTTCTGCACACACACACACACACACACACACACACCCCCCACTAAAATGAATTGACCAAATGACATTGTCAATGTGTATTTTATAGATAGTGTCCGTCCTCTTTCTCTGCTCAACTCCCCTGGTATTGCAGTGGTGATCAATGAGTGAGTGTCTTCAGAACCACTCTGAAGACAACTGAAGCAGCCAAGAGTTGCTACAGCTCTTGCATCTCAAGTGAGGCACCAGAGAGGAATGCTCCATCTCTTCACCCTTCTGATGGGAGTGGGTGAAAGACAGAGACCATCTAATCTGGAAGACTCCTGACCCCAACTTGAAGAGGCAGGACCCTGTTTATCTGTCTCGTCACACTGAGACTCTTTGTCTGCCTGCCATATTTTGTCAACAGGCAAGCAGGACCCAGCCCACACCCGCACCTCCTGTCTGTCCTCCTAACAGCCAGCTCTTATAAGTGCTCTATTTAAAGCCAAGAGATGGGGTGACCTGAAGGCTTTTCTTTCCCAAGCTTCATGCTGGAGTTTGAGAGGGCCTGGGCCGCTTTACTTCAGAATCCTGTCCCCTATCGCTCATCGTGTCTCCTAGAAACGAAAATGTTGAGGCACAAGAAGTGCTTTGCTTACTAGGGACACCTCTTCGGAGGAAGCTGAGGGTCCGTGCAGGGGGTGGAGGCAGTGGTGGTGAAGGAGGGGAAACTAAGCCACAGATAACTCCAAACTTTCCACCTCTGCCGCCCTCCGGCATGACCTGTCAGCATGACCGGGAAATTGGTCATTGTGGAGGTCCGGAAGCTCATCTGGGGAGGCCCGGGTGGCTATTTGTTGAAGTGACCACACGGGAGATTTGGGTGTGCTTGGTGGGGGCGGGGGCAGTTCCAGCACGCTGAGAGGAAGCAGTAATGGCGAGATGATTCATTCTAGGAATTGGCTGCAGCTTCTGAAAGAGAACTGGAGACTGCCGAGTAATCCATTAACCATTTGCCTATGGCAGGGGTTTAAAAAAGCCACCATGTGCTCCACTGTGGGGCTATCACAGCACCAAAAGACAAAAGGAAAAAAAGGGGGCCATTGGGAAAAAAAATATATGGTCTCAGAATGCTTCTTTAAGTGATGGTTGAAGGAATTCCTTGGCAGTCTAATGGTTAGGACTGGGCACTTTCACTGCCAGGGCCCAGGTTCAATCCCTGGTCCAGGAACTAAAGATCCTGCAAGTCACAGAGTGTGGCCAAAAAAAAGTGATGTTTTGACCCCAATTCTCTGGAAAAAGAAGCAGGTTTTCTGGAGGCTCTAGGAAATGGCTTAGGTCCCTTTGGAGTGGAAGCAGGGGGTTTCCCCACATGAGGCTGGCCTAGTCACCCAGCAGCACTTGGCATTCTCAGGCTTCAGGGCCAGTTTTTTTGTTTGGTTCTCCCCACTTCCTGTATGGGCCCAAGAATTTACATCCTCAAGTTTCTCTGATTTGGTCAGAGTAGTTCTAACCTTAAGTGATCCAATTGCAGAAGTTTAAATGTAGTTAGGATTTTTATAGAATCATACCTGTGGGTAGTTGACTTATCAGTTTGAGGGTGTGTATGCACACACAAGGGCGTGTGTAGCTGGGGAGAAAGTTCAGGAGGGGAGGGTAATAATAAAGGGGAGAGTAGGTGGCCATCAAGGGGAAAGCAGCGGGGGTTGGGAGTGGAGATAAGAATTAAGTTCAGAAGGCCTCATTCCTCTAGCTTGGTTTAGAAGGTAATTAACTAGATTGATTACACTGGACCTGTGGAGAGGACTGTCAGCAGTGTTCTTAGCACCTTGGGAAGGAGAAAGGGCAGGGCTATTTTATGGCCCTGAGGTTAAAACCTCATGTAAGACCCCATTCCCTTATAGAGGGGGTTTCATCTATAATCCTGTTTAGAGCTGATTGGCTATGGATGAAACAGACCAATTTAGGAGCTTCTTTCAAGAATTAATGAAATTCTGCATAATCACACCTGAATTTTAGATAAATATGAGAAAATGGCTTTTGTTGTCTGGAGGGGTTTGGTTAATATTTGCCAGATGTCAGATATATTTCCTTTCACAGCTTAAGCTTCTTCTGATAGACATTAAAAGTTAATCATTGCCTTTGAACTATAGCTTTTTAGGAGAGAAAGAGAGAGTGAGTATGTGTTTGTCTGTGGAGCCCATTTCTATTCTAAAACTATTACTTGTTTTGGCTCAGTTTTTTTTATAAGACCAGAATGTATAGTGACTTAATACCTTTTTTTAATATTCCACTCTCAGGGTATTGATCAATTCTAGGCATTTTCTCACAGACTGAAAAAAAAAAAAAAGTCAGTACTTATATCTCTCTTGCTTTTTTATTTTTGTCTTTTAGGGGGATATGAGACTTTCTACTCAGAATATCCTGAGTGTTGTGTGGATGTAAAACCCATTTCACAAGAGAAGGTTGAAACTGAGAGAGCCCTCATCAGTCAGTGTGGGAAATCAGTGCTCAACATCAGCTACAGGCCGGCCTATGACCAGGTACGTAGTGTGGAAGTGCCATCCAGGCCCCTGGCTCTGTTCCTTGCACAGCACCCTGGCTCTCCCTCTCCCTGATCACTAACGTAGGTTGGTTCTTTTGCGGATCAGGGAGCTGGCAGAGGCCTCTAGCTTTGGAGAACCTCTGTTGCTTGCCAACTTGAGTTTCCATCCAAGAGTACATGGGCTTCCTTCCAGCAAATAAGCTGTCAAGAGCAAACACGCTTCAGGATGCTTGGTGGCTTCTGGGGAAAAGGGGAAGTGAAAGATATATTATTGTTAGCTGGCCTGGGAGGTGCAGAGAAGCATCGAAATAGCAGTTTAGGTTTCCCTGAAGACGTTTTCAGAGATGACATTCAGGCTTCCTGTGTTGGTCTTCTGTGTAATTGTTCACACTCTGCAGTTTCTGCAAACCAACCCGGTACCTGTAAAGGCGTGTCTTGGCATTTTTAACTGAAGGAAGAAGATTGGGGGAGGGTTGTAGAGAAACTACTGTTTGGAAGGCTATGCAGCTTCCTTTAGGGGTTTCTGATGCTTATAATTCCATAAATTCTGAAACCAGAGATCAAGAGACACTAGAGGATTTCATGTGTCTACAAACACGTGGGTTTTTTCCCTTCCTAGAGTTGTACTTTCTGGCAACCCACTAAAGGCAAAAAAAGTGGACAGCTCAGCTAGGGGGTTACCTATGATGCAGGAGGAATGGGGGGAGGGGGAGGGAAGCAAGCAAGGACCCAGATGTGCAGAAACCAGAGGTCAAAACCTACTTTCCCATTTTATAGAGGGAAAAACTGTCACAGCTCGTGGGTGATTGGTTTTTGCTGCTCGGTTCATGGCAGCACTAAGCTCAGAACTCCCTTCTTTTCATCCCTTGCTCTGGTCCTTTTTAGGACCCTGTTCTGTTTGCCACTTGCCTTCTTTTGGAAGAAGGTCATTCCATTAGGTACCTGACTTGGTAGGAGGAACTTTTTAGGTTCTTCACACAAAATAAGAACATACCCAAATCATAAGAAGGAAGACTTCTAGATGCTACTACCTAAGATGCCAGCTGCCTGCCATGAACAGAGCTCTGCCCCCTGGGGATAGACTTCCAAGTTCAGCCAGGTGGCTTTTCCTTGAATGGAATCTTTGGTCAGGAAACCTATTCGCTTGGCGAGGTGCCAAGGTTATTATTTTGTTTGTTTTCCTTTGTTAAAATTACAGAGTATTATGAACCCTGGGCTTTCAAGCCGTGGGCATCCGGCTTAGCTGGATTTCCATTTGCGTTTGTTTGTTTGGGTGGTGTTTTCCCCCCTCCCTTTCTCAGAAAGTGAAAGAGAAATGAGAATTTGCAGGATGTTGTGAAAGCGCAGCAGCTCTTTGGCCAAGCAAGAACCGGGGGAGGCCCTGAAGTGTCTCCAAGACTCATCTGGGGAAGCCCCTAGTGTTACTTCTTAGAAGTGCTTCTGCCTTGAGAAAAGCTGGGGGAGGTCGTTTTAACCTTTGAGGTTTCTGAAGCCCTTTGGTTTCTTCCTCTTGAGTCTAAGAAGAAGATTCAAAAAAGGAAAGAAATATGGTTTCAGGGGTGTTGGTTGGGCTAAGCTCCAGGAGAAACTGAGTAGGATCCCAGGTCTGGTGTGGCAGCATTTTCCAATCTCTAAAGAGAGGGAGACGTCTATGTAGTTACATCTTAAATGTTAAGCCCAGGGGCCAGCTAGCAAAAGTACTGGTTGTTACTATTACTACATTTTGTAAAATCACTTTAAGTTTCTTTCAAGTGGTCAAACTGGCCTTTGCCTTAAACACCCGACATCTCCGGAAAGGAAAAGCCGGCACCCATGCGGAGTATTCTGAGAACTGCCTTCTTCTGCCGGCCCTCATCCCATTGCCCCTTTCCCTACCATGGGGCTGGCAAAGAGTTTCCATTCCACTTTTATTCCAGGACAGGAAATGGAAACACAGGAAACGGATGGATGATACGAGAAAGGCAGCCAAAGACACAGCCACCGTCACCCCAGCTCAGTGTTTTTCTCTGTAGATCCCGGGCTCCCATTGTTCCCGCTGTGGAACGATAGCTTTTCTGGCCACCCTGGAAATGCTGAGACTGCCAGAGTCTGATTAGCCAGCAGTTCTTTTTAGCTTTGCCTCAGGGTAGATGGTCTCTGGTTCTTTGGATCCTTCGTAACTAGAAACCTCAGGTATAGGTTGTCTCCCAAAAGGGTAAGGATGTAAGCATCTCTCAGCAAAACTCAGCTCTACTAAAGATCAGGCCTGGGACTTCCCTGATGGTCCACTGGTTAAGACTCAGTGCCTCCACTGCAGGGGACGTGGGTTTGATCCCTGGTCAGGGAACTAAGATCCTGCATCCCACATGCTGAGCAGCATAGCTAAGAAAAAAACAACAAAAAAAGACCAAGCCTCTGATCATGGCCTAACAGCTTTTCCTTATCTGAGGATTTCGGATAGATAGTGGTTATTTTCACTTCTGAGACGTATACTTTTGGGGATAGTGGGAGGCACGTTTTGGTGTTAGATCCAAATGCCTTTTAGGATCAACAGTGTCCTAGGTTTGATGAAACACATTACATCCACGGTCAAGACTGTAAAGGATGGGGCTCTAGAAGGAAATCGAGGTTGCCCCCAAGGTTCAGGCCTTGGCCTGGCACTCATGGGGCAGCTAGAACTTCAACATGGTCTTCTCAAGTCTTCCACCACCCCACCCTGCTTCTCATCCTTGTCAATCTAGAAGGGCTGCCAACATTTCCCTCCACCTCGATATATGTAAGGAAATGAAAATCTCAGCTGTGTGGGATTTACTGTCCCTGAGTCCCAAGGCAGTGGCATAGGGTAGAGAGTTTACCAGGATGGAGGCTCTACCCAAACTCTTGGTTAAACTGCCCTGCTCTCAACTCTCTACCTGGGAACCAGAGAGGGAACCTCCGAATTGAAAACAAATAGGTCAGGATTGTTTTCTTTCTTCTCCCCAAAGAGCAAGCTGATCAATATTTCCTGGTTGTCCTTTGCCCCTGCTTCCAGGGTGGCCCAGTTGAAATCCTTCCTTTCCTTTACCTTGGAAGTGCCTACCACGCATCCAAGTGCGAGTTCCTTGCCAACCTGCACATCACAGCCCTGCTCAATGTCTCCCGGCGGACCTCCGAGGCCTGCACGATGCACCTACACTACAAATGGATCCCCGTGGAAGACAGCAATGCAGCTGACATCAGCTCCCACTTTCAAGAAGCAATAGACTTCATCGGTACGTGCCACCGTCCTCAGTTATTTGGGGGGGGGCTGTTCTTGGATTTTGATGTACTGATGGAGGTCACCCCATCGCTGAGAAGAAAAGCATCTTGTTTGCGCAACCACCACAAGTGGGAGCCAAGAAGAGATTCACCTCAGAACGACAGAGGGGAGGATTTGAGCTGCTGTTTAATAGGAGCTTTAATTTGCAGGATAAATGTATTAGTTAATATCATCTTAAGGCAGTACTCACTACCGCTCTGTTAGTGTTTCTGGATGGATGGGAAGCAGAGTGCGTGCATGAGTGATGCTGCATGCCAGGGACGCAGAGGAGGGAAAGAACCACGCAGACTGTGCTTCTACGTAGATTGGGATATTTTTAAAAGCAAACAGAAGGATCGAGAGAGCATTACTTACGCACTGAACCCCCGGGGCCCCAGCAGCTTTCCACGGTTTTTGGCAAACTGCTTTGGGGGCAATTTGTTTTGCATTTTCAGCTCATTTTGGATTAACAGTAACACTCGACTCAAGCTCCGTGCTTTATGCACAGAGAAGTTGGCATCTTTTTGCATCCTTTGTATGTTCCGTAAGGTAGTTATCACTTACTGCATTGTGTAGGCCTGGGAACTTCTGGTCCCTCTGCCTAGAAAGGGCTTTTGGGCCTTGGGATTTCAACTCCTCAGGGCAGACTGGACTGTTCTTTCATTTGACATCTTTTTCTCCCATCCATCTCCCTTGGGGACTAGGCTGGGCACCGCTCCCCACTCTTGTGGACTTGCTTCCCTTTCCAGAGTCCTCTTTCCCCTTTAACGTTGCACAGCTGTTGAAGCTGAGCAGCGGTCTTCCTGCTTCTGGCTGTGAGGGATGTTGGAGGGGAAAGGCTGGTATTGAGTGTAGCAGTGATATCTTAGTGCAGGGAGCCATTAAAGGGCTCCCCTCTTCTGCCACGTGGTGGGCCCTCTGCTCATCACACACAATTTCTACTCCATGGAAACCCACCGAGAAACTCACTGCAAGCAAAAGGCTGAGCCTGCCCTCCCTGGCCCTGAGCCTCTGGGCTGAGACGGTTCCTCTGGAGCCTCCGAGGGGCAGCTGAAATGATGGGCTCAGGGTGGGAAATCCTTGACTTGTTCTCCCTGTCCCTGGGAATGCCTTGCCCTTCAGCCTGTTATTTAATTACCTAGATAGCTTCTCAGTGAGGTCATGAAACAGCCCCCATCACTTCTCAGATGCCTCCCTCCCCATCTGGTGTGTGTATTGTGTCTGTTGTGTACACAAGCACACAAACCCACAGCATTCTGAAGGCACACGAGCTACTTTTCCCCAGACCCCTCCCCCTGCTGAAGGAGGGAGGGACTGAGGCCAAACCATGCTCGCACTGACCCTTTCCAAGGGCCACATGGAAGGCAAGCCCCGAGGGGTGGAATGGAATCCAGAAGCAATGTTCTGTAGGCTCTTTGGTTTCTGGGATTTGGCTCTGGGCCAACTAAAAGCTGGATGACAAGGAGGCCAGTGGAGGAGCAGAAGAAAATTGTGGAGTCATGACCCTGTAATCCTAGGAACTTGGAGTCCCCTTTGAACTAATTTACAATTTTTTTTTTCCTTTTGAATCAGAGACTATATTGGGGGCACCTCTAAGGAACTATCATGGGGCATCCTTTGAGATTTTCATTCTGGAAACTCAAGGGATCCTTCCTGACTGCTCAGAAACATGATCTTTTAGATCTTAGAGATGCAGCTGCAAACCTTTTTTAAACATGAGGAAGGAGGTGGGTAAGGGGGCTGACTTTTATTGGCCTTTCAAAATCTTAAATGCTTTTGCGTTTGGTGGCCTGACATAGTGCCAGGTATGTCTAACTTCCTGTGATGTAATTGTTTCCTCACTAGCAAAAGAGGGAATTGGAAAGACTCTTTTTTGTGGTTTTAATTTGATGTGTATATATGCTTAACCTTTTACCCCTGCCCATTTTTAACAGTTAGAGCTCTTTTTGGGGTAGGAGTAGAACAGAAAAGGAGGGCACCCCGCCCCCGCCCCCCACCTTTGTGAAACTGAGCTAAACCATGCTAACTGACGGTGGTAGCTTTATAGCAGCAACTCCCGTTGTTGTGCAAGATGGAGTTTGCCAAAGCCATTTATATCCTCCGTCTCGTAAGCGTCACTTAGCCAAGGCTATAATTAGCGGCTGCACACTATTTATTGTATGTTTCATTGGTGGGAACCCTGGGGGCTGAGCCAAGCATCGCGCCCTGGCATAGCCAAACAAGGTGCCCGGGGAGGCTGGAAGGCCTCTCCCAGGATGGGGACTAGGTTATCACCATTAGAATCAGACCCTGAGAGACAGGAATTGCTTTTCCAAGTCAGTCTTTGAGCCTCTCAGAAAAATGTGAATGTGCAATAAAAACTTGCATGCAGTTTGAAAGATATTCCCAAAGCCTTCTTGAAACCCATTTGTGAAACCCAAGTTAAGATGGCATCCCCAGGAAGGGGTTACTCCAGGTCTAGAGCCTCTCTAGTGGCAGAACCTGTGCAAGTACCCTGACAAACTAAGGTTTGTGTAGGTCCTACAGAGGGATGGACGTCAGTGGGACTCCGAGGTCTCTCCTCGCCAGTGAGGATTAAAGACTGGCAGAAGCCTACTGTGGGACCACTGCTGTTGAGCAGACATGATGAGACTTGATAACTAGGTCACTTTTTTTTAAAGTCACTTTTTTTAAACCCAATTGCCTTTGAGTCCCCATCCCAACTCAGTCCCACTGTCTCTTCTTTCTTCCAGACTGTGTCAGGGAAAAGGGAGGCAAGGTCCTGGTTCACTGTGAGGCTGGGATCTCCCGCTCGCCCACCATCTGCATGGCTTACCTCATGAAGACCAAGCAGTTCCACCTGAAGGAAGCCTTTGATTACATCAAGCAGAGGAGGAGTGTGGTCTCGCCCAACTTTGGCTTCATGGGCCAGCTCCTACAGTATGAGTCTGAGATCCTGCCTTCTGCGCCCGCCCCTCAGGCTCCCTCCTGCCAAGGAGAGGCAGCCGGCCCTTCATTCCTCGCCCACTTGCAGACACTGAGCCCTGATGTGCAGGCTTCATACTGCACATTCCCTACCTCGGTGCTGGCCCCGGTGCCCACCCACTCGACAGCCTCAGAGCTCAGCCGGAGCCCCCTGGCCACAGCCACATCCTGCTAAACCCGAGCTGGGGGAGCCAGCCCAGCCCCAAGAACAACTGTGATTTTGTATTTTGACTCGTGGACATTTCACACCTGTGCAATACTGAAGACCTCACCCTGTCCTGCTGTCCTGGTAGGACAGCGAAGGGGTCACTAGGTTTGCAGACAAACTTGAGACTGACCTCGGGACTGAAGGAAGGCCAAGCCATTATGAGAGCACAGTCCGTGCTGACTACTGTACTTCCAGACCCCCGCCCTCAGGACTGCCCAGTCTTTGCACCTCAAAATTCGCCTTTTCATTTCAAGCATAAGGCAATAAATAACCTGCAGCAACATGGGAGAAAGCTGTTGCTAGACCAGGAGAAAAGGCAGTCATGAAGCCAATTCATTTTGAAGGAAGCACAATTTCCACCTTTTTTTTTTTTTTTAATTTTGGCAGTCTCTATATCTGTCTCTGTTGCTTCAGGGCATAAGCTGATCACCACCTAGTCAGGAAAGTAACCCTGCAGGGTTTTAGGGACATGAAGTATATGCCGATTTGAACCCTCGGATGCTTTTGAGACTCTGTCTTGGATCAGGTGGAGTCAGCTGGGTGAAGTAGCGAGACGGGAACACTTCCGGTTTCCTTCTCACTGTGGGTTCTTCCCTGACTTTGGACTTGGGCATGATTCTTATTCATACTTGAACCTTTCTCGTTGCACCTCTCCTCAAAGCAACTCTTGTGTCATTTGAAAAGAGTTTTAGACCATAGACCAAAAATCACCCATTTGAGGTGGTGGCAGTGGGTGCCACGAGAGAGAAAGGGTACCCACTTCCTGGGTCAGTGGCATTGCAACGGTCGTCAGCCCAGCTTGCTGTCTTTATATGTGCTTGTCTCGTCTCTGATGACACTTGTGTTCTTCCCTGCCCCTGGGGGTTGTCTTCAAGCTGTTGACTTCTGGGATTTGCAGATTTCTCAATGTGGTACTACTTTTTTTTTTGTCTATAGGTTATTTCTCCAGGGGAAAAGGCAATAATTTCCTAAAATCCATATGAATGTGAAGAAAAGCAGTATGTTACTGGTTGTCGTTTTTTTTTTTATAGTACAAAATAAAAATAGTAAAAAGAACGAAAGTGCTTCTTCACGTTAATGAGTTCAGGCAGGGGTACATTGAGGTGGGGACCCAGCCTACTTTTCTGGGCTCTATCCAAATGAACTCTTAAGGTGATGGTGGTGAGTGTGCAGGCATGAGGCTGTTTGTCTACTCAATGCTTTCCAGTTGGGAGGCTTTCCTAAGTTCGCTTGCAAGAGAATTCTTAGATCCAGGCCACATGGGGAGGTGGTCAGAGCATCTATCCACCCTGAGCTCTTCACTCCCTTAAGCCCCAGGTAGAGTTCAACTTGAACCTCAGCTTTTTCATCCATGAAATGAGTGAACTAAGCTAGATGGTCCCAAAAGTTCCTCAGAACCTGAGACCCTTGATGGCAGCAAACCTGAGTGGCAAGCTTGTGGTCAGCCTTCTCCCCGGTACCTGCGTATGGCAGACTCTCAGAAAAGTATGGAAAAATGACCGAGGGACAAATAAGCGAATGAAGTGAAGGTTTGCTTTAAATGCTTGTTCTTTTTTACCCTTGGGATTAATTCTTACAGATAATTCCCTGAGGAGTTCCTAGGTAAATCCTTCCATGAGTGGGTTTAAATCCAAGGCTGAATCAGCTTGCCTTCTGAGTAATGTCCTCTGTGTGGTGGAGGAGGGAAGGGGCAGTGTTTGCTTATCCCCATGGCTTATGCCTCTGCTCCAACCTACTCTTGGGGACTGTTTCCTAATCATGAGGAACAGGAAACTGACTGGGATTGACATCACACATTCCCGACACGGATTCGAATCCATACTCCTTGACTATGGGGTGTCCAAAGCCTCCAGCTCCCCCGGCAGGTGCCATGTCCGCAAATAGCAAGCTGGCATCCAAGCCAATAGCACTTCCTAAATGTCTCACCTCAAAAGCTTTGCTTGAGGCCTTGCTCCCCACAGAACTTTCCTTCCCCACAGATTCCTTGGAAAGACCTCAGGTAAGAATGTCACCCCTACTGGGGAAGCTGCTTTACCTTCAGCATTTACATAATCCAACCAGGGCTTTCAGAGGAAGCAACGGAGGAAAGAGCACTGGACAGGAAGGGAAATCCTGGCTTCCAACCCTCACCCTGCCCCAAGTCTAGTGCTTTAGAGCTAATCTATAATCTTGCTGGACTAGACGTTAGGGCTTGGTCCACCTGAGGTCTCTCCCTGCTTTTGTATCTCTGAGCCTCTGTTCAGCCCTGGAATGTGTCCCATTGTGTGAGTCTGTCCAGGTGCTGAGTGGCTGGAGGGGCCTCAGGCAGGGAGAGGCAGGGAGGGGGAAGCTGGGTGCAGGCTGGGGTGATACGCTAAGCCGCGTCCCACTTGCTGACATTTGCTTTATTGCATTAAGGTCTTTCTCTGAAGGGTGAGTAAGTCCTCTAAATCAGGCATATGAGGATTGCTCATAAGCCCGTGAGTCACTGGCGGGTAAGCCAAGTGAAGCCCCACAGCTGGGGATGGTTCTGTAACTCTCACTCCCTTACCAGTCTCCTTATTAATTACCCTTCCATTTTTGCCAAAGCCAACTTTACACGGGCTTCCGGTGCCAGATGCGGAATTAAAGCTGGTGTGGTCCAGTTCCTTCATCCCCAGGTTTTGAAGCAACACCTCTGTTGGTCTGCCGCAGTGCTCCAGGAGGAGATGTGTCTGGGAGAATAGAAATGTTCATTCTCTAAGCTGTTTGCCAGCTGATTCTGAGGGTGAGCCCCTCAGGTCTACCCTGGCTCCTGAGCCCGACCTGACCTAGGGGCAGGAAGTGTAAGAGCAGCTCACACCAGTGTGCTCACCGGAGCCCCGTGTACCCATTGCGCTCCTTCGTGTGAGGACCCAGGGAAAAAGCACGCCAGGTCTCAGCACCCTGGAAGGCCGCATGAGTTGGTGGTGGTTTATCTTCCCAACCCCATAGCTGGTGACTGCCCCTGTTTCCCTCCTTGCTCAGGCCACCAGCCTGTTCAGACCCAAATGTTTAGCCTACCTCTGGCAATTTTATAGGACTTCATGGCATATGTTTTGGGTATTGACTCCACCTGGTTTCCATTAAAATTTTCCAACTGTATTTTTCTTTGCTTCCATTGCCCCAGTGACTTTAAAAAAAGAATAACCCTTGAGTAATGAATATTAAACATACCACAATTCATTTATGGGATGAGGTGATATATAAATACACATGGAGAGAAGGCCATACATCCTCCAGTGTTGCTACTCTCCATCTCTCTCTGAAGGATTTATCCATGGGACTGGATAAATCTTTGCCTTCTCAGTAAGTCTGGCCAAGTTCTGTATTTTTGGAATAAATCTTGTCCAGAACCCAAACCCCACGACGAGGGCCTGGCTCCAGGTCTTGTCTTAGAATCTCAGGCACTGTCCCTTACTTTCAACACTGAATGCTGATGCTGGTGACCTTCTATGGGGTCAGGGGGAGCCCTGGCCCTGTGGTTGCTCAAAGCCACAGTGCAGATGCTTCTGACCCCCACACACTGCCCGTGATGGATGTGACTCTGTGTCTAGATAACTATCATCCCTGCGTCCATTTCACACTGAGCACCTGCTAGAACCTGGGATTCAGTGGGGAATGAGGGAATGAGGGCTTCGTAAGTACTGATGACTGTTCACTGGGCTTCCTGTCCCAGAGTGGAGCTGGCCTCTCAAGGTGTGCTCATGTCCCCAGCCCCACACAGCCCCCCTCCCAGCTCCCCTCATCTTGGCTCCACCTCCATCCTCTCCCCTCTATCCCCAGCATGCAGAGCTCCTGGATATGCCAGCCTATGGACACATGGCTGTGTTTACCTGTTCTTACCATCTGACCCCTGCCTTGGCTCATCCCTTAGGTTCTCTTGCATCATTTACTACCTTGTTCTGAACACTGTATTAATCTTGCTCCCACCTCCACCCCCACCATAGTCCAGAAAAGTAGCGAGTTCTTATTGAGCCCTGGTCCTTTCTCAGTCATTTGGCTAATATCAAAAGTGTGTATTAAGCACTATCAACTATATGCCACAGTCTATAAAGAATCCACCTGCAATGCAGGAGACCATCTGCAATTCAGGGAATGCAAGTTAGATCCCTGGGTTGGGAAGATCCCCTAGAGAAGGGAAAGGCTACCTACTCTAGTATTTTGGCCTGGAAAATGCCATGGGTTCTATAGTCCCTGAGGTCACAAAGAGTTGGACACAACTGAGCAACTTTCAGTATTCTTGCCTGGGAAATCCCATGGACAGGGGAGCCTGGTGGCCTACAGTCCATGGACTTGCAAGAGTTGGACATGACTTAGCGACTAAATCACCATCATATGCCACAAGTCAAGTTAGGCATGAATATAGATCTTGTCTCTTTAATGCTCATCAAAACTCTGTACAATTGCTTTAAAAAAAAAAAAGATTATTTTCACATGGACCATTTTTAAAGTCTTTATTGAATTTGTTTCAGTATTGCTTCTGTTTTATGTTTTGGTTTTTTGGCTATGGAGTCATGTGGGATCTTAGTTCTCTGACCAGGGATCAAACCCGCAGCCCCTGCATTGGAAGGTGAAGTCTTAACCACTGGTCCACCAGGGAATTCCCTGTACAAATGCTTTTATTGTCTCTATTTTCAGATGCATAAACTGATCCTCAGAGATACTAGGTAACCTGCCCTAGGTCCCATAGCTAGTAAATGGCAGAGCCCAGGATGAAGCTATTTTATTGATCTCGCACCCCTCTCAGCACCTGGGATATACAGCAAGTGCTTTTGCCATTGAACTTTTGTGTCCAAGGAAGACAGTCTCCTCAGGCCACATTAAAAAAAAAAAAAAGACATTTTGTGTATAGATACAAATGGCATTTAATGTCCAGCTGCACTCTACTCCAACCACAGTGGTTTTATGACAGTCCTTTCAATAAGTCATGCTCCCTCCTGCCTCTTTTGTTCACACTGGCTCTTCTGCCTGGAACACATTTCTCCCCTAAATTCACCCTTCAATTAAATAACTCCTACTTGTCCTTCACGTTTCAGCTCAAATGTCACCTCTCCCAGCAAGACTTCTCAGACTTCCAAACTAGGTCAGACATTCCCATTCAGTCTCTCATAGCTTCCTACCTATAGCTTTTCTTCACATTTTATCGAAGCCTAAGAAATATTCATTTATCTGTAATTATATTTTATTAATGTTTGTCTTCAGATAAGAAGCACCAGGAGAACAAAGATTATATTGAATTTCAAGAGGGATCTAGTGCAGGGCCTGATTTATAGTAGGTGTTCAATAAGTATTGGTTGAATGAAGGAGTGAATGAATGACAAGCTGGGAAATAAATGCTGTCAGAACCAGAAGTTGCTCTTTCCATCTCTCTCAAAGCCCAAGCTATCCTCTGCACATAAGCTCATAAGCATGTTAACCCCAGGTGCCACTTTTGAATCCCTTACCACTCCTGAAGGAAACACGGTTCCTAGATTTAATTACTGCTATCCTATTGGTCAGAGTCCATGTCACCACATCACCTCATTGGTCACTTGTCAGTCTATGGGTGGGCTGCCCTTGGGTCAGGTGTCCACCCTGGCACCAGTCAGTTTCCTCTTAAGTTCAGAGACCTGCCTACCTCAGACTCCCTGAGCAGGGTTTGTAGACAGAGCAGTTTCAGTTAGAAAGGATGGATATCCTGCCACACACTTGCCTAGCTTGCCACTAAAGAATTTAATTAATGCCCAAAGACTGAGTGTTGGATGAGGCGGCCTTGGAGATGACCAGATAGCCTGGGCACAGTAAAACTCAACCCTACCCCTTTTGTCCTACCTCTAGTAAATGACCTCATATTATCCATCAGGGTATCTAAATTTAAACTCTTGGTAGTATTCATTTATAGTGGTAGGTCTGATCCCTTCCTGCCCACATATCCACCCCCATTTGCTTATAAAGTTTATAGAAACCTGGAAGTTACTAGGTGGGAGTTTAAAATAGAACCTTGAAGCATCCCTATGCTTACATTCTGGGCTTCCCCAGCAACCAGGAATGAAAGTGCTGCTTGAGAGAAATAAACCTCCCAGAGTGAAGCCTCAGATATATCTCTAGGGTAGGAAGGTGAAAATAGTTTATCTCCAGCCCAGGAGGAAAAGAACAGTAGACTTAAAATCAGGAAGCGTAGCTGCCAGACCCTAGGGAATCTAACAGCTTAGGACCTTTAAAAAAGCACTTACTATTGGCAGGCTGTATGTTGATCATTTTGCATATGTTCTCTCGTTTAAGAGCCACAGAAATCTTGCAAGAATAATACTGTTAGCCCTCTTTTACAGATAAGCAAACTGAGAGGTTATAAACTTAGTCCAAGGGGTACATAGCTAAAGCCTGTGAATGTCAAAGCCAGGATACCCAACTTGCATTGGACTCCCAAGGGCATACTCTCTCCCTACATAACACTACTTTCCAGAAAAGAAAATTCAAAAGATTCTCAGTTATCTGTCTCCATGTCTATATCCCTTAAATAAGGCTATGAAATCTATTTGTTCTTCAGAACAGGGTTTCAAGTGATCTCATTGTAATAATTCCTTAACTTTACAAAGCCTTCTCTTCCAACATTATTTAGATTTGGGAGCTGAATTTTCAGGTGGGACATGGACAAACTAGCATGTTTACAGATGAGGGGCAATGAAGGGGTTGGAGACTATGATATATGAGGCGAGTTTGGAAAGGTGGTAGAGTTTGGTCTGGGGAGGCTGCTGCTGCTGCTAAGTCGCTTCAGTCGTGTCCGACTCTGTGCAACCCCACAGACGGCAGCCCACCAGGCTCCCCCGTCCCTGGGTGTCTGGAGAGGAGAACCAATCAATTGTCTAACTGAAGTTAAGCAGAGAAGTTTCTTGAAACTCAAGGGCTGGAATTTAAAAAACTTGAGTTTGAATTCCGGCTCTGCCACTTGCTAGCTATGTGAATGGGAACAAATTACTCCATCTCCTTAAGCCTCAAAGTTCTTATCCATAAAAAGAGTACTAATTGGATCTACCTTGTGGGTACAATTTTGAAGAGTAAATCTGATGAGGAGTAATTGCCTTGTATAAGGTCAAAGACATAGTAAGTCCTCAATGAATAGTGGTCATGATGATTAATTACAATAATTACAATGGTGACCTACCCACTGGTGTGAGGGTTGGGCAAGCAGAAGTGGATTTTCTATTGGAAAGTCTGCTGTGGGAAGGATTTAGGTCCCAGGGCCTTTGCACACCTGCCTCCCTCTGCTTCATCCCTTTCCTTCTTCACCTGGTCATTTATGGGCCTCCTTATGCCTCATTCGTGACTTCACTTGCTCAGGGAAACCTTCTCAGATTTCAGGATTCCTTATTAAATGCCCTTCTACATATATTAAATGCCTATACCTACATATAGGTATGTACCTATACCTTCCCTTCAGAGCACTATCACATGGAAATTAAATAACAATGCTCATAATTTTTAAAAATCAATTTTGTAGAGGTATAACTTACATAGTACAAAATTCACCCATAGTATAAAATTCACCCATTTGGGTTTTGACAAATGTGTGTGTACAGTCACGTAACACTTCCATAATCAAGATATGGGACTATTTTACTCACTGCCCTAATTTCCTTGTGTTCCTTTGTGTTTACTCCTCCTTCCCTGTCCCAGACTTTGGTAATCACTCATCTGTTTTCTTTCATTTTAATTGTGCCTTTTCTAGAATTTCATTTAAATGGGAACATAGAGTATGTAGGTTTTTGAGTCTGGATTATTTTACTAAGTATAATGCATTTAAGATTCATCCATGTGGCATCAGATCAGATCAGTCGCTCAGTCGTGTCCGACTCTATGCGACCCCACGAATCTCAGCATGCCAGGCCTCCCTGTCCATCACCAACTCCCGGAGTTCACTCAGACTCACGTCCATCGAGTCAGTGATGCCATCCAGCCATCTCATCCACTGTCCTCCCCTTCTCCTCCTGCCCCCAATCCCTCCCAGCATCAGAGTCTTCTCCAACGAGTCAACTCTTCGCATGAGGTGGCCAAAGTACTGGAGTTTCAGCTTTAGCATCATTCCTTCCAAAGAAATCCCAGGGCTGATCTCCTTCAGAATGGACTGGTTGGATCTCCTTGCAGTCCAAGGGACTCTCAAGAGTCTTCTCCAACATCACAGTTCAAAAGCATCAATTCTTTGGCGCTCAGCCTTCTTCACAGTCCAACTCTCACATCCATACATGACCACAGGAAAAACCATAGCCTTGACTAGACGAACCTTTGTTGGCAAAGTAATGTCTCTGCTTTTGAATATGCTATCTAGGTTGGTCATAACTTTCCTTCCAAGGAGTAAGCGTCTTTTAATTTCATGGCTGCAGTCACCATCTGCAGTGATTTTGGAGCCCAGAAAAATAAAGTCTGACACTGTTTCCACTGTTTCCCCATCTATTTCCCATGAAGTGGTGGGACCGGATGCCATGATCTTCGTTTTCTGAATGTTGAGCTTTAAGCCAACTTTTTCACTCTCCACTTTCACTTTCATCAAGAGGCTTTTGAGTTCCTCTTCACTTTCTGCCATAAGGGTGGTGTCATCTGCATACCTGAGGTTATTGATATTTCTCCCGGCAATCTTGATTCCAGCTTGTGTTTCTTCCAGTCCAGCGTCTCTCATGATGTTCTCTGCATAAAAGTTAAATAAACAGGGTGACAATATACAGCCTTGACGAACTCCTTTTCCTATTTGGAACCAGTCTGTTGTTCCATGTCCAGTTCTAATTGTTGCTTCCTGACCTGCATACAAATTTCTCAAGAGGCAGATCAGGTGGTCTGGTATTCCCATCTCTTTCAGAATTTTCCACAGTTTATTGTGATCCACACAGTCAAAGGCTTTGGCATAGTCAATAAAGCAGAAATAGATGTTTTTCTGGAACTCTCTTCCTTTTTCTGTGATCCATGACTACTAATAATTCATCCCTTTTTATTGCTGTAATCACTACTGTATCGTAGTGATATGCCGACCTTCGTTTATCAATTCACCCATTGATGGACATTTGGGTTGCTTCCAGCTTTTGGCTATTATGGATAAAGCTGCTATAAACATTCACAGACAGCCTTGCAGTCAAATGGTATGTTTCTAAGTTTATAAGAAACTGCCAACTATTTTTCAAATTGGTTATACCATTTTGCATTTCAAGCACTACCGAATGAGAGTTCTGGTTCCTCTATATCCTAGCTCACACTGGTTTTGTCAGTTTTTTTTAAGGTTAGCCATTCTAGTGCATGAAGAGGTACCTCACTGGATTTTTTTTCCCCCCATAGGAAGGAAACTCAAGCTTTAATGACAAAGGCACAGCATGCATGCATTATATTATTCTTCTATCAGAACATTAAGACCTATAGAATCTGAATTCTTTGTATACCTCCAAAAAGACCCAGAAAAAGAAACACAGGGAATGGCAGCAGCGATGCTGCTGCCGGGGACCATCCCCAGAGTATGTTGCGGAGGGACAGTGTGCCACCGACTGGTGGGCTGGCCTGTCTCAGGCCCCAGACTAGGCTTCTCAGTGGGCACTAGAAGGTCATTTTCGTCTTTCAGGTCTCTGCCTCCCACTGCATCCTTGTCCTCCTCTTCTTCCTCCTCTTGTAAAAAAAATAGAGATACCCAGATTGCAGAAATGTTTCACTCTTAGGACCCGTGGAAACAAGTCCCAGAAGAATCTGAGGTCTACTTGCCACTTCTAGGGCCTGTAAAGGATGGAGAGAAGCAAACCACTCAGCCCTGGACATGTGCTTCATCCAGAATAAGAATCAGCCCGTGAGCTCTCCAGCAGGTTAACTACCTTGCCGTTAGGGGAGGTATATGGGGTTAATTACTAATGAGGCATGGGCTGGTGGCTGCACACAATATCCTTACTCTGACACTAAACTCTCTGGGTCTTTAAAACATATCAGACTGAGTATCTCCAGGAAGACAACAACCAAGGTAGAAGGAGCAAAGTCACTATCCAGAACTAAGAAACGCCAAACGTCTGCTGTGTGAGGAAGAACACTCTGCTTGACTTGACCTGTTTGAATGGCTGCTCTCTGGGTCTTTATCCAATGAGAAGGTCCTCATTCATGCCACCTGAAGCACGTGCCCCCCAGGGTCATGGAGCCCTTCTTCTGCTTTGCACATGGCTCAGATGGAGTGGTCAGCAGTTCTCTCTTCTCCCAGGGTGTTTATGGACCTTCTCCTTCTGCAAGTTTAGCTAGAACTTGCCAACAAGAACTTGCCCTCAAGCCAGCAAAGGCCTTTTCCAAAATCCTTGGCCAAGTCCTTTCGTTTCGCCTTTATAGTTTACTGGTTTGGTAAAGGGCACAACACTTAGAGGAAATGCACAATCTTACTTCTGAGGAAACTCTCCTAGTGATGAGCTCACAGGAAGTACATTTACGCTGTTAGTCTATAGAATATTTACTGGGACCATCTCTTGACCCATAAACACACAAGCTCTGGGAATCTGTCACATCCCCCTCTCTGCTGAGGCAGCCTCCCATGCCCCCTTCAGGAGTTGACAAACCCCCTGGACATCTGCCTGCCACATCCTTACCTGCAGAAGGCCCCAGTGTTCTCCACCAGGTAGCACTGGCCGCCGTTGTGACAGTAACTTGGGAAGAGGTTGCACACTGACCGGCAGGAGCCGTTATGTCTCACAAAGCCACTGCGGCACACGGTGCCATTCTCGCTTGGGGCCAGGTCCCTGCCTGGCTCTCCTGGGCGGGGCCTGCGGGCGATGCTGCTGCCAGGGACCATCCCCAGAGTATGCTGCGGAGGGACAGCGTGCCACCGACTGGTGGGCTGGCCTGTCCCAGGCCCCAGACCAGGATTCTCAGTGGGCACTAGAAGGTCATTTTCATCTTCCAGGTCTCCGCCTCCCACTGCATCCTTGTCCTCCTCTTCTTCCTCCTCTTCATCCAAGTCATCATAGAAGGATGTGGTAGGGTAGAAATCAGACTCATCAAAGGGAGTGAAGTCATCATTTAAGTCAAGCAGGCTCCAGGAAGGGGTCTCTCCCCGGGGATCAGGGTGGTGCTCTGAGGTACCTGGCGTCCCAGGGAAGCTCCCCAGGTCGGCGCCATGGCTCTCACCATCCAATCCTTCAAAGTAGTCAATGTCAATTATATCTGACGCTGGGTGGGGCTCCAGTGTGCCCTGAAAGGGGTACGTGGGTGCTGGCCCGTGAGGCTCAGGTGTGCTGCCTCCTAGGTTCAGCCAAACCTCCGTGCGGCTCTCCTTGGGGAGTTCAGGGCCTGGGCTCGGCTTGTCGCCAGGGGTGGGGGAGGGTGGTTCACTGGCCTCCATAGCCTCGAAGGTGGCTGCGGACGTCGAGGACGGCCCGAGGGCCCCGTCGGGAGTCGGGAGCGTGGCTGGAAGGGCCTGGGTGTCGCCGCTGCCCGCCTCTGCGGTCACTCCGCCCAGGCCTGGGCTCTCGGCCTCCAGCCAAGCTGTGCCTGTCACCGCCACCGACGCCTCCAGCGCCTCCTCAGCCCCGACCCCAGGGCCCAGCAAGGCCTACTCACCGCCAGGCGCATTCCGAGAAGTCTCATCTTTCCCAGCTGCTGGTGGGCCGGCCTTCTCCCGCGTGTCGTTAGCACGCGGCTCCCAAGCCGGGACGCTCTTCACCGGCGTGTCTGCCTCGACGGCGCTGCCCGCCTCAGGCACTGTAGCCAGAAAGGTACTAATGGACCTGCCAACACCACCTCTTCTTTCCTGTAGCTTTTCACATACAAGGCCTTGTGTATTGCTTTCTGTGTGTCTCCTTGAGTCTTGAGTAGGGTTGTCAAGATGGAGGACCTTGGTGGACATGCCCACCTCATCCTTCCGAAGGCCAGTCTTTGTGGGAAGGAGGCCTCACAGATGGGTCCTTTGGTGCCTGCTGCTGCTGCTGCTGCTAAGTTGCGTCAGTCGTGTCCGACTCTGTGCGACCCCATAGACGGCAGCCCACCAGGCTCCCCCGTCCCTGGGGTTCTCCAGGCAAGAGCACTGGAGTGGGTTGCCATTTCCTTCTCCAACCCATGAAAGTGGAAAGTGAAAGTGAAGTCGCTCAGTCGTGCCTGACTCTTAGCGACCCCATGGACTGCAGCCTACCAGGCTCCTCCGCCCATGGGATTTTCCAGGCAAGAGTACTGGAGTGGGTTGCCATTGCCTTCTCTGTAGTCACTGAATTTTTTAAATTTGCATTTTCACACATGATTTTGAGAATTGTCTCATGTGCTTATTGACCATTCATATATCTTCTTTGATAAAGTATCTGTTGAAAATTTTCTTCAAATAAGCTGTTTTATTATTTCATTTTAAGAGTATTTTATGTAATTCATTGATCTACATGTCTATGCTTATACCAGTACCACACTATCATGATTATTGCAGCATTACAGTAAGTTTGAAAATCAGGAAGTCCTTCAACTCTTCATTCTTCTTCGTGTGGCTTGAGGAATCTTAGTTCTTTGACCAGGGATTGAACTTAGGCTCTAGGCAGTGGAAGTGCAGAGATCTAACCACTGGACTGCCAGGGAATTCCCTATTTTTCATTCACAACACTGTTTTGTCTATTTTGGGTTCCTTGAATTTTCACTGGGATTTTAGTATCAGTTTGTCAATTTCTGCCATAGGATCAGCTGAAATTTTGGTAGGACTTGTGTTAAATCTGTAGATTTGTTTGGTAAGTTCCTCAATGGTAGGTCTTCTGATCCATGAACACGGGTATCTTTTCATTTCTTTAGGTTTTATTTAATTTATTTCAACAATGTTTTGTAGTTTTCAGTGTACAAGTCTTGCACTTCTGTTGTTAAATGTATTCCTAAGACTTTTTCAAACCATTGTAGATCAAGTTGCTTTCTTAATTTCACTACATGGATTAATTTGGGTGTTAATCAAACCTTGCATTCCTGGGATAAGCCTCACTTTATCATGATATATTATCTTTCTTATATATTGCTGGGTTTAATTTCCTAGTATTTTAAGTATTTGTGTTAATGTTTATGGGGGATATTGTCTCTAGTCTCTTCTTGTCATGTATTTGTCTGATTTTGATATCAGAATAATTCTGCCCTCATAAAAAGAATGGGAAAGAGTTTTTTGCTCTTCTAATTTCTGAAAGAGATTATATAGAATTGACATTCCTTAAATGTTTGGTAGAACTTATCAGTGAAGTCACTGGGGCCTGAGGTTTTCTCTCAAGCTTTTCAGCTATAAATTCCATTTCTTTAGTAGACATAAAGCTATTCCATTTATTTGTTTCTTCTTGAATGAATTTTGGTGGTTTGTGTCTTTCAAATAATTTATTTTCATCAAAAGTGCTGAACTAGGTAGCATAAAGTTGCTAATAATATTTCCTTATTATCACGTTAAGATCTTACAATTTATAATAGTCTTCCCTCCCTCATTCCTGATATTAGTAATTTTTGTCTTTTCTTGCTTTTTCCTGATCAGCCTGGTTAGAAATTTACAATTTTATTTATATTTTCAAAGAACTAGGCTTTCAGTTTCATTGATTTTTCTGTACTATTTGTCCATTTTCTACTTCATTGATTTCTACTCTTATCTTTATTTTTCCCTCTTCCTGTTTATTTTGTGTTCAAGTTACTCTTTCTAGTTTCTTAAGGTGAAAATCAATCATTGATTTTATACTTTCTTCTTTTTTTAAAAATAAACCTTTAAAGATATGAATTTCCCTCTAAGCATCCCATACATTTTGATATGTTGTGTTTTCATTTTCATTCAGTTCAAAATATGTTTTAATTTATCTTGTAATTTCCACTTTGACCTATTTATTTTCAAAACTTGGGAGATTTTCTAGATATCATGCAGTTATTGATTTCTAGTTTAATTCTATGGTAGTCAGGAAACATACTTCGTGTGATTTCAATTCCTTAAGTTTATTGACACTTTGATTTTGTGGTCCCCAAATACAGTCTGTCTGGGTGAATGTTTCATGGCACTTGGAAAAACAAATATGTATTTCTCCGTTTAGGGGTGGAGTCTTATGAACTGTTAAATAGGTCACGTTGATTGCTAATGTTGTTCTATATCCTTAGTGACTTCCGGTCTACTCTTCTATCAGTTATTTGCCTCTCTCTCCTTTGAGTTCCACCAGTTTCTGCTTCATGTATTCTGAAATTCTGTTCAGTGCAGTAATGTTTAGATCAGTGTATCCTCTTGATTGTGGGCTTACCAGGTGGCGCTAGTGGTAAAGAACCTGCCTGCCAATGCAGGAGACATAAGAGATCCTGGTTCGATCCCTGGCTTGGGAAGATCCCCTGGAGAAGGGTATGGCAACCCACTCCAGTATTCTTGCCTGGAGAATCCCGTGGACAGAGGAGCCTGGCAAGCTATGGTCCATAGGGTCGCACAGAGTCGGACACAACTGAAGCGACTTATCGCAGCACAGAACATCCTCTTGATCAATTGACGCCTTTATTGTTATGAAATGTCCCCCTTTGTCTGTTGTTCCGGTCCTTGTTCTGTTGTCTAGATTGCCTCATACTGCTACCCTGTTGTTCAGTCGCCAAGGTGTGTTCAACTCTTTGTGACCCCATGGACTGCAGCACGCCAGGCCTCCCTGTCCCTCACCATCTCCCAGAGTTTGCCCAAGTTCATGTACATTGCATCTGGGATACCATTCAATCGTCTCATCTTCTCTCGCCCTCTTCTCCTCCTGCCCTCAATCTCTCCCAGCATCAGGGTCTTTTCCAATGAGTCAGCTCTTTGAGTGAGGTGGCCAGAGTATTGGAGCTTCAGCTTTGGCATTAGTCCTTCCAATGAATATTCAGGGTTGATTTCCTTTAAGATTGACTGGTTTGATCTCCTTGTTACTCTTTCTATCTTTTGATTGTTTGCATGTTATATCCTTTTATTTTACTTTTAATCTATCTGTGTATTTATATTGAGAGCTGTTTTTTTTATACACAGCATATAGTAGAGTCTTACTTTCCTTATTCAATCTGACCATCCCTGTCTTTTACATTACCTTTAATGTAATTACGAATATGCTGCTGCTGCTAAGTCACGTCAGTCATGTCCAACTCTGTGCGACCCCATAGATGGCAGCCCACCAGGCTCCCGTCCCTGGGATTCTACAGGCAAGAATATTGGAGTGGATTGCCATTTCCTTCTGCAGTGCATGAAAGTAAAAAGTGAAAGTGAAATCGCTCAGTTGTGTCTGACTTTTAGCAACCCCATGGACTGTAGCCTACCAGGCTCCTCCGCCCATGGGATTTCCCAGGCAAGAGTACTGGAGTGGGTTGCAATCATTAATATGATTAAGGTTAAATTCAGTATTTTTCTGTTCGTGTTCTATTTGTCTCCTTTGCTTTTGAATCTTTTTTTCTCTTTTCCTGCCTTTTTTGGACAAATTGAGTATTTTCTATAGTTCAGTGTTTTGCCCACTGTTGGCTTATTGGTTATACTTATGTTGTTGTAGTTAACGGTTTAACTGAGGTTTAAAATATCCATCTTTAACTTATCACTACCTTCAAATAGTACTATTATGTGTAACTGGAAGAACTTCTAATTATATATTGACTTGTCCCTCTTTCCAGCCTTTGTGCTACTTTGTGTTGTAATGAATTTAGTTCTACATTTGTTATAAACCTCATAATAACTTGCTATTCTTTTAGCTTTAAACAGTTGATTATTTTTTAAATAGATTGAAAAATGCAGAATAAATTTTTTTGGACCCTTGATTTGCCCAATAATTGACTAGCTCAGGGAGTGTGAAGATGGACTCACAGCTACATCTTGGGGTGATTTCCAATAAGAACACTAGTCAGTCCCTGAGTCCCCAGCTGCCTACAGCTCCACTCCAAGCCACATGTCCTCCTTTGTATAATGGCCTCTCTTAGCTACAGCCCTCACAGTGGGGGACTCACAGAGCTCCAGAACTGGGCTTCTTTCTAAGTCCTCTGTCCCCACAGATGCCTTCAGCCAAGGATGGGCTGTGATGTGCCCTTAAGCTCTTTTTTAAAGTTTACAAGAACATTGAGCTTCATGCCAGAGCATCAATAATCATGACGGCTTACATTTATTGAGCTCTTTCTATATGTCAAACACCTTGGTCCGCCCCTTGTGTTCATGATCTCTTAATTCTCACTGCAATGTGTTGAATTAGGTCCTGCTACCCTTTTTACAGCTGGAGAAATTGAAGCAAGAAGGTTTAAGTAAATTGCCCAAAGTCATACAACAAGATCAATAAGGGAACCACAGTTTGGTTCTCAGTGGTCTGATATCACAGCCAACCATTCTCAGCTGCTGTGCTCTATGTCTCCCTAGTCACCTGCCTGGGGACACTTGGTGGCCTCTTACACACACATGCACCTCCATTGGTATTATACACCTGGAGAACCACTGAGCCTGGGGCCTCATCTTCTCTGTTCCATTCTGCGTGTCAGTGCCCGTGGTTGGAGAGCATATGTGTGTGGTTTAGTGGCAAGACCACTGGACTGGGAATCAGGGCACTCCATACTCACTCCAGCTCTGTGGCTCACCAGTCATGTCTCTTTAGACAACTTAGTTCATGTCCCAGGGCTTGGAGTTTCTCAATACCTAAGGGAATGGGGTTGAATTAGATCAGCTCGAAGGCTCCTTCAAGTATCAACATCCTGTGAGTCTATGACTTTGTGGCCTTGCTGATAGAGAGCTAATAATTACCTAAACTGGCAGGACATCTAAGATTTATTTACTTTAATAATATTTATCAAAACCCAGAGCTTAACCGCTCACTTTATACTCATATCTCTTCTGTGGCTTCCTGTTTACCCCAAAGGTTATCTTTTCATACTGCCCTTTGGGCTTATAAAATCTCCTTTGTGTTCACTACATATTATTAAGTGAACAAAAATTAGATTACACAACTGTATGTATATCATTTACTTTTTAAAGTATGTTCATACTTGTATATATAATATCTATGGTATATAATAAAGTATATAAGTATGATTTATATAAATATTATATGTGCTTATATTTATAAGTAACATTTATGTAGTCTGAACAGATGTGCATCAAAATGTTAGAATGACTTTTTCTGGATGGTGAAATAACCAGTGATTTTCATATTCTTTTTTCTTGATATATTTTTGTCCTTTTTCAATTTTTGTCCAATGGAATTGCTTATATTTTTAATTCTTACTGCTTACAAACACAGTAGTTCACAAACCAATAAGTTATATCTCTTTTGGACTCAGAATCCCTTGCTCCTTTAACTTTGTCTCTGATGTTTTCTCCCAAGTTTGCTATATGTCTTTCTGTTTTAGAAGAAAACAGAGGAGGCGGGTACATGACACATGAGAGCAAGTCATCTAACATCTGGGGAATTAGCCATTTCCAGCCCCAGATTTTGGCTCTCCCCACTCATCCCCAGCACCCAGTCACTCTCTCTCCTTTTGTGTCAATATGTTGGGGACTGACATGGTCCTCAACAGGTCTTCCATTTTAGTTTCTCCCTCTACAATTGCTCTTGAGCACTTCCAGCACTAATTTGCTCACTCACTCATTCATTCATTCACTCATCATAAATCATGCATGAATCAGAAAAAAGAATAAGCATGTGGTTTAGAATTGAGGGCTGGAGTCTGAGTCTGACCCTGCCCAAGGTATACCAGGATCATGTGAAAAGCATTTGGACAACTGTAAAGACTGGACCAGTGGGAACTGTTATCACTTAGGCCCTGTGCTGACCCCCACAGGGGAAATGAAGGGGAGTGTCTGTCCTCAAGGAGCTTAGAGTTGTCTGAGAGAGTCCAGGTGTAAATGCAAAGGGGAGGGAGGGCAAGTAGGGATGCAGAGATCATGTCCATAGACGTGGCAATGAATGACTGGATTCTGCAGAGCAGGAAGAAGCATGAGTCAAGAATCACCATGGGGCTTGGGGATGGTGTGACTGAGAAAATAGTGTGCCATTAATGTATTTATCAATCCATCTACTCATTCATTCCACAAATACACACTGAGCATCTGACAGCAGCCTGGTACTGTCATAGCTGCTGGAAATGAAACAGCAAACAAAACATAACAATCCCCCAACCACCCCATTCTGCTTATATTCCATGAACAGCAGAGAAGGAGGAAGAAAACAAGTACATAAACAAGATCATTTCCAAAGGTGATAAGTGTTATGAAGAAAATAACACTCGGTAGTGTATCAGAGGGCAACCAGGGGAGGTGACATTTTTCTTGTGTGTCATCAGCCGAAATAGATTTTGGGGTCTGGACTGAGGAGGGAGATGGTGAATTCCATGGTGGGGCTGCTGACTCAGAGAAGCCAAGATTCACCTCCTGGTGAAAATGTTTTACCTCTTATTCAACTTTGCATTGTATTATCCTCTGGCTCAGAAACTCAGTAGGTTCCGACTGTCCTCTGGATAAAATTCTAATTCTTTAGCTTGACATTCAAGGGCCTTCACAATCTCCCCCAGCCTGCCTGCCTGCCTGCCCACATCCTCTCGTAAACGTTGCATTTGGCCTCGATGGGCTCTTCACTATCTCCACTTAGGCTGGGTCCCTTTGTAGCTCCATACTTGGATCCTGGCAGTCTCCCAAGTTCTCTAGGCCACAACTATTCTCCTCTTCTTGGGGATCTAGGATTTTCTCTGCCATCCTTCTCTCTGAGATTGTTAAATATCTCATAAACGAAGACCCTACTCTCCTGTAAGAATGCAGTCTCCTTAAGAGAGGGGCTGGCCCCTTCATGACTCTCTCTCCATTGGATTTGCTGTGTACATCTGCTCAGAAACACATTAAGCAGCTTTACAGATCAATTATCTTCTTGTATAAAATAAGAAAAGACAGAATTAGAAGAGTCCAGAAAACCAGAGTTTCCCACCCAAATTCATAGAGCCAGGAGATGACAGAATTTGGCCATGGTCAAGGGTTCAGAAGCAATCAACAAAGAAGTGATTCAGTTTGCTAGAGGAATCAGAAGTTGGAATTGTGTATATAGGGATGGACCTGCTCGGCGTTGCATACTCTGAGCCAGAGAGCTCTGGGATTTCTCCTGTCCCTTGAGAGGCAGTCCACACAAGGGGCAGAATCTGGACTCAGGTCCAGAGGAATCCATAGCCCCTCTCTCCAAGGAAACCAATCCTGAATAGTCATTGGAAGGACTGATGCTGTAGCTGAAGCTCCAATACTTTGGTCACCTGATGCGAAGAGCCGACTCATTAGAAAAGCCTCTGATGCTGGGAAGGATTGAAGGCAGGAGGAGAAGGGAGTGACAGAGCACGAGACAGTTGGATGGCATCACTAACTCAATGGACATGCATTTGAGCAAGTCCTGGGAGATGGTGAAGGACAGGGAAGCTTGGCATGCTGCAGTCCATGGGGTCGCCAAGAGTTAGATACCACTGATCCACTGAACAACAGCAACCAAGGCTTCCTTCCTCAGTTTCTTTGGCTTCATCATAATTTCCTCCTTTTAAGCCGGGGGGGCGTGGGGAATGGAGCAGTCAGTTTACCCATCTGAAATGTAGGATCATGGGGGATGAACTGCCCCTGCCCTTCCTACCTCCCCTTCAGCATCATTTGATACTGATGCTCAACTTCTCTGCTTTGAGGCTGTGACGTCAGGGCGATGGAAGGTTAGGAGAGAGACACATGATTGTCATGACGGATGTTTGGGATGAAAAGTCAATACCATAAACACAGATTCATCATGACACTCCTTCTGGTACATCTTTCATCTGGGGAATCTCAAAGCCCTGGATAAATGGTAATTAATAGTCACAGCAGCTTCCAGGGGAGGATGTGGTCTGTCTGCTAAACGCCAGAGGGCCATTATTTTCGTACCCCTCCCCAACCCTCCCGGCTTGCTCCCAGCTGCTGCCTGCCCCAAGGTGACAGTGCCAGGTGGATAGGATGCCCAGGTCTTAGACCCCTTCGGGGCATTTCTCTGCCTAGAAGGCTCCAGGGGCAGAAGGAGACTCCCAACTCACCTCCTGCCCCCACCCCTACCCTGCTTTCCCAGAGGATGACTAAGCATAAACCAGGGCAGGAGTGGGAGCATTTCCTGCCTCCACTGGCAGGCTGGGGCCAAACAACTAGTTAGTTGACTCAGCAGGAACCACATGGCTCCAAAAATACAACCACCTCTGCCCAGATACGCCTCATGCTCCCTTGGCCCTTTGGAACCATCACCTGCTCATCCTTCCTGCTCTCCCTACCCCAGGGGAGCTACTCCAAGTGGTGTTTGCCTTCCCTCTGATTCTAGAGGAACCATATGCTCATCACAGAACACCTGGAAAACATAGAAAAATATAACAGGGAGAATTATTTTAGTCATCCCATAATTCCACAGCTCCCCAAATAACCGCAGTTGAAATCGTATGTTTGCTTTCTGTTTTTTCTACATTTGGCGGGGGTGGGTATTTAAAAATTAATACATGATCTAATATTATATGCTGCATATATATTACTTTATACATATAAAATAGGACAGAATGTTATAAAGTGAAAAGTCCTCTCCAACTTTCTCTTCCTACCCAAGGGGAAAACACTGTTAAGAGTTTCTTGTGTATCATTCCAGAAATTGCTATTGCACGTCCCGGCATGCATCTGGACACTCATTTTACATGGCTGAGGTGATATAGTGTGAATAATTTAGCCTTATCTGCACTTCACATGAACATATGAGTGTTTTCTATTCTGTTAAAAATTATTGGTTAAATGACTTTTTTATTGATTGCCTGACATTTATCTTTCTGGTGTTCCATAGTTTATTTAATCTTTTCCCTATCATTGGGCATGTACTCAGGTGAGGGACAGCGGGAGAAGGAAATGAGCCAGAATGAAATATTGGGAAACGGAAGCAAATTTGGAGAGTCTGAGGGCCTACTGTGTGTCACCCACTTTTCCTACCTGCCCAATCACTCAGTGTGAGAGTTTAAAGCACTGTTTCCGTCCTGCAGATGAGGGGCTTCCCTGGTAGCTCGGTAAAGAATTCGCCTGCAGTGCAGGAGACTTCGGTTAGATTCCTGGGTTGGGAAGATCCCCTGGAGAAGGGATAGGCTACCCACTCCAATATTCTTGGACACCTCTGGTAGTTCAAATGGCAAAGAATGTGCCTGCAGTGCAGGAGACCTGGGTTCAATTCTTGGGTTGAGAAGATCCCTGGAGGACAGCATGGCAACCCACTCCGGTATTCCTGCCTAGAGAATCCTCATGGACAGAGGAGCCTGGTGGGCCCCAGTCCACGGGGTCCCAAAGAGTCGAACATGACTGAGTGACAAAGGACAGCACACATCCTGCAGATGAGGAAACTGAGGTTCAGAGAAGTTACAAAAGAATCTTTTTATAGGTAGGAGAACCAGGTTTTGATGTTTTGTTTTTTTGGCCACACTGAATGGCATGTAGGATCCTAGTTCCCCGACCAGGGATCGAACCTGTATCCTCTGCATTGGAAGGACAGAGTCTTAACTACTGGCTTGCCAGGGAAATCCCAAGAGTCGTGTTTTGAAACAAAATTTATCACCTCCAAAGTGCATGGCTGTTCTGTCTCACCAAGATGCCTTGGAAAAGTCCAGGGTTTAAGATTTCCCACCACTTAGCACAGGGATGGGGAAAGCTGTTCATGCACTTATTCTCTAATTCACTCCAACAGCAGTGATGCACCGGGCAAGAGGAATTCCGGGTGGGAAAGACTGTCCCTGCCCTCTAGAAGGCCACACTTGCATGGGGGTGGACGTGTAAACAAGTTATCAACCTGGCGTGGGAGAGGAGGATGTAAGGTGCCATGAGAGTCAAACGCCTCTCCCAGCCTCCACAGGTCAAAGGAGGCCTCCAGGCTGAGGACACTGGGTGCTGAGTCAGTCCTCCGGCACTGGCCAGGAAGTGCCAGTGAGGCCTGAGACGCCTCTGCTTCCTCTCCTCCCCAGGCCCACGCACCCCAGTCACTGGAAGCTGGAGTTGGCTCCACTCTGACCTGGCTTTTGTGTCAGGCTTCCTGCCCTTTAGTTGATCAGCTTGCCAGGCTCCCACGGCAATAGAGTGGGAGGGGGGGCTGCCAATTTCTGAGAAAAACTTCAAGCTGGTGTTTCCGGTTTGTTTCTAGGAGTTCAGGAAATGTTTATCATACTCTAGGGAAGCTCGGATTATTAGTGACAAAAAGTTTGGTTAAGGGCTTGAGCTCTGGGTGGAGAGGTCAGGATTAGGGTCCTGCTTCCATTATTTGCTCTGAGACTGCAGGAAAAGTCACCAACACCAGTCAGAACTCTTAGTAAGAAGCCACAGTCTTTTGGACTCTGTGGGAGAGGGAGAGGATGGGATGATTTGGGAGAATGGCATTGAAACATGTATAATATCATATATGAAACGAGTCACCAGTCCAGGTTCGATGCACGATACTGGATGCTTGGGGCTGGTGCACTGGGACGACCCAGAGGGATGGTACGGGGAGGAAGGAGGGATGGGGAACACGTGTATACCTGTGGCGGATTCATGTTGATATATGGCAAAACCAATACAATATTGTAAAGTTTAAAAATAAAATAAAATACAAAAAAATAAATAAATAAAGTTCCCAAACTCCCATTTGAAGAAGCAAGGCAGCCTACAGAGAAATCTTTGTATAAAATTGATGGACACTCACTGGACAGATTTAACCATCAAAACACCAGAAAACTGGCCTTTGATGAATCAGGACATGAGAATATGCTATTTTCCCTCCAGCTAAGGCTGGAGGTCTGGAGGGGTGGATTTACACTTAAATTTCACTGCACTATATATTTAAACTATAGTACATTTTCAAACTTAAGTATGAAGTGCTGGGAATTTTGATTTTATAATCTGAACTGGTTTACCATAATTAAGAGCTCAGAAATAATGGAGTTTATTTTTTCATTCATTCTTTCAGGATGTGAGTTACTACATTTAAGTTTCCGAGTGAAGTTGTTATTCATTAAATTTCTTCGAGTTAAAAAAAAAAAAAAAAGCCGCAGAGATGGACCCAATGATCTTACAAAATAAAAGAAAAAAGGAATCCAATGCAATAGAATGGGCAGGGATTCAAAAGGGGCAGACTTGGGAAAGGAGCAGAAATTAAGGTTACATTCAAGGCCCAGAGCAGCAGAAGGTACAAAATCACCCCTTGGCCAGGAAGTACTTAGTTAGGACACTGATGCCATTGCAGCCAGCTGTCACGGCAGAGTTCTAACTCTCTAGCGCTCCAGGTCCAGGGCCCAAGCCTCAGGTCACGTGCCCACACCCGTTACCAGAAAACTGGAAGCAGGAGGATTTGCCCTTGGACCTCAGTGATAGGAGGTTCCTTCCTCCAAATTAGCATATAAAGGCAAGTCCTGCACACAGGCCAGGGGGGCCTTGGAGACTGGACTGCCCAAAACTCAACATTGTGGACATGCCCTAACATCTCAGAGCTTTTGTAAAATAGACACATTAATAATGTCCACCTCACAGGATTGTTGTAAGGATTTAAAAAAAAAACAGGAGAAGTGCTTGCTTAATACAGATACCCAATAAATGCTCAGTAGATGTTAGTTTACTATTATTGTTGTTGCTATTGCTTATTATTATTACTATTATAATCCACTTTCTCTCTTTTAAAGTAAAACATGGATAGTTTTCACTATAAAGTAATATATGCCATAGATAGAAAGATTAAAAAATACTGAAAAGTTGAAAGAAGAAAATGAAATTACCTACCACCCACAGAAAACCACTGTCAACAATTTGGTGTTTCCTGCCACCCTGTTTTCTGTGTATTGGTTTGGGTTCTTTCTTCCCTTTTTTCCTTTCGAACAGCTGTGATCACCCTGTGGGTATAGTTGTGTATCCTACTTTATAGCCTCTGCATTTCCTTATGTTATTAAAGACTCTTTGCAATCATCATTCTTAGGAGCTGTGAAATATCCTGTGGAGTGGATAGGCTCATTCCCCAAGTATTGTTTCCAGTTTTTAGAGGGGTCAGGGGGACATGCATTTACAAATTATGAGTGTTTTTTTTCAGAAACTGTTTCTGATTCTGGAATGCTTCTTTGGAGTATCAACTGATACTTAATTGACATCAATTAAGCAATTTGTCCCAAGAAACTTTCAAGAGACCATTTCCTAAAATTCCCACAAATCTGATGCAGGTCAGGGGACAAGACCCTACAGGACCTGTACCACCTCACTGAATTTTGACAGGGCATTTTCACTGCCACTAAAAGTATGAGCGCCACAGCCCCACAGTCACCTGGAAAGGGGTTGGCCTGCCCACTGCTTTCTCACGTTCCCAATATGCTCAACCACTGATTAGACTGGGGTGGTTCATCCTGCCTGTGAAATTACCTGCCATTAGTGCAGTAGGAAGTGCCTCCACTCTGCCTTTTGGCAGCTTGGGACTCAGGGCGATTTTCTTACATCTTTTGGAAAAAAAGAGAATCCTAGATAAGTTCACTTACACCGTGTTTATTCTCTTTTCCTGGAGACTTTCCTATTCTTCTCGTCTTCACCTTACATTCCCCACCTACACACACACCCCAACTCTACCCAGCCCCCACCAGCCTCCAGGCACCTGTGGGTCCTAGGCTGGGTTCCAGGAAGTGGCTTTCATCTAAGGAGGGGACGGGGATCACACGACCGACCCAGCTCTCCAACGGGGGGGAGGGGGGTGACTAAAATGCCAGAGACGCTGATTGTTTGAACTTCCTGGGCAGGGCCTGGCATCTGCCAGTAGTGGGGCTTTGGAAGCAACAATAATTAATATTTTGCCGAGTGTGATTCTGATCGTCCGGCTGAGGAGAGGGTCCCACCCAGAGCTGAGAGCCCCGTGGGAACTGCCCCAGCTGCATTCCTGGGCAGTGATTGCGCAAATGGGCACCCTCGCCCCACCTGGGAGGGCTCCGAGGGTGCGGTGGCGGGCAGAGGATGTGCCCCAACCTACCCTGGCTCTGCCCTGGCCACCGGTGTGGGAGTGAAGTGACCAAAAAGGGTGACTGAGGAGGGCAAAGGGAAATGAAATCGTCCTTTCCCCTCCCAGCTACACTCCTGCCCTTCTGAAATACCATTAGAACCTAGAAGTAGCAGGGGGCTCAGAGGTCTCCTTTCCCAACTTCCTCCTGCCCCGTGGCTGGGAGCTGAGGTCCAAGCAGAAGTGAAGTGCTTGCTCTACTTGAATTTTCTATGAGAAATGGCTGAATGAGAGTGGCGGGAGATTTCAGAAGCACTGTGACATTGTTTATTGCATGCGATTTCAGTGACTCAGAAAGGCTCTCAGGCCCCCCAAACTCTCCTCCTACTCCCTCCCCAGCACCTGAAATGCCACACCACTTCTTCTACTTTCAGACTTTGATGCCAATTAAAAGTTAAGCTTCCCCTAGCAGGGATCACTTCCCATGTCAGTAAGTGGTACTTTCTATTCCCTTTCTGAGAGCAGATGATGGAGGGAGGGTAGGAGGGCATAATATCTCACCGTGGCAGAAGTCCTCAGATCACTTGCCAAATGTGGTGTGTTTTCAGTTTTTAATTCACTCGAGATGGGGCAATTTCTGGTCACCTTCGCAACCATGCTGTGAGATGGGAGAACATTTAACAGTCACTTCCATTCATCAGATGAGGAAATGGAGGTCCTAAGAGGTTCAGTAACTTGCCCAAGGACATGCAGTTAGTAAGTACCCAGGCAGGGTTGAAATCTTGACATTCAGCTGCTTCCCAAAGCCAGGATAAGGGTGTGAAGTTAGTGTTTTTGTTGACTGGTTTATAGAAAAGTGTGAAACAAGTCATAGGGCTCAAGATTTTAGAGGGCTTGGAGTAATACAATGCAGAGTGCCTGCCTTCTCTCATTTGAGCCTCATGACAGCCCCAGGCAAGCATCATCCCATTTCCAGAGGAAAAACCTGAGGCTCAGAGATTTAATATTAATAAATTAATTCACCTGTAAGTAACTCCAGGGAAATGAACTGTGTCACATCCCGCTTTTAGGTCTGAGCTTTATCAATGAATGTTTGTTGAGTGTTTGCAGAAGGAATCCTAACACAGCCTATACATTTTACAGATGAGAAAACAGGTCTGCAGCATAAAGGAATATGCCTGGGTCACATAGTGAGTGGCAGAGCCTAGACCTCAGAGCTTTCGATCCCTGCTGCAGTGTCCTTTCTACTTCGTTCATCCATTCATCCATTCATTCATCCAACTGTGAGAACCGAGCCGACGCACCTCCAGGTACTGTGCTGGGCTCTGAGGATGCAAACAAACAGGACAGGGAACAGTGCGAGGAGGGTTGTGTACTAGCTTTGAGTCCTAAAACCTAAGGGAAGGGTGGAGTGCCAAAAAGATAATATTTTAATGCAATGTTTTAAAAAAATCACATGCTAAACTATGGCCCATAGGCCTGCAGTCTATTTTTGTGAATCAAGTTTTGTTAAGATTAAATCTCAGCCTCTGTTTTGAGGAGCCCACAGGTTGATCAGAGAAGAGAAGCCCACATGTATTTATTTAATTCTCTGTGAGTGTCCTCAGGAAGCCAGCCAGGGGGTGCGGCGGAGAGTTGGGCAGGGAAGGAAATGTGCAGAGGTGCAGCTGTATGAGCTGGGGTTATGGAGGGAAACAACAGCAGGGTTCTCCAGTGCAGGAGAGACAGGGTGAGGAGGCAGGGAAGGAGTGGTGGGTGAGCAGGTCTCAGAGATTAGGGAGAGGAGAGAGCAGTGCAGGGTGCAATGGGCTGCGAAGGGTCTTCAAAGGATCCGAGGCTGGCAAACCACCCTCAGGCTGACACAAGAACAGGAGAATAAGACCCAAACCAGAGCGGGCAGCATGCCTGGGTGCTAAGTTGCTTCAGCGGTGTCTGACTCTGTTGTGACCCCATGGACTGCAGCCTGCCAGGCTCCTCTGTCCATGGGATTCTCCAGGCAAGAATACTGGACTGGGTTGCCATGCCCTGTACCAGAGGACCTTCCCAACCCAGGGGTCAAACCCATGTCTCTCATGTCTAACCTGCATTGGCAGGCAGGTTCTTTACTACTAGCACCTCCTGGGAAACCCAGAGGGGTCAGATCTTCCCTCATAAATACGTTCACAACACAATGAATGTGTTTGGCCAGTTGTCCCTGGATGTGCCTAGGGTATCTGCCCTCCTCTATTCTGTGTCCCCCACCCCGGGACTCTCCCAAGGGAGGAAGATGCCCACAAGTTGCTGCTGCCTCAGGAGAGCTGCTCAGAGCCAAGGAACACCTTGGAAAAAAGGGAACTTATGAGGAATTCTTCTCGTTTGCTGAGAATATTATAAATGCACACCTAAAGATATTCCATGTGGGAACCTCCCTGGGGGTCCACTGGTTAAGACTTCATCTTCCAATGCAGAGGGTGTGGGTTCCATCCTTGGTCTGGGAGCTGAGATCCCACATGCTTTGCAGCCAAAAAACCAAAACAGAAAACAGAAGCAATATTGTAACAAATTCAATAAAGACTTTTTAAATGGTCCACATCATAAAAACCAAAATTGTAAAAGATATTCCATGTGAATCACTCAGAAGAGAGTCTGGCATAAAATAAATACTCAAAAAAGTGATGGCTATTACTTTATGTTTATGATAAGAATATTTTAAATAGTTTTTTAAAGTTATAATTTGTAAGACCCATGTTTGAAGGACGTTGTCCTTCATATGCTTGTCCTTTTGTATATGTTTACATTGGTTGTTGATGATTGCAAGATGTATCTGCTAAATCAGACTGTCAGCTAATAGTTGAGAGGGCAGGGTTGTTTGGGAGGGAGTAGAATCCTGGGGAAGATTTAATCAAAGACGACTTCCTGGAGGAGGTGCTGGGCGAAGAGTTTTAAAGGAATTGATGAGCAGATGGATGGAAGCATGCTAAATGACATGACATCTGAAAGATGGAAGCATTTTGCCTAACTTCTCTGAGACTTAATTGGTATCATATACATTAAATGAATGGCATGTAACAGGAACCCAGTTAGTGGTAGATGATGAAGAAGGAGGGATGCAGGGGGCAGGGGGCAAGAGAGAAAGAGGGAAGGGGGCCAAGAAGCAGGAGACCTCGGTTCCAGACATAGGTGTGCCTCTGGTTAGCAGTGTGAGACTTTGGAAACATCACTACCTTCTTAACACCTCAGATTTCTTTTCTTCAAAATGGATTATTCAGGTTAAGATGTCCGCCTCTGGCAGTCCCTGATTATAATAAACACAAAATTATAACAGCTATTGTTTATTACTGCCTACCATATACCAATCACTTTTTTAAATGATCAACATAACATCTTATTTGATTTTCACAACAAAGCTGTTCAGTTCAGTTCAGTCGCTTGGTCGTGTCCAGCTCTTTGCGACCCCAAGGACTGCAGCACGCCAGGCCTCCCTGTCCACAACCAACTCCCGGAGTTTACTCAAACTCACGTCTATTGAGTTGGTGATGCCATCCAACCATCTCATCCTCAGTCCTCCCCTTCTCCTCCTGCTTTCAATCTTTCCCAGCATCAGGGTCTTTTCAAATGAGTCAGTTCTGCGCATCAGGTGGCCAAAGTATTGGAGTTTCAGCTTTCAGTATCAGTCCTTCCAATGAATATTCAGGACTAATCTCCTTTAGAATGGACTGGTTGGATCTCCTTGCAGTCCAAGGACAAAGCTGTTAGTGGTAACAAGTAACAAAGCTTTATTATAACTCCATTATTATTCCCATTATTTTATTAAGGAAATGGAGGCTCAGAGAAGTCAAGTAACCTGTACCAATGGTAGCTTTAGTAAATAGGGTCTCTGACTCCAGGAAGGCAGAGAGATGCTGCCTCCTGGGAGCCATCCCGTCTACAGAGAAACTTTTCCCCACATGGCTGAGGTTGGTGTTGGCTGGCTCACTGGAGACAACAATGCTACAGGAAGGCATCTGCTGTCCTACCGGGTTTCACCGCCCAGTTTCTGTGGCAGCCCCGGCCCATACCTTGAACATCCCCCTGCCCATCCACACCCCCACCTCAGCACGGTGACTTTCCCCCAAAGCTGTGTCACTCCCAACAGATGACACTCAGGAAAAAGCTCCGTGGCTGAATCACAGTGACCACTTCCTGTTTCATTCAGGGTCCCCTGTGCTCCAGAGCCCTCACTCTGCCATGCCCTGTTTAGTAATAAGAGCCGTGGTATGTATGATGCCCCCACTCCCCGCTACTAGGGAGACTTAGTCACCCTTCCTGTGCCCTTAGCCTACCAGGCCGAGGGGCGCAAGCTCTCAGCTTCAGCCCTTTTCCACACCCCTGCTACGGAGAGCCCAGTGGGACCCTGGTTGTCCTGGGGCTGGGTAAGGAGGCAAACCAGGACCCCATCCCTCCAGACGGGTGATGTAAGACTGACGGGGACAGGTGGGTGGATGTTCAAGCCTCAGCCATGAAGTAAGAAGTAGTCACTGACCCCGTGGGCACCTCGTGGGCACCCACTCAAGGCATACTGCTGTCTCTAAGCACAGGGTTCAGGACTCTGTGTGGAAAGACAAACACAGATGGGGTTGTGTGTCTTGGGGGAAACCCCAGTCCTCTCCCAGTTGCTCAGAACGGGCTTCCTGGAGGTTAACAAACTGCAAGGAAGGTTGAGTGTGAGAGCGGAAGAAGTCATCAGATATTTGAGATATTTGAGAGGCTGTCTGGTGGGGGACACTTCCTCTGGGTAAAGGAATCCAGGAACATTGTTTAAGATCTTTTGAAGTCTTAAGCCTCTAAGGGTATTTCTTGCCCACCCTCCCCGCATCTAATTAAGCATCTAATTCCTAAAAACAAGTATAAAGAAGTCCAATAAAGTTCTGAGTTTTCTCATGAACCACTTTAGTGCTTTTTTTTTCCCTTCTCTTTTTAAAAATATCACATATTTTTATATATGTGATAATTTAAAATTTTTAAATTTTTAAATTTAAAATATGTGATAATTTAAAAATTATCACATATCAGTGTCCCTTGAAATTGTTTTTATGCTTTCAGATGCCTCCACTTTGCTGTTGCAGCAGCCCTGATGGTCGGCCTGTTGGATCACCCTGCCCTGGGAATGGTGGATGGGCGTCACTGGGCCACGTGTGTTGTCAAGTAGAGGGGAGAGCTTTCTCACCGTGTGTGTCGTGTGACCACTGAGTGGGCTGCCCAGAAAAGGAGTGCCTGGTCCTTGGTGTCTTCCCACCCACACGAGGTCAGAAGTCCTCATGACGAGGACGTGTTGTGTGGGAGAGGGAGTCTGGAAAGGGTACTCTAAGGTCCCTCCCAGTCCAGTGATGCTAGGGTGGGAATTCGAAGCACCTTGGAAAGAAAGCATTCATGAGGCTTGCTCAAGGCTAGTGGTCAACCCTGCTGTGGGTTGGCCTCTGGGGTCCTACTGGGGACTTTGAGGAGAAGAATTTCTCTTCCCACAAGGAAGGCAAGCTTAGACTTGCCTTGGAAGCTTTGGGACCAACCCTGCAGGAGCGTCTGGAAAACCAACCCCTGCCACAAATGGCGCTAGTGGCGGGTGTGCCAGGACCAAATGGGCGGGACTATGGGGCATCTGGGCCACCAGTCCAAGCTCTCCGTGTTTAATGCTTTTTAGGCAAATGCTGCCCCGAGTCCTTCTGATTCATAAGAGCTCCTTGAAAGTCACAGCTGCTTTATTGGGTCCTTGTATGCCTGGCACCAAGGCTTCACTGGTGGCTCAGATGGTAAAGAATCTGCCTGCAATGGGGGAGACCCAGCTTCGAGCTCTGGGTCAGGAACGTCCCCTGGAGAAGGGCAACCCACTCCAGTATTCTTGCCTGGAGAATCCCATGGACAGAGGAGTCTGGCAGGCTGCAGTCCATAGGGTGGCAAAGAGTTGGACACAACTGAACAACTTTCACTTTCACCACATGCCTGGTACCAGCTTCCAGTTAAATTAATTGAATGACTAGAGTCAGCAGAAATGGGATGGCATATTTCTTTTAGGCTGTACATAAATGCACATTCTACAGACAATAAATAAAATGCCTTCTGGTTGTTTAGTGACTTTGCAAAGGATACACAGAAAACGTGTCATGGCATTTGCCCCTGGAAGGGGAGTCCAAGGGATGAGGTCTGGGGGCAGGAGGGAGACTCTTGGTCACTTAATATTATTTATATCATGTGCAATTATTAGTAACTTAAACTAACAAAAAACCCTGGCTTAAAAATTTTCCAAAGTGCTTTCAGCAACCACAGCAGGCGGTTTAAGAGGTGGAAAGACGTACTAGATGTTGTAGATGTGCGACCCTCCCTGGAAGGGGCTCTTGACCTTTTACTCATCTTCATTGACTTTCAATTTATAATTTTCACAACACCGAAATGTTTCTTGTCCAGGATAGAGCTCATTAAACACACTGGGTTAAAAGTGGGTTTGTGGTGGGGCAGCCCACAGAACAAGGGTACCTCAATCAACAGCCACAAAAATGACCAGGAGTTACTGAAAAAAGAGTACATTGTAGTAAAAAAAAATTGGGGGCCACATCCCATGGCATGTGGGACCGTAGTTCCCCAACCAGTAATGGAACCTACCCGCTACAGTGGAAGCACTGAGTCTTAACCACTGAACCGCCAGGTAAGTCCCTGTAGTCTCTGTTTAAAGTGAGTCATAATACTTCCTTGTTAAAATCAGTTATTCCAGACAAGCTGTGCCTTGAGAGTAAACTGGTGAACCCAGCTAAATTCTAAATTCTCAGAAGGCTTTCTTAAAGTCTACAGAGTTTATTTCACTGCACCAAGAAGTTTTCACTGACACCGTCCATGAAAAAGAGGGGATTTCCACCTCAAGGACCAATGCTGGCTGCAGAGCCCTTCCTTGACCTCCAGCTTACTCCAAGGTGAAAATCTGCATTTCCTTCTATCATCTGTGTAAATAAGCACTGGACACCTGACCTTGGAGAATTGCTCAAACTCTCTGGGACGTAGTTGTACAACATCCAATTAGAAATTAAAATTCCTACACTACATTCTGTGTTCTGAGTGTGATGCTATCAGCATGGGTCTATATGTTTTTAAAATGCATAGAACTGTGTACTAGCAGAATCTACTGTACAATAATTTTAAAACAAACAAGAAAACTTAATCCTATGTTTTAAGTTAGACACTCCTTATATGGCATTCTTTTTACCTGTTTATTTCTGGCAAGGTCTAGTTGTTATTTGTCGAATGAATGAATAGTGGAAAGGGCAGAATACTGATGGCAGGCAGGCACTCAATCGTTGTTTGTTCCTGTCACCTTCCCTTTAGTTACTTCAGATAACAGGACACAGTGCAGGTCTCCAGAAAATACTAATGCCTTGATCGTTTCTCAACCACTTCTCCTCTGAGAAGAGAGGAGAGGCAGCTGCTGGCACAGACAGTGACCTGGGTGGTTCCCTGTGGCCATGGATACATTCTCTATCAACAAAGTGACTTCTTCCTGCCAAGCATGTGGCAGAATAGAATAGAATTCAAAATAGAATCAATTTAGGCACATCCCTTTCCTTGAGCTACTTACATGATGGAAACTGAGCATTTATCTCAATGCCCTGGGTTAACACACGCTGGGGAGTTGCCCAGTTAAGAACTTCACTTACTTTACATGGTTTCAACCTCACAACATCTTCCGACGAGTGACTATTATTATTAAGTGGGGAAGTGAGAGCTCAGACACAAAGATAATGTCCAAAGTTGTGCAGCTACTACAGGGTCCAGCCTGAGTTCCAACTGAGGCTTGTCTGATTCTTAATTCAGGCTCTTACCCACATGCTATACTGCCTCCAGCAGTTCCAGACAGCCTTTGGAATGAGAATATCCTATGTCCCTACAGAATCGAAACAAGCCTAAGGTAGGCATGGGGTGAGTTCTTTGCAGTGTGGGCCCCTCTTCCTTTGGATTTCAAAGGCTCACTTCAGTGCAGTTCTTTTTAAGTCAAAAGGTGGCATCCTTCCACGGACAGTTGGCCAAGTCTGAGTCCAGCTCTGGCACCTCAAGGGCTTGTTGTTAAGGCAACTCTGGATCACTCTGTGGTTCTGTAGTTATCCCCTCTTTTTCGTTCTTGTTTTTCCACCTTTTCTAGAGAATACTTGAGAGATGGCAGCTCTAAGTGGCCCACTTGTTACTGATTGAAGGAGATGCTGACTTGAAATAAAAACAGTTCACAGGACCTTCAAGGCTCCAAATAGAAAGAGCTATATTCTCTAAATACTTTGATTGCAGAAGCTGATTCACAGCTGTACCCACAGCCTTACAAGGTGCCAGGAACAAGGTGGTACTCAGCAAATGTTGAAGGAACTAATAATGAAAAGTGAAAGTGAAAGTTGCTAGTTCAGTTCAGTTGCTCAGTCGTGTCCGACTCTTCACGACCCCATGATACGCTGCACGCCAGGCCTCCCTGTCCATCACTAACTCCCGGAGTTCACTCAGACTCACGTCCATAGAGTCAGTGATGCCATCCAGCCATCTCATCCTCTGTCGTCCCCTTCTCCTCCTGCCCCCAATCCCTCCCAGCATCAGAGTCTTTTCCAATGAGTCAACTCTTCGCATGAGGTGGCCAAAGTACTGGAGTTTCAGCTTTAGCATCATTCCCTCCAAAGAAATCCCAGGGCTGATCTCCTTCAGAATGGACTGGGTAGATCTCCTTGCAGTCCAAGGGACTCTCAAGAGTCTTCTCCAACACCACAGTTCAAAAGCATCAATTCTTCAGCGCTCAGCCTTCTTCACAGTCCAACTCTCACATCCATACATTCGTGTTCAACTCCTTGCAACCCCATGGACTATACAGTCCATGGAATTCTCCAGGTCAGAATACTGGAGTGGTAGCCTTTCCCTTCTCCATGGGATCTTCCAAACCCACTGATCAAACCCAGGTCTCCCACATTGCAGGCAGATTCTTTACCAGCTGAGCCACAAAGGAAGCCCAATTATGAAAAGAATCCCCTAAAGAAGTCAGCTAGAAAACTGGGATAGAGAGATGGGCTAAGATTTGTAGTGACGATTGGAATAAAAGTACAGGAGTGTATGTGCATGTACCCCAGAGCAACGGTTCAGCAACCCCTGTGATGAGGGGAGACACCGCCGTGTCTGTCCACTTCTCCTCCACATCTTGTGAACTAAAGCTGTCAGTGTAGATGCTTCCAGCCCACCCACGCTTCTGACCTGAGGAATGAATCAACCTCTCTCTCTCTCTCAGTAAAATACCCATAGTATAAAACAACATACAACACCTTCCAATCTGTCCCTTTAGCCTTGAGTTGTCCCATTTTTACCTACTATCTTGGGTTTTGGGCTTCCCTGATAGCTCAGCTGGTAAAGAATCCACCTGCGATGCAGGAGACCCCAGTTCAATTCCTGGATCGGGCAGTTCCCCTGGAGAAGGAATAGGCTACCCATTCCAGCACTCTTGGGCTTCCCTGGTGGCCCAGATGGTAAAGAATGTGCCTGCAATGTGGGAGAGCTGGGTTCAATCCCTGGGTTGGGAAGATCCTTAGAGGAGGGCATGGAAACCCACTCCAGTATTCTTGCCTGGAAAATCCCCATGGACTGAGAAGCCTGGAGGGTTACAGCCGAAGGGGTCACAAAGAGTCGGACATGACTGAGCAACTAAGCACACACACACACATATCTTGGGTTTTAGCTATAAATACAAAGACACTGGGCTCCAAACCCTTCATTGAGTCTTACTGTGGTACAGTACAGTATTGGTACCAATAAGTGTTCACCAGGTAATTGATCTTGCTCTGCTTTATTTTTTGTTTTATCTTTGCTTTGCTATACTTCAATCTTGTAGTTTAAGAGCAATTTTGGATTTTTGACACACTCAACAATTATATGTGAAATGCCGGTCTGGATGAAGCGCAAGCTGGAATCAAGATTGTTGGGAGGTTATCTCAATAACCTCAGATATGCAGATGACACCACTTTATGGCAGAAAGCTAAAAAGAACTAAAGAGCCTCTTAATGAAAGTGAAAGAGGAGAGTGAAAAAGTTGACTTAAAACTCAACATTCAAAAAACTAAGATCATGGCATCTGGTTGCATCACTTCATGGCAAATAGGTGGGGAACAATGGAAACAGTGACAGACTTTATTTTCTTGGGCTCCAAAATCACTGCAGACAGTGACTGCAGCCATGAAATTAAAAGATGCTTGCTCCTTGGAAGAAAAGCTATGACTAACCTGGACAGCATATTAAAAAGCAGAGACATTACTTTTCCAACAAAGGTCCACCTAGTCAAAGCTATGGTTTTTCCAGTAGTCATGTATGGATGTGAGAGTTGGACCATAAAGAAAGCTGAGCACTGAAGAATTGATGCTTTGGAACTGTGGTGCTGGAGAAGACTCTTGCGAGTTCCTTGGACTGCAAGGAGATCCAACTAGTCCATCCTAAAGGAAATCAGTCCTGAATATTCATTGGAAGGACTGATACTGAAAGCTGAAGCGCCAATACTTTGGCCACCTGATGCGAAGAACTGACTCCTTAGAAAAGACCCTGATGCTGGGCAAGATTGAAGGCAGAAGGGGACAACAGAGGATAAGATGGTTGGATGGCATCACCAACTTGATGAACATGAGTTTGAGTAACCTCCGGGAGTTGGTGATGGACAGGGAAGCCTGGCTGTGCTGCAGTCCATGGGGTCTCAAAGAGTTGGACACAACTGAGTTACAGAACTGAACTGAACAATTATAAGTACTTCTTGTCTGCCCTCTAGTGGGAATGGTGAAGAAGTGAAACTCAGAACAATGTACATCTTTCCTGCTAGAAAAAAGTGGTCCTTCTTTTCCCTAACTCACTGGACTTCACATTACTCAAATTGTAATCAATCCTACACACCATCAAATGTGTAAAAGAGATAAACAACAAGGATTTAGATAAGCACAGGGAACTATATTCAATATCTTGTATAACCTATAATGGAAAAGAATCTGAAAAAAATATATGTATATATTTATAACTGACCGATCCCTGGGTCAGGAAGATCCTCTGGAGTAGGAGATGGCAACCTGCTCCATGTTCTTGTCTGGAAAATTTCATGGACAGAGGAGTCTGACAGGCTCTAGTTCTGACTGAGCAACCAAGCACGTAACTGAATCACTTTGCTGTATGTCTGAAACTAACTCAATACTGTAAATCACCAATACTTCAGTAAAAAAATAATAATGGGATGAATGATTCTGACTCGGCCAAAGTCCTGCATCTTGATGACATCAGTAGTAATCAAAGCAAAGATGAGTTCATGGGTTGACACAATCCAATCAGAGTGGACCCCAGAATGTTTTCTGGAAATGCTAGGATAAAGATGCTCACTATTTTGCACTGAATTTCAGCATAGAAAGATGCTACTCCAGGAGCTGATGACATCATCTTTCAAGCCTAAGAAGGGAGCTGCCAAGAATGGAGACAACGTCAAGGCAACACAGCTGAGAAATGTAAAATCTAAATTTTGGAAACATGGTTTGGGCCCTGAGTCAAGTCATATCTGAAGCTGATGTCTTTGAATTGCTTGATTTACAAGAGCCAATAAATACTTCTCCATGCTTAAGCCAAAAAAGAAAAACTAAACTGTGATCTATCCAAAGTTAGTAGTTTATCCTCATGTTATATATGAATTTGATGCATAGAATGGTGCTTCTCAAACCAAATGTGGTGAAGGGCCAGTTTTTATGTTTTCTTGATATGTCGAGAATCATTCCATTTGTAAAATTCAGTAAAAGTGAATTACTAATGAGGTGGATGAAACTGGAGCCTATTATACAGAGTGAAGTAAGCCAGAAAGAAAAACACCAATACAGTATACTAACGCATATATATGGAATTTAGAAAGATGGTAACAATAACCCTGTATACGAGACAGCAAAAGAGACACTGATGTATAGAACAGTCTTTTGGACTCTGTGGGAGAGGGAGAGGGTGGAATGATTTGGGAGAATGGCATTGAAACATGTATAATATCATATATGAAATGAGTCACCAGTCCAGGTTCGATGCACGATACTGGATGCTTGGGGCTGGTGCACTGGGACGACCCAGAGGGATGGTACAGGGAGGCAGGAGGGAGGAGGGAGGAGGGTTCAGGATGGGGAACACATGTATATCTGTGGAGGATTCATGTTGATATATGGCAAAACCAATACAATATTGTAAAGTTAAAAAAAAAAAAAAAGAATTACTGAATAAATTACATTAAAAGCCAAAGACATACAAAATAACAACCTAATTGTTATTATTGGTTTCAATAGACAATATTGCATTTCAATAAACATAATCAGAACAAACATAACATAGGGAAAAAGTAAAATAGTTGCAAAATCTGTATGTGTTGTTCATTGAATGTACATGTTATAAGTGATGAATAGAGAGAACTGCTTTTATACTAATAATTTTTTTGTCATTCTTCAGTCATAATTAAACAAAAATTGTAAGTAAAATATAATGTTATTTTACATATGAATACTATTCATATCAATATTGTTTTTAGTGGACAAATATGCTTATAAGGGCTTGTTAAGTCTAGCTAAAGCAGGCAGAATGGAATATAATGCTACTCACAAGGTATAATGACTGTTGAGACTGTTTTTATGTTTTGTTTTAATAAAAGCTCTAGTGGAGAAACCAGTATTACAGAGGTTTGTTAACAGGAATAGAAGAAGAAAATTTAAAGCCATTCCAGGAAGCTCAAGATTTTCATCTATCACTTTTATCCAGAAGAAAGCAAGTGATTCTGATGTTCAAAATCCACAATCCATTGGCATTTCCACCAATTTATTCTTTAAGTTTATAAAGTTGAAAAGTCACCTTTCAAGGAAAGCAATGGTTTCTAGATCTGTAAATTTCCCATGCATCGATCTTCTTTTGATGGATATAAAATGTAAACAGTTCTGTCAAATCTGTAAGGCATTTGGCCATAACACTTCCCAGATGTGCAACATCAAGATCATCACCTACTTTACTGATAATTGTTGTTAAATTAAGGAGCATGTTATACAGTCTATGGAAACCCTCTTTTTTCAAGATTCTTGCTTTCATTTTTGCTCTCCGATCCTATCTGCCATTTTAATCATATCGTGGTCTTTCCTTGCTTAGAAGTAGCAAGATCACCAGAAATGCTCAAAATATCACACAAATAAACAAATCTGTCATCCAAACCACATTTTTAAAAGGCAGAGACCTTATGAAAGTGTTTTTCACTTTCTAGGAACACTGCAAATTTGTTTCACATTTAGACATTGCTAATAGAGCATTCCACTTCAGTCACCGCTTCAGTCAGCGTGGAATCTCATGCCTCCTACCATATGCAACAGTAGGTGTTTCCATGTTATCACATAATAAATAAAAAAATCTCAAACCTAATACAGTGGTTTTTGCATAATTCACAATTTTTTATTGTATAACTTAACACCGTTTAGTTCAGCTAAAATTTTTTCAATGCAAAGCTATCTTGATGAAGGAAGCTGTATGTTGATTTATACACTCATGTAAGCTCTTTAATTTGGGTAATGACTTCAGAATGTTTTTCTGTCAATGCAGCTGCACTATCAGAACATATTCCTATACTAAATTTAAACCACATTCCTTAAGAGTGTAATCCTTCACAGTTTTATGTGGTTCAGATTTAGTTGTGTTTGTCATCAATGAAGCTGAAAAAAATTCTTCCTCGTATCTCTACTATGTTCAAATTGCATATGCATGCATGCTAAGTTGCTTCAGTTGTGTCTGACTCTTTGTGACCTACGGACTGTAGCCCACCAGGCTCCTCTATCTATGGGATTCTCCAGGCAAGATTACTGGAGTGGATTGCCATGCCTTCCTCCAGGAGATCTTCACCTAGGGATTAAACCCTAGTCTTCTGCATTGGCAGGCATATTCTTTGCCACTAGCGCCACCTGGGAAGCCCCAAATTGCATATACATATTTCAAATTAATTGTCATGTTAGCAGCATGTGTGCATTCAACAATTTGAAAAGAAGAAAAAACAAAAATACCTTGCTACCTGTATTTTTTGTGTGTGAGTTAATCTGTCACTGTCTTGAGCTAGTTGCTGAATTTGTCCAGCTATGAATAATGTTATTTGATCTACCTACTTAGACACGATTCACCCATAATTTCCAAGATTCTTGAGAGTTTTGCACTATTTTTTAAATCTTAGCATCCCAAAGTGCTACTTTATTAGGCACAAGGGACAATGCTTATATGGGAAATTTTGAACCTCCATGTCTATCAATTTTTAAAAATTCAATAATCTTTCAGCGTACTCTTTAAGTTTTGAACTTATTCTTCTTTGTAAATGCTACCTAAATTTGATGTTTATTTATTTATACAATTTTTACAGGCTGCACTTCACTTATATTATTACGAAACACTGGCTACATTCCCCATGTTGTACAGTATATCTTGTAGCCTATTTTACACCCTGTACCTTCTACTACCCCACCTTAATATTGCCCTTTCCTCATTTCCTCAACAGTAAACACTAGTTTGTTCTCTTTATCTGTGAGTCTCTTTTTTTGTTACATTCACTAGTTTGTTGTATTTTTTAGATCTCACACATAAGTTATATCGTGCATTCTCTTTGTCTGTCTGACGTTTCACTTAGCATGTTGTGTGTGTCGTGTGTGTGTTTAGTTGGTAAGTCCTGACTCTTCTGAGATCCTATGGACCGTAACCTGCCAGGCTCCTCTATTCATGGGATTTCCCAGGGAAGCACACTGGAGTGGTTTGCAGTTTCCTCCTCCCGGGGATCTTCCCAACCAAACCTACATCTTCTGTACGGGCAGGCAATAACGTCCTCTAAATCCATGCACATTGCTGCATGTGGCAAAGTTTCATTCTTTTCTATGGCTGAGTAGTATTCCATTGTGTATGAGTGTGTACACACACATACATATATATATACATACCACATCTTTAGCTGTTCATTTGTTGTTGGACACTTGGGTTGCTTATAATGATGCTATGAACATTGTAGTGCACATGTATTTTTGATTTGGTGTTTTGGGTGGGATTTTTTTATATACATCTATATAGCCAGGAGTGGAGTTTCTGGGTCATACAGTAGTTCCAATTTTAGTATTTTGAGAAACCTTCATACTTTTTTCCACAGTGGCTGCACCAATTTACATTCCCACCAAACAGTGTTGGAGGGTTCTCTTTTCTCTGCATCCTTGCCAACAGTTGTTCTTCATGCTCTTTGATGATAGCTATTCTGACAGGTGTGATGTGGTTTTTGATTTGCATTTCCCTGATGTTTAATGATGTTAAGCATCTTTTCATGTCCCTGTTGGCCACCTGCATTTCTTCTTTGGAAAAATGTCTATTCAGTTCTTCTGCCCAGTGGTAACCCACTCCAGTGTTTTTGCCTGGAGAATCCCAGGGATGAGGGAGCCTGGTGGGCTGCCGTCTATGGGGTCACGCAGAGTTGGACATGACTGAAGTGACTTAGCAGCAGCAGCAGCCCAGTTTTTATCAAGTTGTTTGTATCTTGATATTGCATTGCAAGGGGTGTTTACATATGTTGGATAATAATTCCTTATTAGTCATACCATTTGCAAATATTTTCTCCCATTCAGTATGCTTTTTGTTTTGTTGATGGTTTCCTTTGCTATGCAAAAACTTTTAAGTTTATTTAGGTCCTATTTATTTTTGCTTTTATTTCCTTTACTTTATGAGACAGATCAAAAAAAGAAAAAAACTTTGCTCAAATCTACTTCCCAGTCTTCCCACCCAATCTGTAACCTGAGGCAACTACTAATCTATTTTATATGTCTATGATTGTCTGTTTTGGACATTTCATATAAATGGAATCATACAATATGTGCTCTTTTGTGACTAGATTCTTTCACTTAGCTTACGTTTGAAAGGTTCATCCCATTTTTTTTTCCCCTTGGCTGCATTACATAAGTTCCCCGACCAGGGCTTGAGCCCAGGCCACAGCAGTGTAAGCCCAGAATCCTAACCACTAACCAGGGAACTCCTTTGGTATTCTTAAGTGTGTCAGTACAATCTTCAGTGTGTATCAGTATTACTTTTTATTGCTGAATCATACTTTATTGTATGGATTGAGCACATTTTACTCATCTATCAGTTGATGGACATTTAAGTTATTTCTACCTTTTAGCTGTTAAGAATAATGCTGCTATGGACATTCATATACACATTTTTGTGTGGAAGTTTTCATTTCTCTTGCATATATACCTAGAAATGAAATCGTGAGTCATGTGGTAATTCTATATCTAACTTTTCGAGGAACAAAGCGGCTGCACCATTTGACATTTCCAGCAGCAGTAAGACAGTTCCAATTTCTCCATATCCAAGCTGACACCTGTCATTGTCTGTCTTTTTTATTCTAGCTATCCTAGTGCATATGAAGTGGTAGCTGACTGTGGCTAATGATGGTGAGCATCTTTTCATATGTTTACTGATCACTTGGGAAAACTTGTATTCAAAGCTTTTACCCATTTTTAAACCAAGTTGTCTTTTTACTGTTTTTGTAAGAGTTCTTATACATTTCAGAAACAAGTCCCTTTTCAAATATATCAATACAATTCACAAATATTTTCTTCTTGTTTTATTTCTTTAGATGCTCAGAAGTTTTTTTTTTTTTTTTTTAATTTTTGGCTATGCTGAGTCTTTGTTGCTGTGCGCAGCTTGTATGTTTTTCTCTCCAGTTGCAGAGGGCGGTGGTGGTGGAGAGGTTGGGGGAAGTTGCTACTCTTCCTTGCAGTATGAGGGGCTTCTCATTGTGGTGGCTTCTTTTGTTGAGAAGCACAGGCCCTAGAGTGCACAGGTTTCAGTAGCTATGGCTTGTAGGCTCTAAGGTACAGGCTCAGTAGTTGTGGCATACGGGCTTAATTGCTCCACGGCACGTGGGATCTTCCCAGACCAGAGATCGAACTGGTGTCCCCTGCACTGGCAGACAGATTCTTAACCACTGGACCACCAGGGAAGTCCCTGCACAAAAGTTTTGTTAGAGTATAAATTATGTTTCTTTCATCACTTGTGCTTTTAGTGTCATGTTTAAGAAACCATTGCCGAATTTACAGTCACAAAGATTTACTCCTATATTATCATCTACGATTTTCTATTTTTAGCCCTTATGGCTACAGCTAAGACCACGTTGTTCCTACGAGTGAAACAGGCAGCCAGTTGTGGTAGAGGTTCATTTACATACCATGTTAGATTAGGCTTAGGTGAGTGGAGGCTGATGTCAGTCACCACAGCAGAAAAATCACAACCCTTCACCCAATTTCTAGACTTTAGCCAGATCCCACACCACAGCCCATAAACTGAATAGAAGGCTGGGTCCTGAGCAAGGTGTATTCCTCCTGCAAGTATATTCAGTATATTTATTCCTCCAATCTGACCCTGAGAGTTCTCAGAGTAACTGACCCATTGGAGAAAGAGAGCAGTCAGATTTTTGAGTGTCACTGAACCCAGGCAGGACCCTAGGGGCCCTGCCACATACCAAAAGCCTTTCTGTGTCCCCCATTTCTTGTTTGTAGGAAAAAGGCTTCAGCCTTCTAGATTTTCCCTGAATTCCAAAGGGCATATTCAAAGTTACTAACTAGGGAAGTGAGGGAATGTTGAAAGAAATTAAAAGGAGGCAAGAAACAATAGAGCAGTGATGGGGAGGGGTCCTGGGTCTTTCTCAAGGTACACACACTACAATCTGATGCACATCTCTTAAGTTCTTCTACAGGCACTAAGTCCCCCAAGCAGATCAAGAACGGTAACTGAAGGCTGAGAACAAGCATGTGGACCCCTGACTGGCTGGAACAAGAGGGCTGATAGTTGAGATTCTGGAATACCACCGTTACTATACCAGAAGAAGGTCACACACCTCTGCCAAGCCCTTCCTCCAAAATTTGCCTATAAAAACTCTTCCTAGAAAATCATTGGGTAGTTTGTGCTTTTTGAACATAAGTTACCCCATTCTCCTCGCAATAAACCTTTCTCTGCTCCAAACTAAAACATTTCAGTTTGTTTGGCCTCACTGTGCATCAGGCACACGAACTTGGGTTCAACAGCACTATATTCAACAACAGTATTCAACAAGACAAGATCTGTACTGACACTGATGCCAGGGGACCTCAAACATGTTTCTGGGTCCTGACAGACTGGAGGTGTGCAAGGGCCAGCTGAAAAATGAAGTCCTGGTCCTTGTTTGTTTCATATGGGCTGCAGTGGATCCAAAAAACTCACCGCTGTGGTCATTTCCCTGGTCCATGCATGCACAATCACGACAGATACTCTTAACAATTGACAAATCCTGTAAGCAACTAGGGTAGGGGGTCCCCTGGAGGAAAAGAACCGGATATAGCTTTTGGACAGCAGACAAGCCATTTTAGTCCTAAACTACTTTGTGACCTAAGCCTGGCCACAATGCTTGCCCTTGAACAGGTCTTAGTAATAATGATCTTAAGGGAACGAAAGAACAAACTGTTAACACACAAGTGAAGTAACAATAGCAAAGACAATATATCAGTTGTAAACCCTCAGTTCTGTTTCCACAGTGAAGATTAGCCTGAGGAAATCTCTTGAACTGTTTTGCAAAATGTCAATCCTCCTTGCAGCGCCCAGGGCTTCCCAGATGGTGCTATTCGTAAAGAATCCATTTGCCAATGCAGGAGACATAAGAGACATGGGTTCAATCCCTGGGTTGGGAAGACCCCCTGGAGGAGGGCATGGCAATCCACTCCAGTATTCCTGCCTGAAGAATCTCCATGGACAGAGGAGCCTGGAAGGCTACAGTCCACAGAGTTGCAACGAGTTGCATATGACTGAAGCAACTTAGCATGCATGCATGCAAAGCACTCAACCACCAGATCAACTGGAACCTAAGGGATGATGATGTTGACTTGTCCTGACCCTCACGACTTCAACCAACCAAAGCTTTGACTCTGTCTACTTTACCCTAATTCTATGCTGAATTCTCCCCTGCTCCAGCCTCTTAATGAATATGCATCCACCACCCAAACCCCTTCATGAACATACATATATATACCCTCAGCTTCAGTTCAGTAGCTCAGTTGTGTCCGACACTCTTTGTGACCCCATGGACTGCAGCACGCCAGGCTTCCCTGCCCATCACCAACTCCCAGAGCTTGCTCAAACTCATGTCCATCCAGTCAGTGATACCATCCTACCATCTCGTCCTCTGTCGTCCCCTTCTCATCCTGCCTTCAATCTTTCCCAGCATCAGGGGCTTTTCCAGTGAGTTAGTTCTTCACATCAGGTGGCCAGAGTATTGGAGTTTCAGTTTCAGCGTCAGTCCTTACAATGAATATTCAGGACTGATTTCCTTTAGGATGGACTGGTTTGATCTTGCAGTCCAAGGGACTCTCAAGAGTCTTCTCCAACACCACAGTTCAATTTGTCATCACTCAGTCTTCTTTATGGTCCAACTCTCACATCCACATATGACTACTGGAAAAACCATAGCTTTGACTAGATGGACTTTTGTAGGCAAAGTAATGTCTCTGCTTTTTAATGTACTGTCTAAATTTGTCATAGCTTTTCTTCCAAGGAGCAAGGGTCTTTTAATTTCATTTTAATTAAGCAGTGTTTTGGAGCCCAAGAAAATAAAGTCCATCATTGTTTCCATGATTTTCCCATCTATTTGTCATGAAGTGATGAGACCAGATTCTATGATCTTCATTTTTTGCACGTTGAGTTTTAAGCCAGCCTTTTCACTCTCTTCTTCATCAAGAAGCTCTTTGTTTCCTCTTCCCTCTCTGCCAAAAGGTGGTGTCATATCTGAGGTTATTGATATTTCTCCTGGCAATATTGACTTCAACTTGTCTTTCATCCAGCCCAGCATTTCTCATGATGTACTCTGCATATAAGTTAAGTAAGCAGGGTGACAATATACAGCCTTGAGTACTCCTTTCCCAATTCTGAACCTGTCTGACTATGTAACCTTTCCATACTTGGGGTGGGTGGGTTGAGGGGTAGGGAGAGTGTCACAGTCCTTGAGGCACTAGCCTATTGTGTTCCCTCCTTGCCTGGCAAGTAATAAAGCCACTCTTTCTTTCTCCTCCATAATTGTCTCCATATTTCTGTTTGGCATTGGTGCACCAAGAGCCAAGATTTTGGCAACAGAGTAGGTAGCCATTTCCTTCTCCAGGGAATCTTCCCCACCCAGGGAACTGGGGACTTCTGCATTACAGGTGGTCTTCTGCATCACAAGTGGATTCTTTACTGCTGAGCCAACAGAGAGCCCTCATAATATAGTCTGGAGTCGTTAATTCTCTTTCACTGAGCAGATTATGATGCTGGTCCACTATATTGATATCAAGCTTCTCATACCTGGGAAGGAGGACCTGACAGGTATACTCTGGAGACCCTCTGGAAGGGATCCAGAATCCACAATTGTGGCATAAACATTATTTTGGGCAGAAAGTAATTGAGTTTCTGAAATCTCTTATCTGCCTCTCAAAAGAGCTCAAAATAACACACTTGCCATAAATCCTCTCCCTGGGAACACACGGGGAAGTCTGACTCATCACTGAAGTAATACTCAGTCACAAAAACTATCGACTTCCATCTCTTCTCCTAAGGGCCGGTTTGACTTTCCTAAAAGTCGTATGTTTTCCCTGAAGTGCTCTTTCTCTCTCCCTTGCCCCCTTCTAGTAAGTCCTTTGTTTTCCCTGAAGTGTCCCTGTCCTCTTCATCTATTAAAAAGGTACATAAAGTCTTCTTCAGCACCAAGAGGCGTTGACAGGGATGAAGTTAGACATTTGAAATAGTTCAATGCAGAAATAATCAGGGCTAGAACTGCCCGCCGTAGCGGGACAGGTGGCGAGGACCGACCAACTAGAGTGACTGCTGAGTGGCAGGTAATTTTACAGAGGCCCAGAGATCCGAGTTTTTCTCCTGCGATTGATGCAGATCAGATACACCAGGGTTGCCACTAGCACCTGCAAGCTTTTAGGCTGTTAGGAAAAAGCGGGGGTGGGGTGGGGGGGGGTGGGGGGAGAGGGGGAGTGGTTTTAATCTTAACTAAATCTTTGCGTTGCAGTCGTCCAATCTGCCTAAATTTATGGCAATTGGCAGAACAGTAACAGCTCCAGGATATTAATAACTATGACATTATTAAAAATAATTTTCTAGCGTCAAGTCCATTTGGGGCAGTCCTGAGAGTGGGGAGTCCAGAGCCAGCGGGGGCCATTCTAAACTTATACAAGTGAGAGAATAATAGAGGACCAGGGATTCTGCCCACCGAATTTCTCCCCCGGTCGTGTACTCTACAGGTCCCCAGCTCGGTATTTCCAAACAGCGCGAGACCACGGGGCCGTCAACTCTCACAGCTACTGGCGCTTGGACACCCTCTCTCAGCTTTGGCGCCGAACCTTTCGCCACCTTGTGGCCGCAACCATTGGCTGCGCGCTCGGAGGGAATACAGGTCAATCTCACGACCAAGGCTTTTCCGAATGAAGTTTCCGACTAATTCTCAGGGAAAACTCATTTAAAAATTGAGGAGTCACATGAAATTCAGCTGAAGACATTGTAGAAGGCCCTTTTGCCAAAAAGACAGAGCAGATCTGACTCTGACTCCCCCCACGCTCCGAGGGAAGTTGCGAGGGTGGTTCCGTCCGAGGCGGGGACTCCGCCTCCATGGGCACCGCCATTTTGTTTGGCGAGAGGGGTGCAAGCGGCGCTTTGGGGGGGAGGGGTCTCTTAGGCGCCTCACCTAACCCCGCTGCCGAGTTGTTGCTTCTCGCGGGGAGCCCTTCTCCCTGGCTAGGGGCGCGGAACCATGTACATAAAGCAGGTGAGGCCTGTGCGTCCCTCCCGCCCGTTAGGGGCTCGTGAGGACAGCTCCTGTCGGAGGTGTTGCTTCTTGCAGGGTGGCGCGGGGCTGGACACGGACTGTGGGGGAGGGGCGCCCCTTTGCAGCCCGAGCCTCTCCGCAGGCCGCTTGCCTGAGGGAAGCGGGCTCTAGCTGAGAGAGCTGGAGGGGCTGGCGAAGTGGGCCTTTTGGAGGGAACGGGCCTTCCCGGGTGGCCGAGAAGCAGCTTGGCCCTGCGGGGCTGGCCAGCCCCCTCGCGAGCCTTTTGCGTGGCGTATGTGAAGAGAGGGTGTCCCCGGCCTCGGAACGCCTGTGGGGTCCAAGCTGGGGCGTCAGCTTAGCCGGGGGCCTCGCTCCTCCCCGAGTTACCGGAGACGTGAAAGGGTCCCTCCTTCCTGCAGAATGTGTAGCGCCTCCTCATTCCGTTGTTTACTTTCTGTCAAAATGGTCTTCCCGCGCTGGAGGCCACCCCGAAAATGAGCCCATTCACACTCCTTAAGAGAAGTGTCTCGGCTGGATGTGTTGGACTCTGAGCAGTCCTGTCCTGGATGGGCGGCTCTTTTTTGGCCAGAGTGTGACTGAAAGGGGCGCCCAGGCCCGCTGAGCCCCGCTGCATACGTGATAGACTTTTATCCGGCCCTGTGATGGTTAGTGTTCCAGCCAACCTTATACAGTGTATTTGATTTTGAGCGCTCCCCAACAGGTTACTAATTATAACTTCTCATAAGCAACACTGGCAGTGGTTACTGATATACGGGCAGTTTTAAGAATATTTTTAAATCATTTTCCAAGATAAATTTTTCTTCTCTGACGTGGAAATATTTGTTTGGCATTAAACGGGAAACCATAAAGGGAAGGAGGGCAAAAGGAAAATATTAGCTTAGAAGTTAGTTCTTTTGGGGTGTGTTATTTCTTTCTGAAAAATATCTCTCTTCTGTTTGTTAGGTTATTATCCAGGGTTTTCGAAGTTATAGAGATCAAACAATTGTAGACCCGTTCAGTTCAAAACATAATGTTATTGGTAAGTGTTCATGGTTTATGCTGTCAGTTTTCTGTCTACATAGTTGTTTAAATTTGCCTATATTAGGCTTAAGGACACAGGAATTGTCTTGAATATTACGTAAATTTATATGCTTTTTTTTTCTGTATGAATACTTTTATCTGCACTAATGAAATTGTTTCCTTTTTACGTTTAAAAATACTTGAATAAGACAAAGTATTCATTTTTATTTGGTAGCCTTGTGTGTATGTGTTTTAATAGATTTAAGTTTATAGTGAATGGCACTAAATTTAGCATTTCAGCTATTCTTGGTATGTCATTTCCTACTTTAAAAATGGTCACTATTGCCTTATTTCAAAGATGACCATTCTTTATTCACAATTAGGTTATTCTAAGATTTTTTTTTTTTCCTATTATAATGTCCAAGGACAGACCATGCAACTTGGTGGGAAAAGCATAAACTTTGGATCATGGCAGAATGGGATTCAAATCCCAATTATGCTGTGTATTCTTCAGACTTCCTGATGCTTCAGTTTTCTCCCTTGTAAAGTGGAAATAATGATACATGTTTCTTAGGGCTGTTGGAAAGATTAAATGAGAAAGCAATTATGTGAGGATGAGGGGGCGAATGGTGATTGTCCTTCAATATAATAGTTAATATATAGGTTCTACAGATGATAGTGATAACAGACAGCAAGTGTTTTCTGACCATCTGCTGAGTTTTTAAAGAATAGATGAAATGAGTGCTTCTAGACACCAGAAAAGTATAGAATCGCTATCAACATAGATTTCAGCTATACAGTGTCCTAGTTGGCTTGGTCTGCCACAACAAAATATCATAGACTAGATGGCTTAAACAACAGGGATTCATTTTTTCACTGCTCTGGAGAACCTTTGTTTGAACCTCTTCCTCTTGAAAGAGCAATAGTCCTACCATAAAGGCTTCACTCCTAACCTCATGTAAATTACCTCCCAAAGACCCCCTTGTCTCCAAAAAGCTTCACATAGTGGAGTTAGGGCTTTAACATATGAATTGGGGGTCAGGGAGAGTATGCACCATGGAGTCCATAGCTTGAGGTGAGGTAAGATTCATACTGTCAACTAAAAAAAATGCACGAATTGGTAATTAAGTTTTATTTGGGGCAAAATGAGGACTGCAGCCCAGGAGACAAGCACCTCAGATAACTCTGAGAGACTGCTCCAAAGAGGCAGTGGGGGAAGGTCAGTCTCTTAAGATTTTGGTGAAGGGGAAGTTCAGTACATTCAAGCCCTTTGGTGGTTATTCAGTCGCTAAGTTGTGTCTAACTCTTTGTAACCCCATGGAGTGCAGCATGCCAGCCTTCCCTTCACCTTCACCATCTCTGGGAGTTTGCTCCAACTCATGTCCATCGAGTTGGTGAGGCGATCCAACCATCTCATCTCTGTCACCCCCTTCTCCTCCCTTCAATCTTTCCCGGCATCAGGGTCTTTTCTTATAAGTTGGCTGTTCTCATCAGGTGGCCAAAGTATTGGAGCTTCAGCTTCAGCATCAGTCCTTACAGTGAATATTCAGGATTGATTTTCTTTAGGATTCACTGGTTTGATCTCCTTGCAGTATAAGGGACTCTCAAGAGTCTTCTCCAACACCACAGTTATTCTTTGGTGCTCAGCCTTCTTTATGGTCCAACTCTCACATCCATACACATACTGGAAAAACCATAGCTTTAACTAGGCAGACCTTTGTAGTCAAAGTAATGTCTGCTTTTTAATATTCTGTCTAGGTTGGTCATAGCTTTTCTTCCAAGAAGCAAGCGTCTTTTAATTTCATGGCTGCAGTCACCATCTGCAGTGATTTTGGAGCCCCCCAAAATAAAGTCTGTCACTGTTTCCATTGTTTCCCCATCTATTTGCCATGAAAAGATGGGACTGGATGCCATGGTCATCATTTTTTGAATGTTGAATATTAAGCCAGCTTTTTCACTCTCCTCTTTATCTTCAGCAAGAGGCTCTTCAGTTCCTCTTTACTTTCTGCCATAAGGGTGGTATCATTTGAATATCTGAGGTTATTGGTATTTCTCCCAGCAATCTTGATTCCAGCCTGTGCTTCATCCAGCCCAGCATTTCTCATGATGTACTCTGCATATAAATTAAATAAGCAGGGTAAAAATATACAGCCTTGACACACTTCTTTCCCTATTTTGAACCAGTCCATTGTTCCATGTTGAGTTCTGACTGTTCTAACAGGTTTCTCTGGAGGCAGGTAAGGTGGTCTGGTATTCTCATCTCTTGAAGAATTTTCCAGTTTGTTGTGATCCACACAGTCAAAGGCTTTAGCGTAGTCAGTGAAGCAGAGGTGGATACTTTTCTGGAACTCGCTTGCTTTTCTTTGATCCAGTGGATGTTGGCAATTTGATCTCTGGTTCCTCTGCCTTTTCTAAATCCAGCTTGAATATCTGGGAGTTCTCTTAAGGAGAACTGAAGCCTCGCTTGTAGAATTTTGAACATTACTTCGCAAGCGCTTACTTGACACAAAGTTTTCTGCTAGTCAAGAGGAGAGAATGTCATCATGAAGGGATTTAGTTATTTTCTAGATCTGAAGAGATGCAGGGATTGGGATCGTGAAATCAGTTCCTGAAAATATCTATCTGAAGACCTGTTGCACCAGTTTCCCTGGTGGGAAAGTGAGAGAGCACAGTGGTCTGACTCTCCGCCCTGAATTCAGCTCAGGGGGTGTTGAAGGCCAGCAGCTGCAGCAGCACAGGGTTCAATCTCTGCAGAGGCAAATGGCAAATGCCCTTGTTGTTCTGTTGCTGGCAAATGCTCTTGGCAAGTGCCAGTTTAGTTGACAATACAGAAATAAGTTAAGGGTGAACAGTGAATACTAATGTTCCCAGAGAAACTTTTGAGAATCATATTTTATTTTGAAATAATAAAATTTAAAAATTGAGGGCACGAAAAAGCCTGTCCTTGAAACAGCAGTTGCAGCTTTGTAGTTGGTAATAAAAACATACTTTTCCTTCTGCCTTAACCTACTGAAAAATCATTAGTGTGCTATAAGAATAGATTGATTGTACTAGAGTTCTACTTACATTTTGATTATAAGTGTCTTTTGATTTTCATCAATCAGAAAATCTTTAGAAATGGAGAAAAGTGAATAATTACTAGATTTAGATTATTTCCTTAACTCATAAATTAAAAGTGGTTAAATATCTTAATATCAGTTTTATACAGTTATAGTTTCTCTTTGGTATCTTGGATGCGACTAAAACTTGTTATCAAATCTTAGTGTTTTTGCATGTAACCTAAGCATATCCCTAGATTACTTGTAATACAGTGTAAATGCTATGTAAATAGCTGTAAGTACAATGTATATCATGTGTAAATAGTTGCCAGGTTGTGGCAAATTCTGGTTTGTTTTTGGAACTTTCTGAAAACCCCCAGTCTGTGGTTGATTAAATCCTTGGGTTTGGAACCCAGCGATTTGAGATTTGGAGGACTGACTAATTTTATCCCCGGTGGTTTAGAGGGTAAAGCGTCTGCCTGCAATGCGGGCGACCTGGGTTCGATCCCTGGGTGGGGAAGATCCCCTGGAGAAGGAAATGGCAACCCACTCCAGTACTCTTGCCTGGAAAATCACATGGACAGGGGAGTCTGGTCGGCTACAGTCCATGGGGTCACAGAGAGTCGGATACGACTGAGCGATGACAGTTGTTTGGTTGGTGGTTTGTTCTTGACATTTCAATCATTTTGGTTTTGTAAGATGATGGCCATCATTACCTAAAATGATTAAATTGTATCTGTAGGGCCTCTTACCAGGTAGCTGTTTTACTACTTTGGTTGCAACATTAGGATTGTTAATAGTCACAGTTACAAAGGAAATTATCTAAATGTTCTTTTGTTTAACTGAAAAAAAATGATATTGTTTAATGTATTTTAAAAACGAGTCTGGACTTCTGGCAGTCCAGTGGTTAAGACTTCACCTTCCAGTACACAAGGTGCAGGTTCAATCCCTGGTCCAGGAGCAAAGATCCCACATGCCTCATAGCCACAAAAGCCTAAAGCAGAAATCATATTGTAACAAATTTAAAAAAGACTTTAAAAACAGTCCGCATCAAAAAAAAAAATCTTAAAAAATAAAAACAAGTCTGTTAATCATGTAAGAAAGACCAAAAGTAATGTACACTGAGATTGATCCTAAACATATCTTTTGAAAGCATATCACTTTGTTTAATGATTTTCGACCCTTAGAAAAATAATGATTTGAAGGCAGGGAGAAACCTCGTGTGATGATACTTGTTTGATGTTTAAATGTAATAACCATAAACCTTTTTAAGGTTATCTTTTTCCCTATCCTTCTAACAAAAGAAATATATGTGACTTTGTAAAACATAAAGAGCATAGAAGCTAAAAGGAAAAAAAATTAAACTATCCCTCTACCCAGAGATAGCTATTCTTCCTGTTAATGATCTATGCTTGTGTTAGTCCTGCTTTCCTGGAAAACAGAGCCCCAAGCCTGCTTAGCTGCTAGGGCCTTAATGGGAGAGTGCAGTCTGAGGGCAAGAGTGAGGGGAGAAGTGGTCATACCTTTACAAAGAAGATATATCTGGTTTGTGGTTGCATTGGATCACGTCCAGACAGATTTTGTGAAGCCATCTTATATAATCACCGTATAGTTATCAATGTCAGTAAATTTAGCATCAGTACAGTAATCTTTTATTTTTATTTTCTAGTTATGTTGACTGACCCAGTCAACATAACTAGACCCCGCCCCAGTACAGGATTTAATTTAGGATCAGGCATTGAATTTAGTTGTCATGTCTCTTTATTCTCATTTAATCTGGGTCATTTCCACAGCCTTTGTCTTTTACAGTGTTGGTTTTGAGAAACATTATGTAAATGATGTGTCCTTTTCAAGGTATTCGATGTGGAGGCATGTGATCTCCATCTGCTTCTTATTGATGATTATGCTTTTGATCAGTAAAGGTTGTGTCATTTTTCCACTCTAGTTAGTGTTTTTTCCTTTGCAACTGATAAATAATGTGGAGAGATTTGGGGACCTTGCAAATACTGTGTTCCTTATCAAAATTCCCCCTTAGATTTAGTATTCATCAATAATTCTTGCCTTTATTCTGGTAGTTACAGGACGGTGATACTCTATTTCCAGCACTCCTCTCACATTTACCCTTTGTTATTTTACTGGAATCAAGCATCCTTTCTCCTTAGCTGTTTATTTATCTTTTTATTTTCAGTATGGACTCATGAATTACTCTCCTCCACTTCCACCCAAGCCCTAATTTATAATTCATCTAATTATTTTGGTGCTCAAATTGTCCTAGATTTCCCTAGTAGAAGACCCCCTTTAAGTTGGCCTGTGTCTGTTATATGCCTTTTTTTTTTTTTAAGCACTTCATTATTTTCCTATCTCTTTAGAATTTACTTTGGATTAAAGAGAATGACTTTGGGGCTAAATGTTCAGGATATTGGTCAAGATTGAGAGAGAGTGACATAGTTATTCATGACTATTAACAATGAAAATTCTGCTGAAAAGAAAAGTTCAAGTAAATTCATTATATCTGATGCATTTGATTTTCTTTTATGTATAGAATTGCTTATTTCTGAATTCAGGTAGTAAAACAAGTGCCTTATAGTTGTCTGTATTTTTGTGATTCTGAGAGGCTATACTTGATGTATAGATAGGGCTGATCAGAAAACTGTTTTAACATGGAAATGGTTTGAGAATTTTTAATGACTGTTTAAGTATTTTAAAATTTTAGCATGTGAATCTTTAAATTGTTAGAAGTATTGTATACAATTAAAATAGAATTACATGTCCATTGTAATGAAGACCCGGTAGTATGTTTAGTTATTCCTGTTAATTTTAAACTATTGAGAAAGAGCAAAAAAGTAAACAATGAAATACATTTCTTTACGAAAAAAACTGAAGACGATACAAAAACTGTACCCATTTGGTAATTAAAGCTGTTTTATTATTTGCTGTTCACTGTTCTGTTGCATTTAAGTTTTAAGATGTTTTGTTAGAAAATAGGATTTTATATCTTTGAATACTTTCAGTTTAAAATTTTACTGTTTTTTATACAAAATAACATACTTTTTAAAATTTTACAGTGGGCAGAAATGGATCTGGAAAAAGTAACTTTTTTTATGGTAGGTATTGTATTTTGAATTCTAAATACAATAAGACCTAGGTATCTTAAGGTAGTTTATCTGAGGTTATGTCTGCATGAAATAGAAGAAGTACTTCTTCAAACACGATTGAAATTTAATGTAGAGGGTTTAGAGTGTAAGAATCTGAGCTCTACACTAGTGGCTAATTAGCCATGTGAGATTATGCAAAACAGCTTCTCAAAGTAGTCTTTTACTTTAAAAACAGGTATTTACCCTGCTTACCTTAGATGAGTTGTGAGAATCAAATGAGATTATATGTATAGGAGTGCTTTCTAAACTTCAGTGCCATATATAAATGTTGTAAATGCAGAGAGAGAGAGAATATAAGTGCAGTAGAATAGTTAACATTGTTATGGGAAATAGCTTATCTGTTTCATCTAAATCAATTATTTTAATAAAAGATGGAGGAGTATAAAAAACTGTATAGACTCAACAAAGACAGTTGTCAGAAGGTAGTAAATAGAGCTTTGAAAACTAGCTCTAAAGATAAAATGCATTTAAGAATAGTAATGCCTGTGTTAAATTCTTTGCTGAGGAAAAATATTTTAACAGATTTGGACTATATAAGGAGTAGGTTGAGGAATTTTTGAACGTCTTAGTTGAGTGGTGCTTGAGGAAAAGGGAGCATTAGTAATAGCAGAGTTCTGTCCCTTTTCTGCTCACAGTTCTAAAGGGAACTCTGTATCCCATCAGTAGTTGTAATTTGGGGATGATGAGAAGAGTAGGATTGGAGTGGAAGTAATAATCTCATAATCTCTCAGTTCAGTTCAGTTCAGTCGCTCAGTCGTGTCCGACTCCCTGCGACCCCATGAATCGCAGCACAGGAGTTTGAATTTGTCCCCTCCAAGGTGATTATAAAAGAAAACCAATCCCCACCATCACCCCCAGCATACACATTCATATACACAGACTCACTCTTTTAGAGTGTCAAAAGTCTCTTGGGTGGACTGGGAATACAAAAGTTGATTAAAGAGTTACATTTCTAGGAGAGGGTTGTCCAGTTAGGCGTTCTGAGGAAGTGGCATGAATGACACCTTATTTATAGAAGATAAAGGGCATGTAAGTACTGCAGCAGAGAGTAGAAATCTGAAGTGTTTCCCAGTATTTCCTACTTAGTTTTGTTTCTTTTGACAAAGTATCCAATCAGCGATATTATAGGAATATATCCTATTTTGTTAAATATTTTAATTTATATCATTTATATGTAGTGGATAAAAGCAAATATAGCATGAAACCTGAACGTGTATACTTTGATCAAGTTACACCTTAGTTCTACTTGCCTTTTTTTGTATTTCAGTGTTTTCTTTTTATTTTCTTACCTTAAATGTTTTAGTGAAAGCTTGTTAATATTTTTCTAATATCATCATTTAGTAGGTGATTAATCTGTACAGGCAAATTTTCTGCATTCCTTTTGTCTATATGAAACAGTTAATCTGAATTGTTCATTACCTGAAAGATACACTGTTCTCTGAAGGTATGGAAGATTATAACTAAAGCATAAATCTTTTTTAGATTGTACTAATAGTTATTTTTATGTTTCTAGCAATTCAGTTTGTTCTCAGTGATGAGTTTAGTCATCTTCGTCCGGAACAGCGATTGGCTTTGTTACATGTGAGTGAGACTGCTTTAAAACATTACCAGTTTTAAGTACTTCTAAAAATACATTGTCAGTTCTGCCAAACAAAATTATTTTTTCAAGTTTCAGATCTTTTGTGAACATGACACAATATGTTTCTTATGTATATTGTTCTGCTGTGAAATTTAATGTACTATATTAATGCAGGATAAAGGCTTAATTTTTATATAATGGTTAAAAAAATTGTAGGAGTTCCCTATGGATGGATATATCTTCCATATAAATATAAATTCTTTATTTAAAGAGTATGGCCTGGTAAGGGTCTGGAATCTGGTTTGCTGAGGAGAAAAACGAGTTAGGTTGGGGATTAGAAACTTTGAGACTCAGAATCAAGTTAATATGGAGCCACAGAAAAGCAACCATTACAAACTTAAGCACATAAAATTATTTTTAGCCATATTTGTACTTAAATGGGAACATTATTTTCCAATAAGAAAGTATGTTTATAGTAATGAAAACTGTTAGAATGTTTTCATTAAATTATAAGTAGTAAATACTTTTAGGGTAAGAAAGTATAAAAGTCTATGATAAAATGGTGTACCTTATCTGTCTTATTTAAATATAGCTTATAATTACTTTTAAGACCAGAAAGCAAGATTCTTCAGTGTATCTACACAGTATCTCTAGACTTAAAGTTCTTTTCTAACCATCATCCCCAACCCCCCACTACCCCTGCCCACTCTTTTTTTTTTCCGGTTGTGCCATGTGGCTTGTGGGATTTTAATTCCTCAACCAGGGATTGAACCAAGGCCACGGTAGTGAAAGCACCCAGTCTTAACCACTGGACTGGCAAGGAATTCCTTCCTCCCACTCTTAAATTTTAATTTTAATTTTTTTTTATTTGAATTTTCAGTCTGGTAATCAGGATTGATTCCCTATAAGCAAGTCTCTGTTTAGGTTTCTCAGATTAGCATTAAAAGAATAGTTTCTTGAGGTGTTATTCTTTATTGTATTGAACTACTTCATAACAGTGTTCACAGTCTAGAAATTATCTGGGCATGGTAAGTAGCTGGGTCACAAAATGATCAAAATGTGACGTGTTAAATGTATGTGTTTTCATAGCAGATTTAAAATTATACAGAATATCTCAAATGTTTAAAAAGACAGTTCCAGTAATTATATGCTTTGTTAGGGTTCCTTTCTAACATTAAGATGAATCTATAAGGGAAAAGCCTCAAAGTTTTATGTATTAGCAAATAGGTAAAATTGGGTGGTTATGGGGTCTTTTGCTCAAATGAAGTGGTATGTAGAATAAAGCCTATGTACATCTAACTTTGACATCTTTTGCATAGTTCTCATTTTTTAAATTCACAGTCAAAGTCTATTTGGAGGAGAAAAAAAAAGCTCTGTGGTTGAGTATTGTTATCCTAATCCGGTGTCTGCTGCTTTGGCAAGAGGATTTTCTCAGTACAGTTCAGTCGCTCAGTCGTGTCCAACTCTTTGCAACCGCATGGAATGCAGCACGCCAGGCTTCCCTGTCCATCATCAACTCCCGGAACTTGCTCAAACTCAAGTCCATCGAGATCGTGATGCCGCCCAACCATCTGATCCTCTGTCGTCCCCTTCTCCTGCTTTCAATCTTGCCCAGCATCAGGGTCTTTTCTTAAGAGTCAGTTGTTCACATCAGGTGGCCAGAGTATTGGAGCTTCAGCTTCAGTATCAGTCCTTCCAATGAATATTCAGGACTCATTTCTTTTAGGATTGACTGGTTTGATATCCTTGCAGTCCAAGGGACTCTTGAGAGTCTTCCTCCAACCCCGCAGTTCAAAAGCATCAATTCTTCAGTGCTCAGCTTTCTTTATAGTCCAACTCTCACATCCATACATGACTACTGGAAAAACCATAGCTTTGACTAGATGGACCTTTGTTAGCAAAGTAATGTCTCTGCTTTTTAATATGCTGTTTAGGTTAGTCACAGCGTTTCTTCCAAGGAGCAGCGTCTTTTAATTTCATGGCTGCGGTCACCATCTGCAGTGATTTTGGAGCCCAAGAAAATAAAATCTATCACTGTTTCCATTGTTTCCCCATCTATTTGCTATGATACGATGGGACCGGATGCCATGATCTTCATTTTTTGACTGTTGACCTTTAAGCCAACTTTTTCACTCTCCTCTTTCACTTTCATCAAGAGGCTTTAGTTCTTCGCTTTCTGCCATAAGGGTGGTGTCTTCACGTATCTGAGGTTATTGATATTTCTCCCAGCAATCTTGATTCCAGCTTGTGCTTCATCCAGTCTGGCATTTTGCATGATGTACTCTGCACGTAAGTTAAATAAGCAGAGTGACAATATACAGCCTTGACTTTGCCGATTTGGAACCAGTCTGTTGTTCCATGTCCCGTTCTAACTGTTGCTTCTGACATGCATACAGATTCCTCAGGAGGCAGGTCAGGTGGTCTGTTATTTCCCATCTCTTTAAGAATTTTCCACAGTTTGTTGTGATCCATGCAGTCAAAGGCTTTGGCGTAATGAATAAAGCAGAAGTAGGTGTTTTTCTGGAGCTCTCTTGCTTTTTCTGTGATCCAGTGGACTTTGGCAGTATGATCTCTGATTCCTCTGCCTTTTCTAAATCCAGCTTGAATATCTGGAAGTTCATGGTTCACATACTGTTGAAGTCTCACTTAGAGAATTATGAGCATTACTTTGCTAGCGTGTGAGATGAGTGCAGTTGTGCAGTAGTTTGAATATTCTTTGCCATTGCCTTTCTTTGGGATTAAATGAAAACTGACCTTTTCTAGTCCTGTGGCCACTGCTGTGTTTTCCAAATTTGCTGGCATATCCAGTGCAGCACTTTCACAGCATCATCTTTTAGGATTCGAAATAGCTCAGCTGGAATTCTGTCACCTCCACTAGCTTTGTTCATAGTGATGCTTCCTAAGGCCCACTTGAGTTCACACTCCAGGATGTCTGGCTCTCGGTAGGTGATCACACCATCGTGGCTATCTGGATCGTGAAAATCTTTTTTGTATAGTTCTTTTGTGTATTCTTGCCACCTCTTAATATCTTCTGCTTCTGTTAGATCCATACCATTTCTGTCCTTTATTGTGCCCATCTTTGCATGAAAAGTTCCCTTGGTATCTCTAATTTTCTTGAAGAGTTCTCTAGTCTTTCCCATTCTATTGTTTTCCTCTATTTCTTTGCATTGATCACTTAGGAAGACTTTCTTACCTCCTTGCTATTCTTTAGAACCCTCCATTCAGGTGGGTATATCTTTCCTTTTCTCCTTTGCCTTTCGCTTCTCGTCTTTTCACAGCTATTTGTAAGGCCTCCTCAGACAACCATTTTGCCTTTTTGTATTTCTTCTTCTTGGGGATGGTCTTGATCATTGCCTCCTATACAATGTCGTGAACCTCCATCCATAGTTCTTAAGGCACTCTGTCTATCAAATCTGATCCCTTGAATCTATTTGTCACTTCCACTGTATAATCGTAAGGGATTTGATGTAGGTCAGACCTGGATGGTCTGGTGGTTTTCCCTACTTTAGTCAATTTAAGTCTGAATTTTTAATAAGGAGTTATGATCTGAGCCATGGTCAGCTCCCGGTCTTGTTTTTGCTGACTGTATAGAGCTTCTCCATCTTCTGTTAAAAAAATATAATCCATCTGATTTCTATATTGACCATCTGATGATGTCCATGTGTAGAGTCTTCTCTTGTGTTATGCGAAAAGAGTGTTTGCTATGACCAGTGTGTTCTCTTAGCAAAACTCTGTTAGCCTTTGCCCAGCTTCATTTTGTACTCCCAAGGCCAAACTTGTCTGTTACTTTAGGTATCTCCTGACTTCTTTCTTTTGTATTCCAGACTCCCATAATGAAAAGGACCTCATTTTTTGGGTATTAGTTCTAGAAGGTCTTGTAGGTCTTCATAGAATCATATAATTTCAGCTTCTTTGGCATTAGTGGTTGGGGCATAGACTGGATTGCTGTGATAAAGTATTTAAAGAATATGAAAATACCACTTAAATGACATGAATTTTCTCTTGTGTTTTAGGAGGGTACTGGTCCTCGTGTTATTTCTGCTTTTGTGGAGATTATTTTTGACAATTCAGACAACCGGTTACCGGTGAGTAACTGTTTTTTTCTTTTCAGTAATAATGTTGAGAATTTTATTGATGCAGCTGACTTTTCTCGTGCTTTGAAACTTTTATTTATAGCTGTACTTAGACTTTTATGATTTGTGTGTGTTAGTCACTCAGTTGTGTCCAACTCTTTGTGAGTCCGTGGACTGTAGCCCTCCAGGCTCCTCTGTCCATGTAATTCTCCAGGCAAGAATATCGAAGTGGGTTGCCATGCCCTTCTCCAGGGGATCTTCCCAACACAGGGATTGAACCCTGCATTACAGGCAGATTCCTTACTGTTTTAGCTACCCAGGAAGGCTTTTATGATTTAGTTTATACTAAAATAGCTATAGCTTACATTCTAATTTTATCTTAAAGTTTTGAATATTCTGGTAAACAAGTGGGAACGTGCAAGCTGTTGTAGAAAAAGGTCTTTGTCATAGAATTGAGTATTCATAGCGTATCTTTCTTGGAGAAGGCAATGGCAACCCACTCTAGTACTCTTGCCTGGAAAATCCCATAGGCGAAGGAGCCTGGTAGGCTGCAGTCCATGGGGTCTCGAAGAGTGGGACACGACTGAGCGACTTCATTTTCACATTCATGCATTGGAGAAGGAAATGGCAACCCACTCCAGTTTTCTTGCCTGGAGGATCCCAGGGACGGGGGAACCTGGTGGGCTGCCTTCTCTGGGGTCTCACAGAGTCTGACACAACTGAAGTGCCTTAGCAGCAGCAGCATATCTTTAGTGAGGTAATTGAAGTTTCAAAATAATTGCTATGGTGACGGACTCTAAAATGACCCTATTAACTGAAATGTTTCCAAAACATTTACTGTTAGATTTATGTTTGAGCATTTATGTTTTTTTCTTAGATCGACAAAGAGGAAGTTTCCCTTCGAAGAGTTATCGGTGCCAAAAAGGATCAGTATTTCTTAGACAAGAAAATGGTCACGTAAGCATTTTATGCTTATAATTTTTATACATGAGAGTAAAAGTATTTTACTTGGCTCATATATGAGGTACTTTTGCCTCGTGTTCAGGAAATTATTATTTAGAGCTCAAGCATAAGAATCAGAAGATTCCCTGAGGCTGATATAAACTGTATTTAATGACTGTTCTGTAGTTCTTCATGCCCCTTAACTCAAGGGTTAGTGTATTCTTTGCTTATTGTTGGATTGTTATATATTTGAAAACTTTTTTAATTGTTTATCAACAGGAAAAATGATGTGATGAATCTCCTTGAAAGTGCTGGTTTTTCTCGAAGCAATCCTTATTATATTGTTAAACAAGGAAAGGTAAAAAATGTGTATCTTTTTAAAGGGAATTTGTTTTCTGATTATATTCATTGAATGATGAATTTGATTTCATTCTAGTGGTTAAATTCGGGTGATAATGGACCTTACTATCTTCTGTTTTCATTGATTTATTTTGCACTGAAGTTTGTATTAATAATACCTTTTTTGTGGCCATAAAGTGCAAAATAGATCCATTGCATAGTGGGATAAAAGTATTTCAGCAGAATTATTTAAGTGGATCATGTTTTCTTAGTGATCTGCAGATATTTTTGGTTTGTAGAAGTTAAGAGTATTGTAGAAACTTTATAAAAATCACATTTGAAAAAAGTTACTTTCTGAAATTAATACTCTGTTAGTATAATATACTAGAAAGTTTACATTACCAGAAATCTGCCATAATGCTACATGTTATTTTCTCTCAATCGAATTGTATTTTTTACAGTTTTTAGGAGTTATATACTTTAGCTGATTGTTCTACTATTTCCTCATATGTTTTAACTGTATATATCTAAAATAATTTATTTTTCTTAGAACATACCCTGCAGTGTCCTGATAGTTTTTTGTTGTACTGTTTTGGACTAGGGGAGAATCCTTTTAAAATGTCCACTTCTTATTTCATGTTGGAGGCGTTTTTAGCTATGTGTTAGAAAGTTAGCATGCAGAAAACGGGATTAGGAAGAATATGTGTTTCACTTTCAAGAGCGAGATTTTTGAAAAGACTATGAAAAATGTCTTTAAAAGGAGGCTGATTTGAAAGCAATTACCTGAGACTTCCTGTGTGCATGCAGCATAGGTCCCTTTATATTATTTCAATTTCCGCTCATAGGTCATTTCATAGAAGCCATCTATGTTGTCTGCCTCTTTTATAAGAGCGCTGCCGTCACCCTAACTCTTTATGCTATAATTTCTTAGTTTGTTTTGTTTTTCTTCATGGCACTTATACTGTAATGGTATGTATGCTTCCTGGGTTTTTTCCCACTAGAGTGTACGTTTCTTGAGGGCAAGATCTTTTCTGTTCATTGCTATTCTCCTATTGTGAATTCATACTTAAAACTTGGCATGTGAATACCTTTCAAGGTAGAGTTCTTAAAGAGCAATCTAGCTCTGTAAATAATTATTTTTCTAAAATTTTTAGATTAACCAGATGGCCACAGCACCAGATTCTCAGAGACTAAAACTACTAAGAGAAGTAGCTGGTACTAGAGTGTATGATGAACGAAAAGAAGAAAGCATATCTTTAATGAAGGAAACAGGTAAAATAAATGTTATTCTGCCTTATTTCTTCTATTCTGTGTATTGCTTTTTCATTGTGTTATGATACTTGAGAGAAGTTGTCTATTCTCAGGAATATTTATTATTGTATAATAATTTGCTTGTAGACTGATTGGAAAGAAAATTAGTGTTAGGCAGTTTAAGGTTTGAGAATTCTAAGTTTGTCCCTTTGAATAAAGAATTGTTACTGTGAGATAATAGTACCATTCTAGGTCAGCTGCTTTGTGCCTTTAAAGTCTTTCTCATTATTAGTGAGGATAACACATTTGGATGTATTCCTCAGGAAAAAAAAATGCGGAAATATCAGTTGGCATTAGGTTTTAATTTATTCACAAGCAAGTAAATGTAAAACTTAAACTTTGAACTTGGATTCTTCCTTAGTACATTCATTATGGAAACTCAACTTTGCCTTTCAAGTGCTGTGCCCTTTCATGGCTTAGAGTCAGAGAGCCTTACGTTCAAAGTCTAAATAATAGTTACCTGATATTGAGACTTTAGACTTGACCTTTGTGGTCCAAAGCTTTCCCATCTGTGCAGTCCTTTTTTATAGTTTGTAGTGGTGAATAGAGGAGCAAAGTTGCACCATGATTGGAATATAGTAAGTATTCAGTATATGCAGCTATATAGATAATGCTGTTACAAGAATTGAGAATCAGTGACACCAGTGATATTAAGTAGGGTTTTGTGTTTTTTTTCCCCTAATGTCATGGGGAGGCACATTAACTTTTAAAGGAAGCTTAAACAAAGGCCTGTAAATGTGTAATATAAGAATCAGTGTCACCATGTATAAGTTTATTCTTTCATACTTTCCATAATAAAGCATTTTAATTGCCATTTTAGTATCTTAGATTTGGTTACCACCTAATATCAAAGAAATAATGCTAAAGTGCTTAAGATTAAGTTTTACACACTATATTTGAGAATTGATACTGCGTAAAAATTTTATTCAACTCCTTCACCCTTCTCCCATTTTTTTTAAGAGGGAAAACGGGAAAAAATCAATGAGTTGTTAAAATACATTGAAGAGAGATTACATACCTTAGAGGAAGAAAAGGAAGAACTAGCTCAGTATCAAAAGTGGGATAAGATGAGACGAGCCCTGGAATATACCATTTACAATCAGGAACTTAACGAGACTCGTGCTAAACTTGATGAGGTAAAATACTTACCTTTGCCACTTGTTTAATTTTATTTTTATGAATATATTAAACTCATACTATATTTATACTTTTCAATGATTTTTAAATACAGACCTCAAAATTTTAAAACTTCTTAGTGAATTCATTACTCAGCAAATTTACTCTGAGTTTACTCCAAGGAAAATGACCCACGTGGTCCTTGCTGTAGTTGCATCTGAAATATAAGTAGGTGGTGGTGTCAGGCAGACCAGGGTGAGAAGAAAGCAACGTTTAGGGTTTCACGAATTTCTTTCTTGACTTTTTAAGGTGTATTTTGTAATTAGTATTGCTGACATTTTGTACAAAAATTTGTTTTAGGTAATGCTGAAAACTAGGCATTTTATATTTAAAACCAATACAGTTATTTTGGGGGGAAAATTTTTTTAAGTGAATGCTTGTTTTAGCAGATATTTAAAGATTTTTACTAGATGTTATAAAATATTGAACAAATCCAAAATGGGTTAGAAATCATAGCTTGGTTTTTTTTCCAGCTTTCTGCTAAGCGAGAGACAAGTGGAGAAAAATCCAGACAATTAAGAGATGCTCAGCAGGATGCAAGAGATAAAATGGAGGTAAGGTTTTAAACTAGACTTAGGGTAACTTGTAAGTTAAACTTTCTGTACCAGAATTACGGAATGGTAACTTCAAGTAGTGGTGTCACTGGGATTGAGTATTGGAAAGAGAGTAGTACTGAAAGTTCAAATAAGAGAAAAAGACAAACCAATAATGGTGTTCTGATTTTGCTTTTGTATTTCTAGTTGTCTAACTTGTTTCTGATACTTTTTGAATAGGATATTGAGCGCCAAGTTAGAGAACTGAAAACAAAAATTTCAGCTATGAAGGAAGAAAAGGAACAGCTCAGTGCTGAAAGACAGGAACAAATTAAGCAGAGAACTAAATTGGAGCTTAAAGCCAAGGATTTACAAGATGAATTGGCAGGCAATAGTGAACAGAGGGTAAGTTAAAATGCTGAAAATGAAAGACATAAATGTTCAGGTGAGTGGGAACTGCAGAGGACAGTCCTTTCTGTGACAGGGGTGCATGCTTGAATTTTTGTAAAAAAATTTGGCACTTTAAAATAATTTGCATTCAAGTTGCAACTGAGTACTATCAGTTACTTACATTTAAAAATTAGTTTTATGTTGCAGGATCAGTTTTCTCATGAATTCTTTTCATGAGAAAATATCTTACACTAGACTTAAAAATAAGAAAAGTTTTTAAACAGATTGCATTTTTACTTATCTTGCTTTATTTACAGAAACGCTTATTAAAAGAAAGGCAGAAGCTGCTTGAAAAAATAGAAGAAAAGCAGAAAGAACTGGCAGAAACAGAACCTAAATTCAACAGT